>NW_024424675.1:2515594-2679089 GCF_017311325.1 Ursus maritimus
TGCTGACTGGGGACTTGCTTGTTTGGTCCTCCAAGAAGCAGATGTCAAAAAGAAGTTACAAGAGCAAGAGGTTTACTGTGGTTTATGTCTGTGAAGGACGAAGTGGAGAAGAAGCAGGCGTTGTTGAGCCTGCAGACCATGATGCAGGTCTGTCACCTGTGAAATGAGGGGGGAAGGAAGGAGGCCTGGGAAGGAAGAGCCCCAGATAGCAGCACAGCTCTGAGAAGTTTTCTCTCAGATCAGCAAGGAGCTCTGGCACAAAGATTGACCACAGAGTGGTCTCTTATTGGGAGAGTGGTCTCTTATGTCCAAGGCCTTGTACCACTGTACAGTCATTGTTTGGGGGCCACCCTTAAAAGAAGTGTCACAGCTGGAGAGCAATGGCAGATTTAAGGGAGTAAAGAGTGGGAGGCTGTCAGTTCACCACATTCCCTGAGGCTGGGCAACTAATTCTTTCTTGAATGTCACCGTGTCACCTCAGCAGAGGAGGCTGTGATACAGAGAAGTTCCAGATAGAAAAGGGAAACAGTTTTCTGTCTGAGAGGGAGGGTCAGTGTGGAGGGAAGAGTCAAAGCAAAAGGAAGCGAGTGGTTAGTGACCTGTGACGCTATCTCCCCTGTGGGGCCGGAAATCTTCAGTGGGGGACGGGTTAAGTTGAGAAAACCAAAAACTGGAAACCCTGGCTGGAGAGCACTCAGAGGGAGGCCCTGTGTTCATGAGGCCTGGCCACAGTTGAGTGACAATGGCACATTGGCCCGATTAGGCGGAAGTAAGGCCAAAATTAGCCTCCAGAGCCTACCTGAGTTGCTGTGTAGAACAGGAAGTGTACAGAAGTCCTCACCTGCTTCACGGCAAGCAAGGGGCAGCTGCTCTGCTGGCTGTCAGGTCTGTGAGGCAGCACCACTGGGGTGGAGACGAATATTCTCTAGCTGAGATGAATACCTTGACCATGGACAAAACTAACAGGTAAAGTTGGAACTTGGGGAATCTGTGGGGCTAGAGAGGGAGAACCACTCAGCCCGCTCAACAGGAGAACAGACACATGTCCATGAGCTGCAGATTTGGTCAGCAATACAAGTCCTGCCCGGGGCCGGCAAGGATCTGGAGGATCAGCTCCTCCCTCTGTCATGCATCCAAAGCCAAAACCACCCACAGTCGCCATCTTGAGACAGGAGAAGTGAAAGGATTAGTTGCTACCCCTATAGGAGCTGAACTTTGATTCAACTGAGTATTTATCTGAAAGGCGATTGTGTTAAAGTGAAAGATACTAAAACATCCTTAAACATAAAGTTCTCTTGCCCCCGTCTTATTACTTCCACCTCGTTACTGTTGACTGTCAAGTTCCAGAAGACCAGAGGAAAACCTGTTGATGAAACAAACCCCAGTTTTCCAATTTGCTGCAGCATGGGAGAACACTGCCCTGGTGGTCTTAGCACTGTCTCAGAAAGCGGATGTCAGGGTCTGCACGGGATGATCTTTAGGGCAGGTTTCACTGGGTGAGGGGGCAGTTTGGGATGAGGCTGACTTTATGACTTAGAATCTTTGGATTGGTGAGCTTCTTGAAGCAAATCTCTCGATGAGTAAGCTGCTGGTTCTGATACATAAACTGAGTGGACTCACAATCTTATGTCTGGGGATCAGGTATTCCTGGAACAAGCCTGTAAGTTATTTTTGCTTGGTTCCAACAGTGCTTCACACAGAGCCACAAAAGAGTAGCTGGTGCTGTTTTAAGACACCGGCTGGGAGCTATGCTAGCTTCAGTTTTCACCACTCAAGAGAATTGGAGCACAGTGAGAAAGATCATATAACTTGGAAAATTTAAAACACATTTTTTTGGTCTTTAATAAATTTGAAGCATTGACACACTATTATTAACTAAAATCCATACTTTATTCAGGGTTCCTTAGTCTTCACCTAATGGCATTTTCCTGTTCTATGATCCTGTCCAGGATGCCACATTACATTTAATCACCATGTCTCCTTAGACTCCTCTTGGCTGGGGCAGCTTCTCAGGTTTTCCTTGCTTTTGATGACCTTGATACATCAGAGGAGTACTGGTCAGCGGATTTTGTAAAATGCCCCTTACTAGGATTTGTCTAATGTTTTACTTGGGATGGGGTTCTAATATTTCCTTTACTTGGGATTGTGAGTTTTGAGGAAGACCACAGACGTTTGCTTCACCACATGATATCAAGGGTGCACACTTCGAAATGGCATCACTGTTAATGTGAACTGTGAGCACCTAGGTTAGGTGGTGTTTGTCAGTTTTCTCCACCATAAAGTTACTCTTCTTCCCCCTTTCCATACTGTATTCTTTGGAAGGCGGTCATGTGTGCAGCTCATACTTAAGGAGTGGGGGCTTATGCTCCACCTTCTGGGGTGGCAGGTTATCTACATAAACTGTTCAGCATTTTTCTTTTTTTTTATAGTAATATATTTTTATTATATTATGTTAGTCACCATCCCTGGTTTTTGATGTAAAGTTCAATGATTCATTAGTTGCGTATAACACCCAGTGCACCATGCAATATGTGCCCTCCTTACTACCCATCACCAGCCTATCCCATTCCCCCACCCCTCCCCTCTGTAGCCCTCAGTTTGTTTCTCATAGTCCATAGTCTCTCATGCATCAGAAGGGGGAATGAAGCATGTTCAGCATTTTTCCTGCATGGGAGCTTTGTCTCATTTACTTCATGTATTGATTTATTCTTTTTATATCAATGTAGAATCATGGATATTTGTTTTGTATTTTGTGTTATAGTCCAATATTGTTTTATATATTTTGTTGCTGACACTGTTCCAGCTTTGGCCACTGGGAGCTCTTTCCATGGGCTCCTGTGCCCCTTTGGTATCCCTTCATCATTGTGCACTTCTTTTTTTTTAAGCACTTCCTTGCTTCCTGGCACCGCATGATGCTCCAGGCTCGTCTTGCATATTCTCTGCCCTAGTGTGAGAATCAGCCATTACTCCAAGTTCCCTGGTTTCTTTTACTGGAGAATGGTATTAGAAGTCAAGAGCTGGGTGCCAGGTGTGCCTGTTGCTACTAGGGTGTCCTTACTTCTAGTGGTGTTTTTTCTTTTCATCTGGGTACTATACTTAACCCTTTTACCTGTGAATTTGCTTCTATTCTTCCCACAAGGCTGTCAGTTCAGAGGTCATGGAAGTGAGCTGTAGAGACAAGGACCTAAAACCTTGGTCTCCTACAAGGAAGATATCCCACAGGGCAAGAACAGTTTAACCGGAATGAGTCATCTGTGTGCTGCACCTCCAAAACATTAAAAATGGTCTCCATGTGTTATACGTGGAAAACCACAGAGTAGTTTTCACTTTTTCAGTGCTAATTCTGAGTTTTGAACAAGGTAAATTGGAAGTCTACGAGGTGAAGGCCCCATCCTGATGTGACGGATGACTGCTCACAACACCGTGATGAATGAGTCCCTAAACCAAACACATCAATACCTGATGGGCGTGAGAAGGACAACACTCATTACCTTCAATGAGGTTAAACCCTTTCTCTCAGGCATCATGTTAAACCAGGCTCTATAGTTACAATTTGATCCCAAAACAAAGAAATAAAGGTCAATGATTGAAGGCAATTCTTTACCTTCAAATTAAGATGTGACAAATTTGTCTATTCTTCACTGACAATATTTTGCTTCTTCTGCAAAACCAAGATTAAAGTGAAAGAAAAATAAAAGAAAGGGAAAGACTAAGCTTTGAAAAATTCCTATTTCAATTCTCTGGTTGTTTCTATCTGTTTGTTTATGGAGATATTCTCCATAACTGTTACCAGTCTAAGAAGATACATTGCCACACAATAAAACAAAACAAAACAAGGCAACGAAATAACATTAGCAAAGAGAGCTAAGTTTGACCCCAGTGATGATTTAGATTTCAACTAAAGGAAGTGGGGCTTGATGAGACATTACCTACAAAGGAGAAAAAATGCATGCAATGGAAATCCCTTCTGTTATTAAGTTCTATATTTTGTAATTCTATCAACTAGCATACAGTCACTCTAGGTCTTTAAGGGCTTTCCAAGTGAACGGCTTTGAGAGCAAAGACACCGCTAGTGATTTCTTACACCTTGTCACGTAACCTGTTCCATGAGCCACAGTTGATTGGGCCAGGACTTACCCATGATCCAGTGACACACAACTGGATCCTGGCACTGATCTAGGAACCCCATTGTTTGTGAGCTGGTTGATAAGTTGGCTTAGTATGAAAGTCTGGGAAAACAGTGGTACTCCATCCTGGATTTTGGCTAATCAACTAATTACTCTTCTCCAAGAAATGAGATGGGACCTCCCAGAGTAGCTGTAGGATCACCAGAGCTCTTATAATAGCCCGAACTGTGGTCAAAAGTGTTTCTGGTCTCTAGAGACACCTGGATGGCTCAGTCAGTTAATCATCCAACTCTTGATTTCAGCTCAGATCATGATCTCAGGGTGGTGAAATCAAGCCCTGTGTCAAGTTCTATGTTGAGTGTGGAGCCTGCTTAAGATTCTCTCTCTCCCTCTGCCCCTCCCCCCACCTCACTCACTCTATCTCAAAATAATAACAATAACAATAATAACAATAACAACAACAACAACAAGACAATGACAATGACTTTCTGGTCTCCATGAAACCCATCTTTGGGGCTGCTGAGATAGTTCCTTGTGTTTTCTAATTTCTTGGAGAGCCCTAATGATAAAAATGCACATGAGTGGTTACCTGAACATGCCTTGGTTTCTTCAACTTAGAAGAGCCTACAGAATAGTAACCCATTAAAAGGACCCAAGAATATATATTGTGAGTTCCTGAAGGGCAGATATCAAGTCTTACTTTTATACTTTAAGCGTGTGCTTTCAGCCAATTCTCAATATGTGATTAGTGAATGAATGAATGAATAATGAATGAATGAATAAATGAATGGCATAACAAGACCCAAAGAGATTAAGATTCAGAAGGATACTGAGAAGAGAAACTAATATCATTTCTTGACCCCGTGTTAAAAAGTAGTCATTCTCAAGGCAGGAAACAACAAATGTTGGAGAGGATGTGGAGAAAGGGGATATCTCTTACACTGTTGGTGGGAATGCAAGTTGGTACAGCCACTGTGGAGAACAGTGTGGAAGTCCCTTAAAAGTTAAGAATTGAGCTACCCTATGATCCAGCAATTGCATTACTGGGTATTTACCCCAAAGATATAGACGTAGTGAAGAGAAGGACCATATGCACCCCAATGTTCATAGCAGCATTGTCCACAATAGCTAAATTGTGGAAAAGGCCAAGATGCCCTTCAACAGATGACTGGATTAAGAAGATGTGGTCCATATATACAATGGAATATTACTCAGCCATCAGAAAGAACGATTACACAACATTTGCAGCAACATGGACGGGACTGGAGGAGATTATGCTAAGTGAAATAAGTCAAGCAGAGAAAGACAATTATCATATGGTTTCACTCTTTTATGGAACATAAGAAATAGGAAGATCGGTAGGAGAAGGAAGAGAAGAATGAAGGGGGGTAAAGAGAAGGGGGAATGAACCACGAGAGACTGTGGACTCTGGGGAAAAAACTGAGGGCTTCAGAGGGGAGGGGTGTGGGGGATTGGGATAGGCTGGCTATGGGTATTAAGGAGGGCACATATTGCATGGTGCACTGGGTGTTATATGCAAATAATGAATCATGGAACATTGCATCAAAAACTGGGGATGTACTGTATGGTGACTAATATAACAAAATAAAAATTATATAAAAAAACAAACAAACAAAAACCTAGTCATTCTTTCCTGTCCTTACATTAAATAATCCTAAGACAAAGCAAGAGTAGTTTAGCTGCTTGTTCCAGGAATCTGTTTCTGGAAAATAAGACTATAAACCAACTAAACGATTTACTTATCAAGACTAACAGCTTTCTTAGGAAGACTCTCTCCAAGATGCTCTCTTTGCCAAGCCCACTAATTTAAAGCTATAATATCATAAACTCTGTCCAATCCAAACTCAGTTCCCCAAATGGGAAAAACCACCTTAAAAATCATCTAGCCCTGGTCCTAAAGATACTACTGATACCCTGCCCTAATTTTTATTTTAAGTCACTATGAAGACCCATCAAGGTGATGTTCTTCCTTACTACGGATGTGGCAGACTTGACTGTTACTCACTGACAACGTTTTTCTCTTTCTGCAAGACTAAATGGGCCTTATACACATAGTTTTGCTTGATAAGTAGGCTTTTCTGGTGGTATTTGAGAGTAACTGACAATACAAAACAACCTGTTTCAGGTTATTTTCTCCTTTAAAACATGCTTCCACTTTTTTTAATGTACAAAATTTACTAAGCACAGAGAAATATGGATGTTTTTGTTTTTCCTAGAGAAGTTGGAACAGACAGCAAATAAGGCATTGTCTGTGTTACTTTGTCTAAGGAATAAGGTAACTGGGCTAGAAGTTCTTTCAAAAATCTTTCCAACTTTAAAATTGAGGTTTCAGTAAGTCTATGGAAGTGCTCTTTAGATTCTATTTTGAATAAATGTCCTAATTGCTTGTGACTGTGCTGAATGCATAAAGAATCTCACATTGTCTCAACTCTGACATAGAAAGTGGCTCATGGTACACACACACACAAAAAACTATGTTAAGGCCCTATGACCCATTAAACACTGAGTTTAATTTCTCAAACATAGACAAAAATGCACAGCTCTGGACTGACAGTAAAGTATCTGTCATGAGAGTCATTTTAGCCCAAATGACACTAAGAAATGGCTGTCAATTCCAGACGTTTCCAACTGGATGGGACAACAGCCACCACATGTCATACAATACACCACACACAATGTAAACATACCATTCACGTCTACAACTGAGATATTTATGGCATTTTCCATGGTTGCCATGTCAACCCATGGAGCAACTGGGCCATTAAATCATGTTGTCAGCAGGCCAAGACAGTAACACTGCAAAAAAATTCCAGTTGCTGACATGAAACATTACATTTATCATTTCAAGACTTTTTTTTTTTTTTCAGATGTCTCTTGCTTTATGCTCTTCACTGCTTCTGAGCTGGTCTTTCAGGGTACAAGGAGAATATGAATGAGCTATTTAGAATGCAATAGAAATCCCAGCCAATTCTTGATTACTTTTATTTTCCTAGAACTCACTTTCTTAAGGATATAATCTTGAGATCACATGCCAAGAGAAGAGGTGTGTTGGGAGCTGACATATCACTGATATAACTGGCCAATTTTTAACTTTCTAACTTAGATTCATTGCTTCATTTTTCTTCTCTGGCTGATTTTTTTTCTTTCAGCAAATCTCCTGGGTTTCAAGGGAATTCACTCTGATTCATTCTGAAGACAGTTTGAGAGCCTCTTGGTGAAATTCTTTTCCAAGATCATAGAGAAAATCTAATCAGTAGATATGGGATGGGCTCCACAATCAGTAACAGCAGGATCAAGAGTACATTTTTCTGGGCAATCCTGATTTTGCATGATCATATTGAGAAAAGGTGACTCATTGAATGTATAATTACATATAATTTAAACTTTCTACCATTAATAAGACTTTTCATATAAATTCACAAGTCAGAAAAAGTTCTCAGTTACACGTAGTCCCCACAGTTTATTTTTGCTTTTGTTTTTCTTGCCTTAGGAGATATATCTAGGGGGAAGAAAAGTTATGTCACACAAAGTGCTAGGAGTGTCAGATAAAAAATAACGTACCTGTGATATTTCAGTGCATATAATGACAAAATGCCTATCCCAAGGACTATTATGCATACATAGAACAATGATGATAGAAAGCTTGTTCTGTTTTTCTTAATACTCTTTCTTTCCTTTCCTATATATATCTGTCCTCACTTCCCTTGACCACTTCCAAGCACATTCAACATGCAGGATTTTGATGGGAGTTTTGGCATTTTAGCTGCTTATGTACACACTGTTCTGCTCTTCATTCTTCCTGGAGAACAATCCTGAGAACGTATAGTCAGCAGAGTTTTCAGAGAACAAGCTTGGACATGAATCTTCTGTAACTGGTCAACAGAATTCCTCTCTCATCTCTGTATGACCCACAGCCCTGGAAAGGCATGCCCTCCCACAGATATTGTTCTGGAAAAGAGAGATGGGTGGTAACCAGGGACTCTGGAAAGGAGCCAGGGTGACAGGGTGTAGAACATCCAGGCCGTTGCCACTGAGCAGATACCTGAACAAAGCCGAGAAACTGGAAGGGAATCTGAGGGTCTTGGCCCCTCAGAAGTTCACAGTTGAGCAGGAGAGGCAGATCTCTACAG
This sequence comes from Ursus maritimus, assembly GCF_017311325.1. Lineage (NCBI taxonomy): Eukaryota > Metazoa > Chordata > Mammalia > Carnivora > Ursidae > Ursus > Ursus maritimus. Next base: position 2,523,873 of record NW_024424675.1, read on the forward strand.
AACAGTCTTTGATATAAGGCACACTGGGAACACTAGGAACTGGGTCTTCAATGATGGGCTGGCAGTTTTCTGACAATCGTGTAAATGACATCCAGGCTGAAGAAATCCTTAAGCAAGTCCCCTGAGGCAGGAAAATGCTGCCAGGGTCCCAGAAAGAAAAGTAGATCATGTGCTTTTAAAGAAAGGCCAAGCCATGGAGGGCTGTTGGTGCCTGGGTAAAGAGATCGCAGCAGCAAATGTCTGAGTGAAGAGAGAGACAGTCAGATCAGTGTTCTTGGATGACATTTGTAAGGTGAATCTGAGGGGAAGGTGGATGAAGGCACGAAATCAATAAAACTTTATTGGAATAATTGGATTGGGAGAGTGAGAGGATAATAAAAAGAGGATTACAAAAATGGTGATTCTAAGCCTGAATGTGTTAAGGCATGGTGAAAATGCCTCTTTCAGACGTTCTGAAGGCAAAAAAATGACATATTTAGAATGAATAAGTGGATATATTATTCACACAAAGGAATAGTATACAGCAATGAGAAAAGCAAGATACACATAAACACAAAAATATGGTTAAAGTTTCTAAAGATAAGGTTGAGTAAAAGGAACCACGCAAAAAAAGAGTAAATATGGTGTGAGTCCACTTCTTTAGAACTCAAAACCCAATCTATGCTGGTGGATAGATGATGGGGGCCTTTGGAGAGGGCGCAGTGGGCAAAAGGTGCACAGCTGGGCCTTCCAAGGAGCTGGTCCTGTGCTGTTTCTTGATCTGGGCTACAGTTAAGGGATGTGCTTGGTTTGTGAAAATTCACTGGGCAACACATTTATGATGTATTCACTTTTCTTTACATTAAATTTTGATTAAACTTTTCACAACATGGTACACCTTGTTTTGGAGATCTCAATGTAAGGAAGGGTGTCAGACATCTAGCAGGTGGTCTTTAAAAGTTCAGCCCTTGACTCTGGATATAAGTGGGGTAATCAAGGCCATGTTTCCTGGATTCTGAGAAAATTAAAACTACAATTTGGCAAATTAAGCCCTTGCATCATGCAGTGAAACCTGGCATTCCCCAGTTCCAGCACCCCACTCCCCCCACGCCTCAGCTGAAGACTTGGAGCGTCAGATCAAAACCACAGGCCTGGAAGCAGGCAATCACAACCAGTAATACGAAGAGGCAAACAACCGAGTCATTGCTGGAAGCAGAAGAATAAAATTTGATAAGGCCAAATGCCAGGCGGCTGGGGCGGGGGTGGGGAGCAGTATGCTATCTCTTAGCAGCTTCAGAATAAAACCAGTGGAGCTCAGTTCCTGCCAGGGCTTGGGTAGAAATCCATCATTCCTCGCCTTCCCCGGTGGTCAACCCCACTATGGTGATTAGCAGAGAGAAACCTGTAATGATTAACCGGCCTTGTACATACAATGGTGACCCACAGACACAGACTTCTTATCATCCAGGAGCTCAGTACTTTCCTACTGAGTCATGCCTCATGTTCAGACAGGGAAGTTCACAGCATTAAATATGCTTCAAGACCTGGATTCAGTGTGAATTCTTGTAATTCACTAGAACCCTTCCCAACTTCTTTCCACCTGGAGGAAAAGGAAGAATTGAATTAAAAAAACACACACACACACAACAAAAAGACAAAAAAAAGCCCAAATCGCCCCCAGATGGATTCCTAAGACGAATTTCTTAAATGGGAATTTCCATAAGTGCATATTATAGACTGTTTACAGACTAGTAGCTCTTGAGAAGGGAGCAGTGACAGAATGAAGATAGTGCTAGAATGACAAATACAAAATATAGGTATCCAGAAAAAGTGGAACCCAGATTAAAAAAAAAAACCTCTCAATATCCACATGACTTCAAGACGTTCCCATAAAGATTGTTGATAGCAATCAATACTTGCAACTTCTCACCAGAACTGGTTTAAGCCGACAATACCTTCGCTTACCTACTTTGACCAAGAATGTGTTGCATTTATACAGAACTTGTCATTTGAAGCTGTTTCACTTGAGATCTTGCCTCCTCACTCCCTGCTCTTCATTTTAGCTGTTCGTTCATTAGCAAATGTCTTTGACCACCTTCCACATGCCAAATCCTGGTAAGTCAGGTCTGATCCAGGCGGACTGGAACCTAAAGGACAGCCTCGTTGTTGTGAGTACCTGGTGCAGGGTCTCCTTCCCTCCAGCACAGGTTTTGTAAATTCCTCCTAACTCCCTTCACCTGTCAGGCAGCTCCCCACCCTTCGAAGACCCACTGCTTATAGATCAGATCTGATCATTTGACACTCTCCTCCTTGTTTCCTGCTGGCCTCCATTCCACAAAACAATACATCAGAGCAATACACACATGCAAATTATCCCGCACCAAACAAAAACAAAAGAAAACAAAACCTCTATGAGATAAAAGTAAAACGTTAGGATAAGAAAGGCATTCAGAATCCTTCCAAGTCTGAGTTCAGATTTCCTTCCCATGTTCCCACCTGGTCTTAGCATCCTCTCTAGATCAAAAGGTTTCTCTATTTTGCTTTTAAGATGTTTCTTTTCCCTGGAATGCCCTTTCCTCTACTTCTGTTTATAAAATCGTACCCATTTTTCAAACTTCAGGTCCCACGGTCACCTCCTCCATGCAACCTGTAGCTAATAGTGAACTATTGGTGCCTCTTCCCGAATCCCTGTTCGGTGACATTATGTTGGCAGCTTGCAGTCTGCCCTGAAGAGAGTATTTAACCGTGGCCATTGACGAATGTTACAAATCAGAGCTTGATTTATTGTTTTGTTGACAAGATTTAAGAAAGCAGTGGAGAGGATATTAACACAACAGATTAGATTTCAAAGTGTGCTGTGTTTGTAGATGTTATATTATGAAAACTCATACATTTGAGGAAATATTCTCCCAGTATTTGAAAATGATTCTCCAATTCAGTAAAGAAGCCCCTTAGGCCATTGAGGGATACATGAAGTTCCAACCCATGGTTCATTGTTTCTCTTTCATTTTAGTAGTTACTGTCAACAAAAAATATCAACCAACATTCATGTTGGAACCACATGTGTTCATGAAGGGGATAAGCAACTTCTGTACTGAATCTAATAGTAATCAAGAATTGATTTGTAGTCTGATTTTTAAAAACCATAGTTGAATCACACCCATAGGTTGGCTATAAATACAAAAGTTCAGCAAAAATCAACAAAAGCATTCTGTTAGAATCAATGGGCTATAGGAAATTTAAAATAGAGAGTATTTTATATTTTATTATTGTTTGTAAATTGTGTATTCCCCATTCGTTATACCAGTAAAATCTACAGCAAGCAAATAAAGACACATACGTACACACACACACAGACACACTTTTTTTTCCCAGAGAGCAAGTTGTTACACATTTACCCTAATACTACTACCTGTGGGCAAATGTCCCACAGAGGAGGGAGGAGGAGGAAGGAAGGACTGATTAGCTTGGCTGTTCACTGGCTCAACTGCCCATAATGTGGCTTCTCTTCGGGCTGTTTTAAGGAAAAAGGGGTAAAGCACATGCAGCTTTTGGCGCACCAGCCCTGGACACAGCAATGGTAACAGCAATAAGCACCACAACAGTAAATATGGCAAATGTATGTCGAGAGCCTGCTATCCACTGGATGTGTGTGTTCTGAACTCTCTGTTTACCCCTTGTGGCAATCCTACTAAGTGGGCTCTTTGTTACTCCCATTTTACAGATGAAGAAACTGAGGCATGCACAGGTTAAGGGGTAGGTACTCAATAAGCTACTACTAAAGAGTTAGAGGACACGAAAGCATGTTTCTTGGATGCGATTCTCTTCTCTCTTTTTCCTGCCATCCATTTGTCCTTCTGTGTCTTTCCATTCTCTCTTATTTCCCCTTCTTGTAGTGCTTCAGCTGTGTCTTCCTTCAGCTCTGGCCACCTGAAACAGGGAGAGGAAACATCAAACAAGAGCCTTCTTTTTTTCTCTTTCTTTGCTGTTCCCTTTGAGGTTTTATTGACTTAAAAAAATTATTTTGATTTAACTTCAAGCTTATAGAAATGTTGCAATAATAGTACAAAGAAATCCCTCACACCCTGTATTCAGTTTATACATTTGTTTCAATTTTGTCTGATTCCCTTTTTTAACCCCTCTCTTTCCCTTCCACCTTCCCACTGTGTTCCAGACATCAAACTGCTGCTGTCAGCTGCCCAGGCCAAGACGACCGTTGGAACAGCAGCTCACTTCCTTAGTCCCTCCCTGCATTCTTGTATATGAACCGAGTAACACCTTCTTTTTCCAATTATGATGTCCCTCTTCGTCTGTTCACAGCAGAGCCCCGTTAAACACAGGGTTTAATGGCTTGTATGAGAGAGTTAGCTTGCTTTTCATGGAGTTGTGTGGACCACACCTTAGACAGGTATGCTGTCCAAAACCCATGGATCCAAATGTGTTTCAACATCCAGAAATTCAAGAACTGTGAAAGGCAAGATGGGGAATGGTGTATGTACTTAACAACATCCCCAATGAGGTCTAGGTGAGCAATGCCGTAACCAAACACAAATATCTCTGCAGCAAATGCATGCAGAATAAACAAAGACTTTACATCTTCTCAGTTCAGTTCATGTCAGTTTGAGTCACAAATTGAATTTTGGTGTTGAAATTTCAGTATTTAGAGCTCCTTGCTTTTTGAGCTTGCATATCGAGGGTGTAGGACTGTACTTTTTATACGATAAAGGATAGGAGCTAGATATATATTTTAGTGATTGATCGGCTCTGTAGCATCTCCATTGCATGGAAAATTTAGTAAATAGATCAGCTTTATTTTAACTAACAGTATTAAAAATTATAATAATCTCAGTAGTACTTTAAATAGCAGGATGTTGGGGTGCCTGGGTGGCTCAGTCGGTTAAGCATCTGCCTTTGGCTCAGGTCATGATCCCGGAGTCACAGGATCAAGCCCCACATCCGGCTACCCGCTCAGCAGGGAGTCTGCTTCTCCCTCTGACCCTCACCCATCTCGTGCTCGCTCTCTCTCTCTCACTCTTTCTCTCTCTCAAGTGAATAAATAAATAAAATCTTTAAAAAATAAATGAATAGCAGGACGTTGACAACATACTGCTAAATACCCCCCTACACACACACACACACACACACACACACACACACACCAGAATAGAATTTAAGTTTTGAAGGTGATAAGCACAGACTAATGCTTTCTTACCAAGGAGGGGTCTTTTGAAGTCCTAGGGAATTGAGAACTCAGTCGCAAGGAAGATAGTGGCCTTCTAAGGTAGCAGGGACCCATCTTAACCTATGGAACCATAAACTGGTAATAAAATTCTGTAGTAAAGAATACACAGGTCAGTATACCACATCACAGTCCTTACAACAAATTAGTTCACATAATAGGAAATAATACACTTTATTTTATGATAGCACACTGGGTATCACTTCAAGTAACCAGCTTCTCAAATGCTTTATATGCCTCTCATAAAATAGATGCTTCTTACTACACAAAATGAACAGTCCCTAGTTAGCAGCGTCCACTGAGAGCTCTTTTCTCTGAAATTTTAATTCTGTTGTATTTCCTACCAGGTTCCCTCCAACATGAGACTGGACATTATCTCAAACTCTTGTCAAATGACCTTATGCATCTTACTTATTTGGAACATCTACTAGAATTTTTGTTTCTTAAGCAAAGCATTGGTACTAAACAAGTATTTGAGTTTGGTTGTAGTCGACTCAACGGAAAAATTGCACATTTGAGGTGGGCTGGACTTGAACACTCTTTGTGGATGTGCAAAAGTTTTTGTGATTCATTTCTGGATACAGTTTATTCTCAGTATTCACTTATTGGGGTCGATTAACATTATGCCCATTTTAAAAATTGAGAAAATGAGAGGTTAAGTGTGTTGCCACAGTCATAAGTCAAATCGGAGTGCATCTATGTTTTATAGGTTCCAACTTGTGGGTTGCATGGTACATGGCCATGGCACTTGGGATCCAACTCACTAGACAAAGAGACCTGAAATCATAGGTTTTCTGAAAGATCACTCTTTTTCCAAAGAACGCAGCAAACCCTCTCTGTCAGGAAAGTGCCTCTGTGTTGATACTGCCCTTAAAACATGAGACAGAAACACAAAGAGCTGAGTGCATCCTGGAAGTGGGAGTGGGCAGCAGCCAGATTCCTAGCACCAGATACGGTGAGGTAGGCGACCCTGCTGCTGTCTTGCTTTTCTCTTTTTCTTTCTTTCTTTCTTTCTTTCTTTCTTTCTTTCTTTCTTTCTTTCTTTCTTTCTTTCTTCCTTCCTTTCTTCCTTCCTTCCTTCCTTCCTTCCTTCCTTCCTTCCTTCCTTCCTTTTTTTGAGGATGTGTTGCACCCTCTGAGCAAAGTGGCAGTATCTGCAGCCACCTGCCTGCTGCCAGACAGCTGGTCTGATGGTCTGATGTGAATTATTAACAGGAAGTACTAGGACCTCCCCTAACAATAGAGGAGGCTCCCAGGTTTGGGTGTGACACCCTGGCAGGCAGGCACCAAAACTAGGCAATTCGGAGACTTTGTGGTGTCAGTGTTGTGACCGGGGGGCCAAGAGGGCCAGCACCAATACATGCCACAAAGGTGGCACCTTCCAAGGACCAAATCAGAGGAGGAGGGACCAAGTGTTGGTGCCTCATATCTGCAGGCTAGCGTGATGACATTTTTAAAGCACCTCTTCTCGGCACAGACATCAAATTATATTTAAATTTCCTGCCTCTGCGCAATCAAAAGAAGCCAACCCAACTGAAAGAAATGTGCACTTCAAGGCTATAAATCTGAAACTTCCTAATCCCCAAAAGTCCACACTAGACTTCTTGCCTCCATGGAAACAACAAAGCATTCAGCCAACTGATTGGCCTCCAATGAATTTTAGATAAGACAGCTTGGAAGGGAATGGATGTGATTTTAATGCAGAAGAAAGCGCTGGAAGGGAGGTCCACTTGGTTCATATTTGAATAAAGCAAACAAGGCAGACGAAAGGCTGACAGCTGTAAATGACATTGTCAGTACAAAAATTATCAGCCAGTTTACAATCTGTTTGCTTATGTTGAACAAACAGACTGTGTGTGGCATCCTTCGGCCTCGTGAATGGCAGAAATACTTGCAGGCTTCAGAAAAGCTATCTGCTCTCCTGCAGCCCGGCCACAATTAGATCGCCATTTGACAGCCACACTGAAAAGGAAACTGTGTCCCCCGCCTTTCCCCCACACCCCCTTGCCTCTTTGCTTTCTCTTTTCCTTTCTTTCTTTTTCTTCGTCTTCTTCTTCACAGGACAAGCACTGGAGCTGGGCAGAGACACTCGTCTTGTTGTATCGATGGCGTGAATTATGTTAGTTCTGTTGCTGGATCAAGCCGTTTACTGATGTGTCTGACATTCCAAGTGGGAGATCTCCAGTAGCCTAGCAAGGCTCAGAGCCAAAAGTCTTCATTTTTTATTCCTTACAGGAAGCAGAATCTGGGAGCTCCCGAAAGAATGTCACTTTTTCTTCTTTGTGCAGCCTGTCTCCGAGACCCTTTGCTTTGAACTTGCTAACATTGCATTTGGTGCAGAAACAGGGCACAGCACAGGAAGGGGGACTCGGCAGGCATCCAGCCCTATTCCTCGCTGAGCAAGGCCCAAGGCACCCAAATTTCAGGAGGGAACAACAGCTCTGTGGGCTCTAACTCCTCTGGGGGGCTGGGCCTGAGTCTTTAACCCAGCCCCCAGCCCAAGAGGAATGAGTTGTGTGGTCCCTTTGCTTAATCCCCTCTGTGTTCGGCAAACTCATAACACAGAAATAGTTCCTTTTGTTTAGAAAGAATGGAGAGCAAACACAGGTACTAATTTTATCCCTCACGTTCTCAGAGGCTCACCCTTGTTTAACTGCATCAGAGAGATTTAAGCCCCTGGTAGTGGCTTTTCATGGGGCCAGAGGCTATTTGGATACTCTGGGTTTCTTACCTATGAGATTCCTGCTCACCTTGGAGTAAGTGAGCAACACCGGCTCCTGCCCCGGGGGTCCATTCGCCCGTGTAGAACACATGCTGGGAACAGATTCATCTCAGGGGAAGACAACCCTTGCCCATAAAAACCAAGGTTTTGATTTTCATGTTCCACTTTGGGTATCATCATTTATTTACTGCATCTTTCTTGCTAGCGTTAGCCAACAAGTTTTCAGTTTGCAGAGAAGATCAAGTCTTCCCTTGATAGCCTCCTTTCTTTCTTTTTTTTCTTTTTTTAATATAAAAAAGATGCTTAAAGGTACTTGGTTTATTTGGCCAAAGGAAAAAAAAAACACCGACGCTAGGTGAGTGCGGTGTGTTCGTAGCAGATAACAAGGGGCTGAACAGGCATGCACAAAGCCGGAAGACTGTGGTAATTACCGCTAAGCAGTGAAGCATCAAAACACCTCTTGTATGGAAAGTTCATCCAATTACCACTAACCTAGAGAGGAGGGTTATGTTGCGTCTGTGCTTTTCATTTTAATCTAAATTGCTGTTTCTTTTCCTCTGATATGGCCATCGGTCATAAAGAGTTGACCATCATTAAAACTGTTTGATTTGGAACCCTGTAGTGTTTGGCTAAGAGGGGAAATGCAAATTTGATGAAAGAATAGGGATAAATTTACATATCAGCCTCAGCTCACATGGAGAGAGTAAACATTCTGTTTATCTCAAGTGTCACTTTATGATTTCGGTAGAATATAAAACTGACCTTGGCCCAGTCATTGCCAAAGACCTACATGAAATATATGGTTGTCCAAATACGATTCACTCAAGTAGAACTTGTGGGGAAACCCTGTGGAGCTCAGCAAACAGGCCTGGCAGGAGCAGGGCTGGGGAAGCATTTTGCTCTGATAAACTCCAAAATGAAATTCTGGAACGTGGGGTTGGTGAATAAGAAAGAACCAAAAAAAAAAAAATCCTATTTCACAAATCTTATTCAATTACCACGAATTAAAACATCCTGTTTAGCTAGTAGTTTTAGTCTTCAGCCACCTAAAAATTAACAAGTGTAAAATCTTAAAAACCAGCATTAACACTTAAATGGGAAGTATGCTTCCACTAAACCTTTGTTTCATCGTTGGGGCCCAAGAATAAGATCATCATTTGTTTGGTTTCTAGAAACTATAATTGATTCGAGGAACTTCCACACTCCATAGGTAGTTTATATTACAGGGGGATAATTCCTTTTGGCTGTTGGAATCAACCACGTTTGCATTTTCCACAATATTTTTAATTAGTTTTTTTTTCTCAAGCTAAGTAAACATTCATCAGTGTGTGAAGGAACATAAGACTTCTTTTTTTTTATGATTTTTTATTATATTATGTTAGTCACCATACAGTACATCCCTGGTTTCCGATGTAAGACTCAATGATTCATTAGTTGCGTATAACACCCAGTGCACCATGCTGTTCAAAATGAGGCTTTTGAGTGTGCAGAAAAATATTTACAGACGATTGCAGGCATCTGTGTTGGTATTTTACCTCCACTTGTTCACACCCAAAAATTCATTGTAGAAAATAAAGGAGCAGAATTAGATTACTTTCTCTTATGGCATAATATATAGTAAGGTGATGGGGATTTTATATATCATATATTAATATATTTTAAAAGATCTTTGTTTTTCATTTGAGCAAGTCTGGAAATTTTGACCACAATAGAGCAGAAAAATATCTTAAGTCAGAGAAAAGGAAAGTGAAAAGTATTTGACAGATACTAATACTCTTTAATTAGAAAATCAAAGGACATTCTTATGAGACACATTTATACATTTACTTTTATAGCCCACAAAATAATTTTTCAAATAAATAATATATCCACACAGAATAATGCAAAGCTTGGGGTACCTGGGTGGTTTAGTCAGTTAAGTGTCTGCCTTCAGTTCAGGTCCTGATCCCAGGATCTTGGGATCGAGACCCACGCTGGGCTCTCTGCTCATCCAGGAGCCTGCTTCTCTCTCTCTCCCTCTGCCCCTCTCTGCCACTTGTGTTCTCTCTCTCACTCTGCTGTCTCTCTCTCTAATGAATATATAAAATCTTAAAAAAAAAAGAACAATGCAAAGCCTTAACAGAAGACCCTCTAAGAACATCATTAACTGAGCACTGTTTGCATCTTAATTACAAATAGTTAAGCATCTTTAGCAACTTCTTTGGTCAGAGTTAAGCTGAAGTTTGTTTGTTTGTTTTTAAGATTTTATTTATTTATTTGACAGAGACAGCCAGCGAGAGAGGGAACACAAGCAGGGGAATGGGAGAGAAAGAAGCAGTCTTCCAGCGGAGGAGCCTGATGTGAGGCTCGATCCCATAACGCCGGGATCACGCCCTGAGCCGAAGGCAGACGCTTAACGACTGTGCCACCCAGGCGCCCCATAAGCTGAAGTTTTTTGAGTGGGAGTTGGAGAAACAAATAGAAATAAGGAGAAAACACCCCATTACTACCAAACTATGGCCAGGTTTTCCAGTGTTTGAAAGAAAATTGACATGCTGCCTACACTGGAAAAAGACAAAAAATAGTACATGTTGAGAGGCGGGGGAGTATATATTTGAGGAACTAAGACAGTTGAGAATCTCTCCTTCAGTGTCCTGTGCTCACATACATAGAAACCTAGAGTATTGAACACAGCATTGTTTCTGGTCTGAAGTGGTTGTAAAACACCAAAAAATATAGAGGCTCATGGTTGAGTAAAGGATCTCACAAACTCAATAGGCCTTTTGTTTCCTACAGTCTGAGATGTTCAAACCTGAGTTTTACAGAGTTTTTAGGAAGCAAAGTGTGTCTGCAACACATAGAATATTGACATTTAGTCTAAAAATAATAACTAAGAAATGAAGGAATAATTGCCAAAGGAAAGAGATCTGAGTTCCAGATGAGGACCCAGGCATGGCATGTGGCTGGGGCACCAATGCAAACCATGGGCCATCTCTGACCTTGATGTGTCTGTGAATGTGCCATTTACTTGAACATGACAATCTCCCTCTACTTGTCTTCCTGGGAACCTCCTTAAGCTAGATCCATGCAGCACTAAAAGCAATAGGAAAAGTGGAAACCATGATGAAAAAACAAGTGGCATATTCATACAAGGGATTATTACTTAGGGGAAAAATGTGAATCTTGAAAACATTATGTTAAGTGAAAGAAGTCAGTCACAAAAGGCCACATAGTATATAATTCCATTTCTGTGAAATGTCCAAAATAGGCAGGTCTAGTGGTCACCAGGATCTTGGGACAGGGGGCAGAATGAGGAATGACTGCTAATGGATTGGAGGTTTGGGGAGGGACCAACATGTTATAAAATTAGATTGTGGTGATAGTTGCACAAGTCCTTGAATATACTTAAGCCATTGAACATTACATTTTGAATCAATTTATAGTTCATGAATTATATCTTTTTAAAAATTATTATTCAAATTCCAGTATAGTTAACATACAGTGTAATATTAGTTTCAGGTGTACAATTTAGTGATACAACACTTCCATACAACACCCACTGCTCATCACAAGTGAATTATATTTTAGTAAGGCTCTTTCTTGAAAGAAAAAAAGAAAAAGAAAGGAAGGAAGAAAGGATCCAGGAAGGAAGGAAGGAAGGAAGGAAGGAAGGAAGAAGAAAGGAAAAGAAGAAAAAGAAAAAGAAAGAAGAAAGAAAAAGAAGAAAGAAAGAAAGAAAGAAAGAAAGAAAGAAAGAAAGAAAGAAAGAGAAAGAAAACAAAAACTGACAGCTAAGACTGTCATAAAGCCAAGGACGAACTTTTAGGAAGAATTGTGTAGGACTCCCAGGGACAAATGGAAAACACATGAACATTAATTCAAAGCAGTTCATTCCCCATTTCAAACTATTTCTGCCCATGAGGGGAGTAAACGTCAGAATCAAAACTGAACTTAAATGCGATAAATATTTGTGGGTTATCTGTGATGTGCCAGGCATGGTAGGTCACCAGGGAGAATAAGACACCTTGAGGAACTCACAGTCTAGAAGGAGAGAGGTAAATACACACAATTTGCTTGGCCACATGCTGGGTAACTACACATGCTATTAACAACAGGCTTGAAAGTCATGGATCCCAGCACAGAGCAAAAGAGAGAGATCATGATCAGGGGGGAGGAAGAAGGGGAGAAGCAGACTCCCTGCTGAGCAGGGAGCCCAATGCAGGACTCAATCCCAGGACCCTGGGATCATGAACTGAGCTGAAGACAGATGCTTAACCACCCAGGCACCCAGAACCACATTTAGAAGAAGGTGTTCAGGACCTGAGAAGAACTACAAATCACATAAGATACAGGGAAGTTGAAGAAAATGTGAAAAATTGACCTGGGAATCTTCCACAATGACTACACCTACCATGACAAGTGTTGAGTAAAGCATGGAATTGTTAAATTGATGTGCAGTACACCTGAAGCTAAGATAACACTGTATGTCAATTATACTTCAATAATAACAATAACAAATCCCCATGGGCAGGAGCAAATGGGTGCCTGACAGCGTTTCACCTTGCAACATCCTTGCTATGGGGATTGCCTCATTTAATTCTCAGAAACCTAAGAGGAGATAATAAGCAATGATGTTATTATCCCCATTTTACAGATGAAGAAACTAAAGGATAGAGAAACTAAGGAATTTATCTAAGGTCAATTAGTAAATAGCAAAACCACTCTGACATAGCTCTGTTGATTATCCAACTTGTGCCCGTAACCACTATCCTATTCTGCTTTCTTGTTTCAAATGGTCCTAAAGTATGTCCAACTTACCAACAAATACAAGCTCCAAGAGGAAGCAAGTTCATTTTTTGTACTCAATAAGGAAGAACAGAAAGATAATTTCAGTGTGTTCTCAGTCACTGGAGATGGTCATGCAGGAACCAAAAGATTATTTATTGGAAATGTGGATGGTCTAAAGTACTGGAATCAAATGACCTTTATGGGTTCTTTCAACCTAGTTACTCTGATGTGGTGACTATGGGATGTATGAACAGAACCAGTGACTCTGTCTATGGCGGTTCAGGCTGGGCACTGCACAGTTCTGGGAAGGGGGACACGTTTCACATTCACAGGCATCACAGATTTGAGTATTTCTTAAGACTCTAAAAGTATTTCTTAGTTTTCCTGAAGGTGTTTGTATAGAGTTTTAAGTGAGAGTAGCTATTTCTTACATGCCCCAGATTTCCATCTGGGCCCTTGGGAGCTCTGATGGCACCTGATTTAGAAAGATAACTGTAGAGTAGGGGGATGGAAGGGCAGGAAGCCAGAGACAGAAGACAAGCTAGGATGTTATGGCAATTGCTCAGAGATACAAGGTGTGGACGAGTGATGGGCATGAAGAAATGGTGGGGACTAGGGAGCTATTTCAAATTTGTACCCATTCAGGAGAGAGGTGAGCTAGAGACCCAAATTTAGGAGTCACATATATGAAAAGATAGCTGTAACTAAAAGAAGCAGTAAGTTTACATGAGAGTGACAGGAACAAGAAAGGATAAGGATTGCATCATAACCCTGAGCAGTACGCAAATTTCAATAGCTGGTAAGGAAACTAGGGGAGATTTTCTGCAGCTGGTGGGTAATCAGCAGGGGGTGTGTTTTAGAGAGGAAATGCAGGTGGAGGTTGGGGGTGAAGTTGTTGGAGTTCACAGTGGTCAATAGTTGCTGAACTTTAGGGGACCACTTTCAGTGGATTATTGATGGAGAAGGACAGAAACCAGACCCTTACATTATGGAGTAATAGCTGGTCAGAAATAAGAGGTAATGAGTTTGGAAGTTTAAACTGGCTCAGGGCAATCAGAGAAAAGGGAAGAGAAGGGAAGAAGGGAAGGGAAGGGAAGGGAAGAGAAGGGAAGGGAAGGGAAGGGAAGGAAAGGGAAGGAAAGGGAAGGGAATGAAAAGAAAAGAAAAAGCAAGGCAACTGGCAATTTCCGTCATGCAACTGTATTCTTATTAAACTCGGGGGAAGGCATTTTGCAAAATAAAGCATGATGTTAAAGAATGCCATATTAAGAGAGCATAACATGTGGTTTTAAAAAAGCATGACATGTTAAAGCATGACACTTTAAATCTTCATTATTACTCTCTGACTTCCCAAGTATCATGTTTATTAAAGTGAACAATGGTAGGATTATGAATGATTTCTATTTTCTTCTTTATGATTTCAACACTTAAAGTAACCATTGTTATTATCCTTGTCTTTTCTGTATTTTCTTTGTATATAGACATAAATTATTATTATTTATGTAATTAAACCTAGCATTTAATGTGTTGGATAAATGAAAGAATACATATCCTTTGGTAATTTTTCCTTTAGAAGTACATTGCAAATCGTTCCCATAATTAAATACATTTGTTGATGACATGACTTTTACTGTCTTCATGTGACTCCAATCCTGCATACACACGCCATGATTTGCTTAGAGGTTTTTACTACTGAATACTTAGATTGTTTCCCTTTTTTTCCAATTATAACTAATGCCAAAGTGAACATCTCTTCTCCAACCTCTTTGAATCCTTAGGATAGTCTGATATCCTGACATTGTATATCCTACTTCACAGAGAAAATGTGTGTGTGTGTGTGTGTGTGTGTGTGTGTGTGTGTGTGGCTTAAAACAACACAAATTTCTTTTCTTACAGTTTTGGAGGTCAGATTTCTAAAATCTAAGATGTCACCAGGCTGCATCCCTACTGGAGGCTTTAGGAAGGGATTTATGCCAGGTCTTTTCCAGTTTCTAGAGTCCACCTGCATTCCTTAGCTTGTGGCTCTTGCCTCCATTTGCAAATCTCTCTTTCAGTCTCACATCTCCTTCTTGACTCTAACTGTCCTGCCTCCCTCTTGTAAGGACCCTAGTGAGTACATCGGGCCCACCCGGCTACTCTAGGATAATAGAAAATGCACTCTCAAGGCTCTTGAATTTATTGTAAAATTACCCCAAGAATAGGTTATTTCAGTTTGCATTTCCATGAGCTAACATAAATGCTCAGAATATTCATTAAAAAAAAGATTGACCAATTTTATAGGATAAATGTTGAATATATGCATCTATATGGTAAAGTTTTGAGATTATTGAAATTTGATTACAAATGAGATAATTTGTTTCATAGGTGTATCATTCATTTCTATCTCTTCTTCAGTGAGTTGCCCATTCATATCTCTTGCCAAATCTTCTACTAACCTGTTGGTGTGCTTATCTATCTATCTACTTATTTATTTTCATTTTAAATCCAATATAGTTAACATAGAGTGTTATATTAGTTTCAGGTTTATGGTATAGTGATTCAACAATTCTATGCATTACTCAATGCTCATCAGGATAATTGTACTCTTTAATCCCTATCACTATTTCCTTTATCCCCCACCCACTTCCCCTGTGATAACCATCAGTTTGTTTTCTATAGTTAGAGTCTGTTTCTTGGTTTTTCTCTTTTTTCCTTTGTTCATTGTTTTGTTTCTTAAATTCCACAAGTGAATCATATGGTATGTGTCTTTCTCTGACTTATTTCACTTACCATTATAACTCTGTAGATCCAACTATCCTGTTTCAAATGGCAAGATTTCATTCTTTTTTATGGCTGAGTAATATTCATATATATATATATATGTATATATATATACACACACACATATATATACATATATATATATATATATATATATACACACACACAGACATACACACACACACACGCATATATGTTTATCACATCTTCTTTATCCATTCACCAATCAGTGGACGCTTGGGTTGCATACATATCTTGGCCATTGTAAATAATGGCGCAATAAACATAGGGGTGCATATATCTTTTCAAATTAGTGTTTTAATATTCTTTGGGTAAATAGTCAGCAGTGGAATTACTGGATCATACAGTAGTTCTATTTTAAAATTTTTAAAGAACCGCCATACTGTTTTCCATAGTGGCTGTACCAGTTTGGATTCCCACCAACAGTCCCCTAGGGCTCCTTTTTTGTTTTTGAAAAAATTATTTATAAAGTATTTTGATGAGTGAAGATATTAGTCTTTTGTCTGCTCTGTATATTGTGGTATGTGTGTGTAATTTGAAATTTGATATTTTACATAATCAAACACAGCACTCATTTACTTGGTGGTTATCTCTGTTTGTTATTATGCTTACCCAACACTTTCTTATCCTGAAATTATCTATCCCTCTGTCCCCTTGTTTTTTATTCTATTACATGACAATGTTTATTTTTTATTTTTCAAGAGATCACAATTCATCTGGAATGTATGTGAGTGCAGGTATGCTATTATATAGGATTTTAATTTTTATTTTCTCTCCATATTTGACTAATTATCTCATTAGCTTCTATTTTTCTCTTTTTCTATTATTTTGAAATGTACTCTTATCATATCCTGAATTTTTATACGTGCTGGACTCTCTAGGTTTCTGTTCTATTCCATTAAACTGTCTATTCTTATATTCACACCAACTATTGTAGTGGTATAACAGCTTTACACAGCAGTATCTTCAGAGGAGACCAATGGCAAGATAATAGTAGTACATTTAATGTGGCCTAGCAGCAAGGTTTTAGAACCAAGCATCAGAAGACTCACGTTCTAATGCAGGCATTGCCACCACTTTGCTGGGTGATACAGAGTCCCTTAAAATTTTAAATATATTTCTCCTTTTTAAAAATGGGTACCTGTACACCTAAAATTGGGGTTATAACACCTCTTTTGCCAATCTCATAACTTCCTCAGAATCAAGAGTGATTGACTGTTGTTGTGATCAAATGTTGTTGTGATCAAATGTTGTTAATGAAATCATTTTTTCTTCCCATGACAGAGTAAGAAAGACCTCAGATTTTTTAACACTGTTTTTAAAAATGAGTATTCCTGGTTTGAAAGAGGGGAAAAGAAGAGTTATAAGTTTAGTTTTCAACTGTAACTAATAATTTAGGAGAATTATCATTAGAATCTGCCATGTAACCATAGGACCTGCTTTTTAAAGAAATAAATGCTTCTTGGTCTCAGGAGGAAAAGCCTATTTCAAGACATATCTTCATATTGAAGGCATGCATGGCATTTGGCATCATCGTAAGGGAGATTCGGCTACTACTGATTTAGTAGATTCACTAGTTGCTGAGCTATTTAAGGAAGAAGGCTGTATCTTCCTAAACTACTCACGAATAGTAGCTGCAATAAGAAGTTGTTGCCTAAATGAGTACTTCCCCTGTGTTGATATGTGGATAAAAACCTTCAGCCACATTGGGCCAGTGCGGAGAAGGCTCCTGGAGATGGAGTGCACCAGGCACATGGCTAGGAGCTCTGGGTCAGGAATCAGGGAGCTGCAGGGTTTGATCTCACTTGCCTTGAGCTTCCTGCATGCCTTGGTTTCAGTTTCTCCACTTGAAAACAAGGGTGTTGGCCGGCTCAGCTCCCAGTATCTCCCATCCTAGATTCCCATGACTTGGTAATAGTCAACACCTGATTCCCTAGTGCTATACGAGATCAGTGTTCATCATGTCTGCTCGCCCAAGTTTGGGAATCACATCTCAGGAAAAGAAAACCAGGTATAGAAGGCATGGTTTATTAAACTTTGGAGCTGAGTACGAGCTCTGTGCCCGGCAGAGGCCAATTTGTGTTGTCCTTCCCCTCCCTGCCCGCCCCAAGCATCTAGCACTGTGGACCAAGCACCCAGTGAATGGTGACCAAAGGGATGAATAGATGGGAAAGCCCACAGGTGGTCTACCCTTGGGAAAGAAACTGAAAGGTGTTTATCCTTCCAAGAAGTATGGGAAACTTCCCTCTCTTGAATAGTCCCCTCAGTTTCAAGTCCTCCATCCCACCCAGGATGAAAGGGAATAGGACTCCTCCCACACTCAGACCTCCGGCTGGGTTATATTTGTCCACACAAACAACCCCCTCCTTGTTTATTTTGCCAGCAGAGTCTGCACCTAGATGGCAGGACTTCAAGCCAACACCTCCTCTCCAGGGACAGTCCCAGAGATGATGCACAGCCTATCCCACCCCCAACACCAGTGAGACCTTCCCTTGAACCAGGATGGGGTTCCTACCTCGGCAGCTGAGGCATTGTCTCTCCACTTCAGCCTGGCGGGAGCATTCCGTTTAGACAGGTGGCTGAGCTTTCCACGCATCGATGCAAGTTTCCTTCTTCTCTGGCTTCCAGCTCCGTCCTCCCTGTAGCTGAGGTCTGGCCAGGATAGGGGGCAGGGTGGCAGAAGGTGAGGCAGAGCTGGAGAGGAACCTATTCATTAAAGGTCCTTTTTGATGGAATAGGATTATTTGGCCTCCACTTGTCAAGAAATGGAAGCCGGAAGATTGTAGGCAGGTGCTCTGATCAAACACTCCCAAGGCTAGCCCAGACCTCCAGGGGTGCGCCCAGGAGACCCTTAGCCAGGGAAATCCAGAGCCAGTAGGAAAACATGGGATGGCCATGTTTCTGGCTTCCAGCAATGCACTCAATTGCTGCTCTGACTGCCTTGTTATTAAATAGACCCAAGCTCGACTTATCCTTAAGGTTTGGCCTTCCAGGTGTTCCTCTGTATGCAGGTGGGGCCAGAAGTCCGGCTCATCATGGCATGATTTCTGCAAAGATTAGTTTAGTTCTGCCTCAATTGGCAGAAGTCTCGCAAATCAACAAAAGAAAGGGGAGGCACATTTAAGAGGTGTTTGTTTCCTTCAAGTTAGATTTCTACATAGGTAGCAGTTTTCGGCGGGGCAGCAGGGGAAGAGGTACATTTATTTCCTATCCATATCATGGAGTCATTTGTCATGTGCTCTTTGTATCTGAGAGAAATGTGTCATGAGGTAGTCATACCTCCCTAAATTTGAAAATATCACCATAGCAAATAATATCTCCCAATTCATTACAATCAAGTACTACATAACTTAAAAGAGAAAGTGATTCCCATCAACTCTGTAATCATTCTGTAACCAGCAATCCTGTTTCTTTGTCCAGCCTTGTGAGGTCACCATTGCATTTCTGGAGATTTTTGGAATAAGCACCCAAATTATAGTGACAGCCAGGCAGGTGGGGGTGTTAGGTGCACAGCTGGCTGGATTCAGGTGTTTGGGTGTTCGCTTCTATACGCCAGTCTCTTAATTTGTCCTGTTTAAATTTGTCCCTCTGCCAAATGAACGATTAATGCATGGCCCCTTGGAAATGTCAAATCTGCAAGTATAAGCCAACCGTATAAAATGTTTCCATAAATCGTAGGTCTCTTGCCCTGTTATCCGCACTTCTCTTAGGAAGGAGAGAGACTCAGGATGACTACTTTGTATATGGGGAAGTAAAGGAGCAGGACACTGAGTATGAGTTTATGTGATAGAATAAATGCAGGAACCCTATCACAAATCCCTGAGAGAGCAAAAGAGGGAGAAAAAAAAAACCTCATGGACCTTTTCAGCCATAAATAAATTCTTACGCAAACATATTTCAAAATGTGAGTGAGAGTGTGCACCCATTCGAATGAGGTTTTATTCACCACGGGGAAGGTCGCATTTTCATATGTAGGACTCGGTGGCAAGGGAAGATGAAACCATCTTCCAAAGAAATGAGGTCATATAGGTTATGGCTCCTGGAAGATTTGTTAAAAAGAAATAATTCCTACTTCTCATTCATAGGAAAACAGGACTACTCTCAAGAAAAATTTAAACTTTCCAACATCATAGTGTGATTTATTTTATGGATAGACTGTGTTTTTGTGGTTTTATGGAATTGACATTGTTTGATCTAACCAAGCTAACGGATTTTCTGTAGATGTTTTTCTTCCTCGATAAGTCAAGCAGTTTCTCACTCACAAATTCTTTCTGAAATCTCATATTCTGCATAAACGTTGGGGAACGACAGCATTATAAAATTTCCTGAGGTATTTAATGTTCTTTTCATTTTATCCTTGTATTTTTGTGCAGGTGATCTCCTCTTACACCTGGGTATGTTGAAGCAAATTATTTATGTTCAACACAGGCAGAATTTCTCATATTTTAGTAAAACACATATTCATAATTGAATGTTGTTATGCAATGAGCCATTAGGCTTCTTTAATATAAGCTGAGCTTTAGAAAGTTCTGTGTCATAATTTTCCTTATAGCTCCTTAAAATTAGGGAACATTGTTTTTCTTGCTTCATTTCTATTTACACCAGTAATACGTGGTAATTTGCAAATACAGCTTAGATATCACCACTGTTAGCATTTCGATACATAAATACAAATATACATATATACATATTTACAGATTCAGTGTCATATTGTATGTAGGTTTTTGTTTTATTTTCTTCTTTTCTCCTTTAAATAATGTATTGTGAACACTTCCCCATGACATTAAATATTTTTTGAAAACATGCCCTTTACAACAGTGTTGACTCAGTTTGTTGAAATCAGCCAATTTTGTGGGAAAAATAACACATACTTATTATGGTATTAAATTAACAACTATATAATTGGCTCAATGGTATGGCTTTTCAACTACTGTTGTAATATATACTTGCAGTACATCTGGTGGCCATCAGGGTCCTGTCTCCTGCAGGAGTCCACTGACCACCATGTTTTATTTTAAGTGGAATTCAAGTGCAAAGAGGCAGAACACAGAGAGAAAAGCTGAGGGCATAACACTTTGGAGCTTTGTGATATCTGGATTTCTCAGGAGCTTCACAGAGGGTATGAAATTTTAGGACATGAGAAGGACCCAAGATGAAAAGTAAATAGCTCTTCAGTGGGACAGCTGGATGAAGATATTTTTTCTGAAGAAACCATTGCTTTATAGTTTTTACTAGTTTTATTTTTCTAAGTAGTTTAGTTCCAACCTAGTTATCCCAAACCAACCAGGTATAGTTCTACCAACAATCAAAGTTCTAGATGAGTCTTTTATGTTTTTCTTTCCTTTGAGTTGGCCAACTGGTTACTCCTGCCTTAAAATATCTCCTACCAAAATTATTCTTGCCTATTCTAGGATGTGGAAATGAGGAATTTCAAATGAAGGCTTAAGCATTATTTCATAGGTGTAACTCCCCAAACCCTTATTGGTCCTTGCCTTTATCCTTTGCAGGGTCTTGGAGCATTAGTAATATCAACCATCACAGAGGATTATCATGATTATTTAAGCGGAGAATGAAGAACAATTGGAAAACCAAATCCGGGTTTATATTTAAACTTCAACCATAAAGATTTATCCTTGACAATCTCCCATTTTATTTTCTCTGCCATATTGAAAATTTTCCCTGTTTCATTGAAACTGACCCATGATTTACTATTTGCCACAACTGAACTTTAACCTCCTTTTTAAGGTGGAGTGTTATAAAGTTCCCCCTCATTTAGAAGATGACATTGCACTTACTTTCTACTCATAAGCAGGCCATTACGTCTATGCAGCAAGAATTAAAAGGGAGTTAGTTTCATATAATAACATAAAGGAGAATAGAAGAACACCTATTAAAAATGACTAAAGTAAAAGTTTGACTGGCTTTTTCTGATCTGAGAACACACAATTCCCTTGCAAGCAAAACTATGACAATACACTCTGAGTGAGTCAAGCTGCACATTTCCCTTTTCCTCCTTTCTATCTTAGATTGGGCAGTCAGGTGTGTGCCAGGTATCTGCTCCAGCCCAACCTCCCACGTCTTGTCAGAGAAGTCTATCGTTACCCAACGGAAGCTCATGATTCAGCAGGTACTTGACGTGTGGTCTCCTAGGAAACAGGGACCAGGTATCTAAACAATTCACTGCTGACTGACCACATCTCCAGCCACCAAATGCTTCCTGTAAATGAGCAGTCATTTTACTCTAAGAGTAGCAGGGTTGGCTTGAGTCCTGGAGCTAATGATGAAATGAAATCCTCAATCAGGTTGATCCCCACCACTCAAAGAAGTTCTAGGCATTCATTTTGGAATTCTAGGTTGGTTTCTGGGCATTCTTTTCAGACTAGGTTACAGTGTGGAAACGAGCCAAAAGTGTCTGCAGCTGCCACAATGATGACTTTCTGACTTTTTGCCGTTGGTGATTTCTTCGTAACCATGCAAGTATAAAAGACTAACCATAGAGCAAGACGTTTCCAGCATCTATGTATATATTCATCATCTGTTAGCCAATATCTAGTTATGTTATCTGGTCTTATAAAAGGTTTGTGCCAAGCACTGAGAATAAGTTCTCATCCTGAAGAACTCAGTCTAACAGGAAGAATGGCTTTCAAATCTAGCCAGTGTTCTAAGGAGTACATATCATGGCAGAAGGAGTATGAATAAAAAGCTGCAGAAGGAACATAGGGTATGAGAGAAGAATTGAATATGCTTTCACCGAAAGAGTGAGACATGTAGAGTTGGGTCTTGAGAGATGAATGGGACTTTGTCAAAGAAGGGGGTCAAGTCCATTTCTGGACTACATGCTTTTTGGTTACTGCTATTCGAGATCACTTCTCCACTGTGAAGTTAGGCACAATTCATTTTGTTTTATACTCAAGCAACTTAAGGGTACAGGTAAATGTAGTGATAGACATTGTTTGGTTATAAAATCACCTTTTGGGGCGCCTGGTTGGCTGACTCTTAATTTCAGCTCAGGTTGTGATCTCAGAGTTGTGGGATCCAGGCCCAGGTCAGGCTCCCTGCTCAGCAGGGAGTCTGCTTGAGATTCTCTCTTTCCCTCTCCCTCTGCCCCTGCCCCCCCACTTGCATGCACCATCTGTTTCTCTAAAATAAATAAATTAAATCTTTAAAAACAGAAGTCACCTCGTTACAGTCTCCAACAATGGTTCCACTTTTTCACATTGATGTTTTCTGGTGAAAATCACCCTATCTGCAGCCATTTAAATTCTGAAATGTCAGTAGGTGTCCTAGTTTCTATTTCAGCTTGCTCCATTGAATAACAGTTTATCCCCAAAACTATCTTAGCAATACATTTTTTTTTCCTCTCTCAGAAATTTCCTAGCTGACCTATGAGTGACAGCTGCTATGCTCTTCCTGGCCATTCACTGCAGTGCAGCAAACTAGACTCAACCATCCTTCTTCATATACCAACCCCCAATTTCTCTAGACATCTCTGTCATTACAACCCTCCTTCTTCACTGTTCCCACCTCCCTTATGGTGGGTCTTACCCAGTTGAACCTTCCTAGTCATCCACCTTGATTTTCAATATAGTTAACATTTCAAAATCTCCCTCCCTCCCTTCCTTCCTCCCTCCCCTCCTTCCTTCCTTTCTTCCTTTCCACCTTTCTTTCTTTCTTTCTTTCTTTCTTTCTTTCTTTCTTTCTTTCTCTCTCTCTCTCTCTCTCTCTCTTTCTTTCTTTCTTTCTTTCTTTCTTTCTTTCTTTCTTTCTTTCTTTCTCTTATGTTGGGAAATAGACATTGTGGTCTGAAGCCAACACCAGAGGGAGAAGGGAGTTGTTTTCCATATTCTGTATCAGTTACACAAAACTAATCCTACTGTCATTCTTTTGAGTGATCTGTGAACATTTTTTTAGAGGAATCAGGGTAATTACAGAGAGTAGCAGAGACAACAAATTTTATGTGTATGGCTTTCTTCCTGTCTTCTCTCTCTTTCATTCTTGGTTCTCCTCATTTGTACACCTACCAGAAGGTGCCCAGAAGGGAAAAGCAATCAATTCACTCTGGCTTGCAGCAGGAATTGGAGCTACCAGAAGGTTCAAGTTCAATCTTTTGATTGATCCTTGTGTCTGATTATAATGGAAAATTGAGAGTCAACCGGACACATTATTGGTCGGAGATTGGGGTTGCGGGAAATGACTATGTCTTGTGGTCAGTTCAGACTGCATAAAATTCTAGCCCTTCCCTCAAATAAAGCCCACTCAGCCACAGACAACCTTCCTGCTCACCTTAGGGAGTCCCTAACTCTCTCTGACTCCCACTGCAAGGCTTTGAGTTCTTCTTGGTGCTCAGAGCAGTCACCCCCACACCCCCACATTGTCAATGTCTTTCTCTACGAGTCATCTGCAGTTCAAACCCAGGCCAAACTTTGAGACTGAAAAAAATTTAAAAAGCAAATCCAAACTTAATATTTGACAGGAAGTAAAAAGAGAAAAGGTGAGATTGGTTTAGGGACAGCCCATCAGGACACACAAAAGGCATTTAGCTCTGCCCACTCATCCTCAGTCTCTGTTCTTCAGCGACACTGCATAGTGTCTCTTCTGGTCTCACCTCCAACAGAGGATATACCACCTCTCCTGGACCCAGCCCACTGGGGCTCTTCGGAGGCACAAATTCTGGAACATTTCTTCTTATAACTATGACCTGTTTTATTTTAGTTGCAAGTCTGAGTCTCTTCAGTCAAGCAAATTGTTGTCATTTAACATATAACAACCAGAAGCAAACAGGAAGGTTGGTAACAAGCATTCAGATATCACTCTATGTGAATCAGTTCAAATGTGTACCTGAAACATTCTATTCCTTTTTTAATGCATTTTATACTTATATTTTTAAATTTTTTTAAGTAAACTCTATGCTCAACATGGGGTTCTAACTTACAACCCCGAGATCTACCAACTGAGCCAGCCAGGTGCCCTAACACTTTTTATTCTGATCACATAGTGCATATAGAGCAGAGAAACCTTATCAATGATTAAAACCTAGGATTTTACCATTTTATGTTAATTCACAATTTCCAATTTTAATGGTGTTCTCTCAGAGAATTAAACAGAAAACATTTAAGTAACTTCCAATTGTCAATCATTTTAAAGGAAGGTAGAAAGCCATCATTGGTCAGAGATTTTATTTTGGGCGCCTCGTGTAGAAGCAGGGTCTGAAAATGCAAAGATATTGTTCAAAAGATTGGAAAACCCTCTCCGACCAGATAATTTATCTGACCAAATATTTTTGTGACCAAAAGAGAGAATGCATAACTTGCTTCTGTGCTTGATAAATGGACAGAAATAGGGATTGCTATGAAATACCCAGGAGTCTTGCCTTGGGTGCATGTGAAGTATGACTGCCACACACCTTTCCCACCCCGTGGAGTAGCCAAGATTGTGAAGCAAACTCTGCATTAATTCCAGGATCACACTGCTACTGAAAAAATAGAGCAAGGAAATGAAGGGATTATTTAGGTAATTCCCAAAGGAATGTGCTTTGGATGAAGTTCTGACTGTTTCAGAAGTTAGGTTTGCCTATTGTTAGGTTTGCCCAGAGACAAAAACAAGAAGGTGATAGAAATGACAAAGCACACCCATCTTTGGGAAACCAAATCTCAAAATTCAAAAGATTATATTGCTCTCAATTTTCGACTAAAATATCTCTCACATTTTGCATTTTATTTTAATGCAAACTGGTACCTTGCTGAGATTATCAAAATCCTAGATAAAGTCCTAATTCCTTTGTGGTCACACGGAGAAAAAAAAATTTCTTGGACAAGACTTGACATACATAATTAGGATGAAGATAGACCCTCTAAAAGCTAAATGCAATGTTTATTTTAAAATGTCCTAAGGTTAGGACCTTGCTAGCAAGTTTTTATTGCTGAGCTACAACCCTATGTGAGAAATGGGGTTTTTAATGGAAATGCTGATGCACCACCTTAATTATCAGATTGCCACCGGGCACCGGCATAATGAAGGAATTTTCTTATTTTTGCACAAGGAATACTAATTGAAGCAGGGGGGGAAAGAGGACTCTACTGGCTGCACTGCAGTAAAATGGTGCCATCTAAAGGAGAGGAGAGCAAAGCCACATGGGTGGCATTTGTCAAAGGAACAGCAGGATAGCCTCATCCAGTCCCTGGACAGCTGGATTTCTGCACCTGGATTTTTAACTCAAAAAACCAAAATGAATTCTACTGTGTTCCAAAGACAGCTGGACACTCGGTACAGTCAGGGGTGGGGCAGATGCTACCAGTTTCTCTGAAATCCCTTCCAAATAGACTTCTCATCTGACAGACTACAGAGAAGTGACATGGATTGGGCAGGCCAGAGCACAGGGAGAAGGGAGGGAAGAAGGGAGGAAGAAGGGAAAAAGGAGGGAAGGGAACAAAGGGGGGATGGTGGAGGGAGAGATGAGGAAGAGAGAGGAGAGAAGAGGTATGGAAAGGTTATTTTGTGGCAGATGTTTTGCTTTCAGAAAGGCAATATAAAATTAAGCATTCAGTCTTCACAAGGAGTCTCATCCTACATATAAGGAAAGTGAAACAGACGTAAAATAAACCATGCCATCAGCATGCAACAGAGGAAGCCTACCTGCTTCTAGGACCATGGCATTTCTAGAAGCACGGGGTCATAAGTGGAATAATGTGGTGGCTGTTCTCAGAGAGGAAAGTGGTTAACACATCTGTGTGATGATTCTCGTGCAAAATCACAGGATCCACTAGAAGGCTTAATACTGTCCTTCTTCCTTTCCATTAAGCCGACCTGCTAAACAGGCTTGGAGAAACAAAACATACACAGCCTCACCTCCTCACATAAGCATTCCCCTTCATATGCAGAATTGCAATTTAAACTCTTGCTTCACCCACTTCCCTGCCTTGACAATGTGATTTCCCAGTGCATCAAAAATTCATGTGAGGACAGCAGGACTGAGAAACCCATTGGGTTTTTAACTTTAACTTAGACAAACAGTCTCAGTAGAATGAGCCCCTTTTCATAAGCCAGAGAAAACTTGGCCCTTGCTGTTCAGTTTCATGGAAATATATGGGAAACAAATGCCACTTGGTGACCAAGGGGTATTAATAGATCTGAAAATAGCCTTGCTTGAACTGTCACCTACACCCTGGAGATCTGGTTAACAGCACTGAATGGATGTGGGGTTTGAGGCTAAAGATAGCATATCCAAAGAGGCTCAGAATCCCAAATGTGGCAAACCACACAGTACATTCCTTGAATGGAGGGCATTTTTATACAACCGGAACAGGGGCCACTGAATAATTTTAGTCATTTTAACAACCAGATTGACGTACCACAAAAGCTCAGGTGGAAGAATTCACTATTACTTTGCTAAGATGGTCTGCAGTGCTGACTTGCTTGCTTATTCCCCAGATGGCTCAGTTTTATTGTCTAGACACAGCCAGCCTGGAGTTTTCACCACCAGCAGTTATGGGCTGGCTGACTGGGACAGGACTGCTTGCCCTTCCCAGAGGTCAGAGCAAGTGGGCCCAGCTGGAACGTCTCCTATTGGTTTAGGAGAAGGGGAAAAAAAGGATATAGCTTTTTGCACAGTCAAAATAGAAGCGATTCAAGTCAAACGTGAAGTGGTTTCCTTTGAAAATGTATATTGACATGTCATAGACTCTTAGAAAGACTTGAGCTTTTTCTTCAAACAGAAGAAAGCTTTCTGGAGCCTTGAAACTATAGGCAACTAAAGTGATTTCTATTTCTTCCACTGATTTTTTTGAGGGAAGGTTTTGGCTTTAAAAATTTGCCTCATGAGCACTGGGTGTTGTATGTAAGTGACAAATCACCGAATTCTACTCCACGAACCAATATTGCACTGTATGTAAGTACAATTTAAATAAAAAAAATTTTTTTTGCCTCTACCCATGTTATTCAAGTATGATCCACCACCTTTACATTATACAAAGTGCATCAGAGAGGAAGAAGGGAAGGGAACTGTTGCAGAGCTAGGAATGCATTTCTTACTGCAGAGAAAGCCTGACACTCCCAGGATTTGAGGGTCCATGGGAGATAAGGAGCCTCTGCCCTGTTTCCTTTGAAGAGGTTAATAATATTTAGGTGAGAAAGTCTCAGAATACTTGCAGGAGTTCTTTGAAAATGAGTTTAGTAGTAAGTGAATTTGGGAGATGCTGTTTAAGCAAAGCTAAAAATATTATTTTACCATAAGACTTTTTAGAGTTTTTAATCTGTGGAAGTGCCTGTGACATTCCAGGAGGGTCTATGAATAAGGGCTGCCTTCACATTTAACATGCAGCACTGCCATATGTGGGTGCTAAGGAGGTCTGATGATGGGGCAAAGGGCTCATGTGGCCAGCTAGGGGCTTGATGGCTGCTGATGGGATTAGATTTGCCCACAACACTGAGCTACAAAATGCTTTTTGTGGAAATACTAGCATAACAGAGAGAATGGGACATACCAACACAAGGGAAGAAAGAACGGCATCCGTTCTCCCAACACAGGCAGTATGGCATTGAAGGGAGACCAGTTAGCCACAGTGCTCTGGGGGAGAAAGGAGGAAACATATGTTCTGAGCTCTTTTAAAGTATATCACTAGTTCTGTCACAAGTCGTATAAGGTTTAAACATTAGGGACACTAACTCATAAATTTATCCAACATTTGGCTTTTTGGAAAGAAGAGTGACCTAAGAATATCAGGTGGGCTGGGCATGCCAGACACTGTGGTTTCCTGGGAGCTTGGCATGGGAAGGAGTCATTATAAGGGGCCCATGAATCCATATGTGCTTCAAGCATCATCCATAGCCTGGGTAAATAATATGTCTTGAGCTAATCTGCATTACTGTGTTTCAAACATATATAAATGCTGTTGTGATCGATAAAACACAATGTAAACATTTTGCTGAATGCACAGGAACGGTCTCTTCTTTAGGTATTCTCTCAGTAGATAAGACTAGAGCTAGTATTATTAAATTTTTGATTAAGCAATAAAATCTCATGGCTCAAAAACCAGGAAAATGTCACGAGAGATAGAATAAAAATACCCCCTCCCATTCTTGTCCACCCCTATCAAAACTTTGACTGGAGTCACCACACCTCTGACTGGATAATATTTGTTCTTAGTTTCTTATGCAAACTTTTAGGTTTTTTGTAGGACACAAAAAAGCACACTAAAATGTATGCTTTTGTTACCCCTTTCCGACAAAACAGGTAGCATATTTTACATGCTACTCTCATTTTTATTTTAAAGTCTGGTATAAGTGCACTGGTATATTTCCTGTCTGTTGGAAGAGACTTCTTCACCCTCTTATAGACCCTAAAGCCAAAAGCTCTCTGAATCTTGCACTATTAACAGAGTGCTTGGTCTTATGTATCATACCCCACTTGTTTCTTCCCCTTTTCATTGATGCCAAAAAAAAAAAAAAACCACTTCTGGTGATGCATGGGACCAAGGCTCCATCATTTCTTTATGACTGTCTGTCCCATCTGCCTCCAATGGTAGACTACTTCTTTCTGTCTCCCATGAAATGACAAAATATCATATTATCCTGAATCTCAGAACCCATAGAGGGGCCCATCTCTTAATTTTCAATTCCACTAGGGCAGAGGGTTGCCAATGTAGTCATGGTTATTGTTCTAAACTAGTCCAGGTGAGCCGGACTGAAAGATTACACTAAGAATACAAGATGTAGAATCTTAGTCCTCATGCCTAGTACTCTGGACATTATTCTCTGGCTGATTTAAAAAGAGCAAGAATCATTCTACCTGTGTGGTATCTAGGTGGGCCTCGGTTGAGGGAGAATTCAAGCAGCATTCATTCAAATCCTGTTGATCATCAAAATTCCAGCAGCTGCAGGCCTTCTGAAAAGTACAGATAATTGGGTTCTGGTCAGACCCAGGGTGATTCTGACCCTTGAAATCCCTCGGGGTGGTGACAAGGCATGATTATGTCTAAGGAGCTCAGGTGATTCCAATGATACACCAAGATGGAAGATGCTCAGGTGGGTTTCATAACCTTCAGGGATGCCATGATAAATTGGAAAGACATGGCAAGTAAGCTTTCCTACAAATATGTGTACAGCTTGGTTGAACCTCCTTTCAGTACAACTTTGAAGAAAATACTCTTCATTTCTAAACTCATGTGATTCGTAAATGTGAATGTGTCTTTGGCAAAGTATCACCTAGAACTGGAGGAGAAAGAAATTAAAATAACAGAGGGTCAGAGGGGTTTCTAACCAACAGAAAAACACCCCAGTTTTGTTTTGTTTTTTGGGTTTTTTTTGTTTTGTTTTCTTTTTTGTCTTAGGATCAATAATTATGACAGAGAAAGTGAATGGCTTGAGCTGGAGCTAATAGGGAGAAATCAGAAAATTCAGATGTGGGAGAAGCTGAAATCTATGACCAATCATTATGGCTCTGCTGGGTCCCAGTAAGGTGCCCCTCTATGTAAGTTCACTCCTCACATCATTTGGTAACCTTAGAACTTGATATGATGCAGAGCCAGCAAAAATAGAAATCCATAGAGGTCAGGGTCAGGAGGAAATTTCCACAGACAGGTGTGGGAGAAGCCCAGGTCTTTATCAGAAAACACATGAGAGTGAAGAGTTGGACAGAGAAGGACAAATATTGTATGATCTTACTTGTAGGTGGAATCTAAGAGCATTGAACTCACAGAACTCATAGACTGGTGGTTACTCAAGGCCAGGGTAGGAGGTTGGGGAACTAGATGAAGGTGGTCAAAAGATAGGGACTGTTAGGTTTTTCTCGGTGCCAATGAAATCAAGACCGCAAGGCAAATGTGGTTCAAGGGATGACCTTTATTGCAAGCACCCTCGGGCGAGGTTCCACGACTCAGGAAAGAGCGGTGAGTCGGGGAAGTCGTGCCCAGGGCAAAGCAGCAAGGGTTTTTATTGGGTACTGCTGGGGGGTGGGGAAAGTCGGTAGGACGGGTTTCGGTTTCCCGCCTAGGTTTTGGTTTAAATCTTGGCGGGAGAGTCGGTTATCTTGGCAGGAGAGTCGGCCATCTTGGGTGTCTTGGCCCCTTTTTCTCGGCCAGCCCAGCAGGAACCTTCTGTTATAAGATAAATAAGTCATGGGGATGTCATGCACAGCATGGTGACTATAGTTTTACAATACTGTATTATATATTTGAAAGTTGCTAAGAGAATAAATCTTAAAAGTTCTCATCACAAGAAAAAAATTGTAATTATATTGTGGTGATAGATATTAACTAGATTTGTTGTGATGATCATTTCTCAATATATACAAATATCAAATCATTATGTTATACACCAGAAACTAATATAATGTTATATGTCAATTTTTTCTCAATAAAACTGAAATATCAAACACCCCCCAAAATAGCAAGACTGCCCTCTTCAAAAGTGCCAAGGTCATAAAAAAAAACCAAATATAGACTAAAGAAATAGTCCAGATTAAAGGAGACTAAAGAACCATAAAAACTAAATGCAACATGTGGATTGTATCTTGGACCAGATTTTTTTGTTTTTTGTCTAATATAAGGACAATTTTGGGACAATTTGTAATAGACAAATAAGGTCTCTAAAATAGATAATTGTGTCAATTTTAATTTTCTAACTTTAATAATTATATTGTAGTTCTGTAAGATAAAGTCCTTTATCACAAAAAAAAAGCATTCTCAAGTATTTAGGGGTAATGAGGCATTACGTTTCTTACTCTTAAAGTATTCAGAGAAAAAATATACATATGGCAGAATTTTAAGATAATGCCCAAGATTTTCACACTCTGTTGTGCATGCCTGTATAATAATCTTTCCGTAAGTCTGGGCAGAGCCTGTGACAATGATGGAATACCACTCTCATGATTAGACTACGCATCAGTTACCTCTGACTTAATCAAAAGGGAGAGACCCCTGGGTGGGCCTGACCTAATCAGGCGAACACTTTAACTGAAGGTGAACCATCAGAGAAATGCTCTCCTGCAGGAGGACAGACTGACAGTGTGGAAAGGCTCACATGGCAGAAAATGACAGG
The DNA here is from genome assembly GCF_017311325.1 of Ursus maritimus. Lineage (NCBI taxonomy): Eukaryota > Metazoa > Chordata > Mammalia > Carnivora > Ursidae > Ursus > Ursus maritimus. The sequence continues at coordinate 2,555,393 of NW_024424675.1, forward strand.
AGGCCTCTAGGAGCTAAGCATGATCCCATCTGATAAGAGTAAGAAAACAGTCACCTCAATCCTACGAAGACAATGAACTGCATTCTGCCAGTGACCAGCAATCTTGGAAGAGGACCACGAAAATGAGAGGAGATTGTAGTCTCTGCTGACAGCTAGATTTCAGCATGGCAAGACCCCTCATAGGGAACCCAGTAGACTTGTATCTGAACCCTCGGCCTCTGGAGACTGGGAGGGAATAAATGTGTATTGGTTTAAGTTGCTGATTGGTTTAAGTTAACTGATGACAGGTAGTTACATAGCAATAGAAAACTAATAATGATGTCTAAACAAATATGTCAAAATATTTAAAAAATAGAGAAGAATTTACAGAAGTTCTCGTACATTTTTACAACTTGTCTGTAAATCTGAATTATTCCAAAATGAAACTTTACCCAAGACATAGAAGGCTTACTAGGTGCCAGGTACTGTTTAAAGTATTTTAAAATATATCAATGCATTGAATCTCATTAAAGAAAACAAACAACTCCTTCCTTCTAGACTTAGGTACTATTAGGGCTCTTGTTTTTTAAGTAAGAAAACTGAGACTCAGAGGGTTCAGGTGACATGTCTGAGGTCACACAGCTAGTAAAAGGCAGAGCTGGAATGAGCATCAAATTCCAAAGTTTATAGTCCAAAGCCCTGTGCTGTAGTGACTCAGGGTCACTGAAGTAGGAAAATACCAAGTAAGCCCTTCCTTCCCCTAATGTAGCCCAGTGGTGGCTATTAAGGAAGGCACATGTTATAATGAGCACTGGGTGTTATACACAAACAATGAAGCATGGAACACTACATCAAAAACTAATGATGTACTGTATGGTGACTAACATAACATAACACAAAAAATACCAATTAAGCCATTGGACAAGGTGAATGTGATTGAGCATAATCCTGCAATCCTCTGAAATCCACGGGGAATCATTTCTGCCTTACCTTCTGTTTTTATTTATCATACAAGTGTTTGTAGTCATGGTATGAACATCACTTCAGAAAGACTCACAACATTGGAATTTAACCAACAGTATATTTGGCTTGTCTTGATGATTTTAAATATTAGCAAATATTTTCATATACTATAACTTGCCTTATCCCCCCAGATACTTAAACCTTCTTATAATAAATACATCAAGCCAACAAAATGTAAGTAGATGAGAAATATTACTAGAAAGGAGACAAAATTGGGGCCAGGAATGAAGGAAGAACATAAAAATGAAAGCATGAAGTTAGTACATTTCACAAAAGTCAGTGCAAAATATACTACCAGCCCTCCAGCACGTCGATTTTGTACATTTCCCATATTTCAAGTTTTGGAATAAGATGAAGTCACCCAAACTCCATTGTGAAATCCAGCCTCCTCAAAATCCATCTGACCTCAGAGAGGCAAACAGTGAGTAATTCAAAAGATTTTTGAATGAAAGTGTCAGTTTAAGATCCTCAGCATAAAACATACCTACAAAGCCTATTTGCAAAGTAAATTTACTCTGGATTCTTGATACCTATGAAAGTTTTTTCTATTGTATTTATTTAAAATTACAACAGTTTACATTAGAAACAAGCTCAAACAATTAAGGTAAAAGATAAATAACTGCATACAGTTTAATTTTACAAAATGCAAACATACATCTTTCATTGTTCCATTATCTGAGTATTAAGCGCCACATAATTGCACAAGGCATTTTCAAATGTCTTAAAGGCTCTAAAATTACAGAGCTGACTTTGGTGAAATAGTCTTTATTTTCCTCCATTATTATACAAATAATTGACCACGCAGATTAAATTTAAATCAGAATTGGATATGATGAACCCTACAGAGTTCATTTCTCCTTTACAGCTCAAGGTTGGTGGTTCATGATGGCTCATGGAGCTTACTCAGGCCCTCGTGGGACACACAATAAAGGTCCAAATGTCCATCATTTAGGATGTTTCAGCTGGGAGGGATCTTAGGGCCCCCAGGACCACAGTGACATCACAGCAAACATTTACCCGAGACAATCCAGCTTCTAGGGAGCCCAGGGTAATTCTAAGAGTGTTCTTTTCACTGAGAAATGTCTCAGCTTGGGAAATACCACAGATGAGGAATAGAAGCCTAGGGGTGGAGAATTTGACCCAGAGACTGGCTGTCTGCCCCTGGGAATGCTGAAACCACACTCACTCCCTGCTACCTCCAGAGATGCTGTAGCCCTGTTCTGTGGAGGCAGAAGGTGAGGAAGTGAAGGGGAGACTCCATTTCATCTTTGTCCTGGAATGAAAAATTATCCATCCCCATAATTACTCACCAGACCTGAGACAAGGACAGAGGAGAACATTTTTACATTATTTCTTCTTCAATTAAAACACACCAAGGGTTTTTGCCAATATATCAGGCAATGAAAACGGGGAAAAAAGGAAAACAGTTTGACTAAAATTCCCTCTCTTAGGAATAGTTAACAGCCACAAGTTCTAAGTCACAGAGAAGTTGCAGGAAATGATTCTAATTCTCGGTGGTAGGAAAATATTTTCACAGTATGTTCAACTTTTAGAAACTTGATCCGGTGACTCACAATGAGTTCTGAAACACTATCCCCCCAGCCCAATTTCTGCACCATAACTCTGAGATATTTACCTGTTATAATTACAGGGGAAGAAGAGGAGAAGGAGCGGGAACCCAAGGAGGTACAGAGCTCCCTTGTTAATATGCCGAAGGTCAGAGGATGGACTCAGGACCCTTCTTGAGCAATATCAGGGCTCCTGGCACACCATAGTGAGGCCCGTGCAAAGGGAGAGGCAGGAAGCCTTCAGAGTGGACAGCCCTGCTCAGCTTGTTAAGCCTAATCTCAGCTGGGAGAAAAGTATCCGATTTCACCATTGTTCCTCCAGTACCTAGCGCGATGCCAGGCATGCTATGGGTGCTCAGTACCTTTGATTGAATGAGTTAATAAGGCTGGATTTTCATAATTTGCCACTGTTGTTCTTGGGTTTATTCTAGTTCAAGCGAAACTGTAGACCAAAATGCTTCAAGGTGTTTTGAAATGATTCTTTTCCTCTTCCAAATATGTATGAATGTCTAACTCTCTGCCAGATGCTGGGGATATGGGAAAGGGTGGCTATTCTTGAGGCTCCCAGAGTCGTGGAAATAACCAAATACTGACAGCAGCATGGTAGACCTGACCACATTTTTGAGACAGACTTGGGTTGAAATCCCAGCTTCTGGGATTGACCTAGAGTTGAAATACTAAGTTTTGCGACCTTGGGCAGGTTACTAATTATTATTGATGGGATCTCCTCAGCAGGGCTGATGATAATGTTGTCATAGGTTGAGGATTAAGTGAGTTACTAATGTAAAGTACCTGGAGGGCTGCCTGGCACATGGCAATTCTTCAGTGAATGGTGACTACTGTTTTGTAACAGCTCTGCAAGCTCAGACAGATGAACCTGGCAGAGTCTACTTATGTAGCTCGGAAATGGGTATAGTAATATAATGACTCATAATGGTTTTTACGTTGCAAGTATTTTTTATTGTTCACATGAGCTTATGAGTTATGGGTCCTCGTCCTAGTCCCCATTTCCAAAGATGAAGTTGGATCATCCACTCAGGTAGTTAGAATCCATGGCTGGCAATGGGGCAGAAGCCCTGGGTGTGGATACAGAGCTCCTGGGCATTAGTAATGGGGCAGTCGGTCCTGGCACCTGGCTAGAGCCTCTTGGATCCCTTTTACCAGTACTGGAACATTCTACAAAGTAGAGAGACATGGCCCATTCACCTACTTGGCCAAAAACTCTGAAGTGTCATTTACAATCTGGGGTCCCAGGGGGATCAGGCTGAGGTTGGCGTTTCACCTGAGAGCACACCTGAGCTTGGCTCCCTTCCCTTCCTGGCCTGCTCCCCACCCCTTTCCTAGTCCTCGTGGGAGCATGTCCTTGATAAGCTATTTCCACCAGGACCCCAGGCTTGGAATCTGCTCCTCAGAGAGCCTAAATCAAGGCTGCACCTGGCTGGTACTGCTTATGTAACAGATCCCAACCCAGTTCATGGTGCTTGGTTGTTCACCAGTAATTTCAAGATGCCAGATGCCTTTCCTGAGAAGTGGGGTTGACTCAAAAGGCCAGGGGCCTCAAGACCAGTCCTCTTGTAGTTCTCCTCCCAAAGCCACAAGTACTTGCCATCTGCTAACCCAAACGCCCTGAGGACTTCGAGTGCCTTATTTGCTCCTTGCAGGCACAGCCCTGCTCAGAGCCTGTCCCAGAGCTCCTGGAAGATGAATACACACTGAACAAATGCACAAATGTTACAAGTGCCTCACTGATACTAGTTCAAATAAATGTGAGAGTGAGCATTAGGATCCCCACTTCGCAGGTGAAGAATAGAAGAGACTGAGTTACTCGCCCAGGGTCACACAGCAGCCAGGATCAGAATTGGATGTAAGGTCAGCCTGATCAGAAACATATTACTTTAGCCTCAGTTGTGTTCTTCCCATGAGCTCCTTAACCTGGGAGCTGTTAAACATACAGATTCCTGGGCCCCATTCAGAGGCACTCATCTGGTCTCCAACAGGGGAGTCTGGAAATGCCAAGAGATTTTTCTACTCACCAACACTGAAGAATCAGGGGTGACATCCTAACTGCTGCTTTGTTGAGATAGAATTATGTGAATTTTAATTATAAAATGCACACACCTTATTGTGCAGTCTCTATGGCCAAGGCTGATGCTTGGTGTCCTGGTGTTAATCGTACGAAATGGGATGTGTATACGCTGACATATTGTTGGATTATGGGTGGGGGTGGGAAAGATCCACTTCAGAAGGAAGCTACAGCAGGTCACGTCTTTTGTCATGGCTTTCCATAGAGACCCTGTTACCTAGTACTAGCAGAGCCACCTTAGCACAAACTAAATTCAGACTTGCTAGCTCTGGAATGACTCTCTTTCCACTGACTTAGTATCTCGGACATGCCTGCAGACATCTCCATCCCCTCCTGCTCACCAGACTTTCTAACCAGCCTGACGTCACTGTGCTGCAAGAGGGTAACAGACAGATGGGCTTTAGAGACTCTGAAGTTGGGGTCACCTGTAGTGCTTTTGTTAATTATTCCTTTTTGTCCATTAAGAGTCATTCTTCAGTCCATGATTTTGCCCTTCTTACTTCTCTCTTTTGTCCTGTTATAACTTACTGACTTCTGTAGGGAGACAATTATTTGCAGTGGATAAGGCTGCTCACTGACTCAGGGCCATGTGGCAAGAAGATAGTCTACTATCAACTCCCCAGGAGATCATCCAAAAAACCTGTTGACCCAGCAAAGTTCAGTTCACTCAACTGTGTCAGTCAAGAACATGGCCTTGGGAGTCTTGGCCATGTCTCAGAATGACGAAGTCATGGGAAAGCATCTGTAGGGTTTTAGAGTCTGGGCAGCTTATGACATAACTAAGCTTTGAATTGGTGGCCACAATAAGGACAGGGTCCTGAAGTGAGTCTTGATGAGCAAGTGTTAGTCTTATTTAATAAACTATTTCATTGGTTCTTATCTTCTAGCAATAGAAAATGCAACAGAAGCATGGGGAAAGTGCACCAGGTTCAGTGTTGTTTAACAGATGTCAGGAAATCAATCTTCTTGGTTTCAGTTCTCAAGAGGAATAAATGATATGCACTGGAGTAAAAACATAGAATTGACCTCTGACACAACTTTCAGGAACACATGTTCAACAGCCACAAACTTTAAATTCTGATGCACCCACCTTCACGGAACCTCAAGTTTCTATTGATGTAAAGTTCCCCACAACATGGTGTGGGAGCAGTAGAATGTACCCCATAAGGCCACAACCTACACAGACATGGCACGCTGAGCCGGTGAGCATGAGGACCAGAAGAGGATGCCCGAGGATGCCCAAGGATGAACTCCCAGAGATCCAATGGTGGAAGAAACCTCCAAAAAGTGGCATAAATGATAGCACTGACCAGCATCCCCCAGACCCTTCAGCTGACACAGGGCTAGAGGATCCCAAACTACACACACTCCCAGGGAACATGAGTGGTGATGCTGAATTAACCCCTATTTCCTTGAGACACCAAATGAAATGGGGGTTGAATATAATGGTTAAGTTGTCAATAAAAATTAAGAAAACTGTATTTTTCACATAGCTGCTCCTATGCCCTGAGTTTATTCAAAATGTACAACAGAGAGAGAGAGAGAGGTATCTTAGTCAGGGCTGCCCCAGAAGTGGACCTGTGATGAGGATTTTGAGAACAGGTCATTGATCTGAAAGATGATCTCAGGAAGCACTGGTAGGGGGTGGGATGGAGGAAGGAGAGAGTACAAGCTGGGGCATCAAGATCAAGCCTGTGGGAGAGGAATGCACCCAGAGGGAATCAAATGGGAGTCCTTGTTCTCAGGAGGTTTGCACTCACTCGCAAATTAAAACAACAGGAAAAGTGCACTTCAAATAGAGTAACTTGAAACAAGTAGGATCTTTTGTGGCAAAGAGAAATGCAATCAAATAGCACACCTGCCCTTTCTTCTCAGCTGGGCTTTGGAAACTGTGAAGGTTCAGGTTTGGGTCACATTATTGACTTTTGAGGTCTCTACTCAGATGTCAGGCTCTGGGTAAGACTTTCTAGCTTCTCACATATTTAGCACAAATGGAAGACGGCGGGGGGGGGGGGCAACCAACTATTTCTCTTTTTCTCATTCAACAAGAATTGGGCTCCACCAAATGGACAGTGAGACTTTCTCCTGCATCACCATTGGTGAAGCAGAAAAACAACAGGAGGTTCTGGTTGCATGTGGTCCCTGGTGAGGGAAGCACCAGTCATTAGGAGAAGAGATGTGATCATCTTATATTCATTTCCCGTTGTTTGTCTCCCAGCTGGGCTTTATTTATTTTTTTTCCATGTTTATTTTTTTATTCTGTATTTTTATTTTTAGTGTTTTAAAATTTTTTATTTTTATTTTTTTGATGTAAAGTTCGATGATTCATTAGTTGCATATAGCACCCAGTGCACCATGCAATATGCACCCTCCTTACTACCCATCACCAGCCTATCCCATTCCCCCACCCCCCTCCCCTGTGAAGCCCTCAGTTTGTTTCTCAGAGTCTATAGTGTCTCATGCTTCATTCCCCCTTCTGATTACCACCCCCTTTCTTTATCCCTTTCTTCTCCTACGTGCTGGGCTTTAAAAAAATGTAGGCAATTCTTTGTTGTCCAAAAAGCAGATGTTAGAAAACATGACAAATTTGTGCAGATTGTTGCCGCATTGACAAGAAATCAATAATGGGAAAGGAACACTTTTTACATTAAGATAAAGGTCCCATTTCCCTCCTCCTGTTTGGCAAAGGGCAAGTGTTCACCCCAATCATGCATTCTGTGCTTCCTCCCCTTAGAATAAAGGAATATTAGGCAAACTGATGTGGGATTTTTTTAAATATTTTTTTTTCATGAGTGATAAACTCAGCCCTATCTCCATCTTTCAATGTCCATCAGAGTGAGGACTTTGAGACACTGACATTCTCCAATATCAAGGAAAGTTACCATGAGGGTTGGTGAACAAAATTACCAGGGTGAGACTAAAAACAGTCAAATAACAAAGGTTTGTGTTAAAAAGTAACTTCTGGTTAGATGCCATGTAATCAGAAAAATAAATTATCTGCAAAATCTTGCGCAAACACAAACTTGCAGCTACTCTGAGTATCTGGGCTCCCTGCTTCTTTGTCCCATGACAGCTGTGGTTTTCCTTCAAACTCCTGGACCACATGCAGGTCAAAGGCAGGAATGGAGTCAACGTTTTCCTCTTTTCCAGAATTATTACTTGCTTACACTCACTTATTTTTAGCTCTTCATTCCAAAGCAGCAACCCTGGATATTTTCATAAGCAATGACTGTGTTCTATTTTCTCCAGCCTTGAGATCCTGGAAGTCTATCTAGAACAAAGCAGAGCCCAGGACCCAGGGAAAGCAGGAAAGGGGGCTCTCCAGCTGGCCATCTGCATTAGTAGAGGTGCAGGCTAAGGCACTGTAAGAAGGAGACCACAAATACAGTGGTTGGTAAGAGGTGGAAGCTTATTACTGTTTAACTTAATGATCCAGAATAAGACATACTGTCCAGGTAGGCAGTTTTCCATCGTTAGTCCTAATTACTGTCTCTGGGAGCATAGGGGCTGCTTTACCCTATAGCTCTTGGCCAATGAGAAGGAAGAAAATTCTCCCTCCTGCCCCTTCAGGAGAACGATCACATCCTTTCTGCTTGCATCCTATTGGACAGCCTTTAGTTACAAGGTCACAGAACTTGCAAGGGAGTTGGAGCCATGTTTGCACCTCTGACTAAGGAAGGACGAACAACTAGCAGCTTCTGACATTTGGAGCATCTCCTTTGCTGGTAGTTTTAACAAACTGTGGAGAACGTAGGTCTATCAAAGAGGTTTCACTTCTTGGGTAGCTCTGGTCTCTTGGTAGTAACAACCCAGAACCTTTTCATTATGAGGCCAGTTCTGGCTGAGGAACAAAGAGAGCTGTAATGTATCACAGTGCCTACCATGAGTCTGGGATTGGACAGAGATATACACAGTGCATGCTAGATATCCCCTGCATGGGGCTTAGGAGATGATTTAGAGCATCTTGCTTCACAAGGAATATGAGTAATGTGGTCACTTTATATATACTAACGTTCTCCTACTTTCATATTCCTAGGTTGTGTTCCTTGGTATAATCCATCAGTTTCCAAAGAGTACAAAAGTCCCTGAAGAAAGAAGTCGATAGCTGTCAAAAAGATGCAGTATTAATGTCAGGTGAAATACTCATTTACAAGTCAGTAGAAATTCAAAGCACTCTCAGAAAATAGAATTCATAAGTGACATGGAAAAAAAAATGAAAGCAAAGTGGCCAAACTTTCATCCACAACCACAGAATGTGGTATAATCTCAAAAATCTGCAGGTGTTTGGCTGTCATCCTAAATGGCCCTGCCTCCTTTTCTATAACAGCTCTTAGAGATTTTTTTGCAAGTGATAAGGAGCAAGGGAAGGTTGTCTCAGCTCAGCTTTCCAGCAACTGTTTCATAATACCTCTCTCTGCCAACACACACATTGTTCCCTCGTATTCTTTCTAGTCAAAGAGCGACCACAGTAGCTTCAGAAGCCTTTGTTTCTCTCCGTTTTTAAATTTAGGAACAGCTGTATCCCTCACGGGCTATTATGAAGATGCTACAAGCTGCTACTGAGGCACATAAATAAAGAAAGTATTGTATAGAGAGGGCTGAAGATAACCAGGTGGTATCTTTTTATCCAGGTGAATTTCTTAACCTATCCCAGTTCTAGCAGAGATTAGCCAGAGCTTTGCACCAAGTGGAAGAGATGATTTTAAGCAGACTTGGACCAGTCATCTCTCAGAGAAATGGCAGATATGTAAATCATCAGAAAGTGAACTGCACAAAGCATTTTGTTTATAAATGCGTTGCATCCCTGGATTTCTGTTTTTTTCTCTTGAGCAATTTTAATTTTCAAAGAATTTATCCCCCTTTATAAGAGTGATTCACACACATTGTAGAAAAATAAGATACCACATAAAAGTAGAACAAAGAAAAAGACAGCCACTCATACTTTTATTCAAGTCATTCCAAACCCTTGTATACATATTTTTTCATTCTATTAGAATAAAACTTGTCATAGTAAATGTCTTTGTTTCTCTTTCATTTAACATTCTAGCATAATTCTTTTCCATGTTACTCAAATTCCTTTGTAAGCATGACTCCAAATTTTTCCTGAATTTCTCTGACCCATGTCGTTCACCATCCTGCTTCGATTGATCCCCTTTCCCCATTCTGGTTAGCATGGTCTCTACTCTGTTTAGAATCATCCTGCACCATTCCAGAATGCCTCCCTTCTGCACTGCCTCTTTGGGCTCAGACCCACTCATAGTGAAGGGGAAGGAACTCTACCATAGTGGGGGTTATCACACAACAGGAGTGGTTTTGCCACAGTGACCTGGGACAAGCCACTCAACACCTTCACTCATACATTGTTTTGCTGCAATAAATGTTTTTTTTTTTCCCCAATGCCAAGCCCTATAAAGGAATAGAATTTTGGTTTCCTATGATATCTATGGCCCCATATCAATCAAAACCTTTTGGTCACATGCTGCAGAAAGCATTCTGGTTAACTTCAACATAAAGGGGATCCTCCCAAACGTTATGGGAAATGTGTGTGGGGGCGAGGGGAGTCCAGGACAGGAAAAAGGACAGGAATGGAGGGAAGGAGCTTTCTGGATATGACAGCATGGCTTCAGTGCAGGGAGTAAGCTTCAGCCATTCCTCCTTTTCATGTCCTGAAAGCAATCCACTCATCATTGAAAGCCCTAAGAAAGAGTCTAATGGGTCAAAAGTAGGTGATCAGATGACTTTTCAGCTGTAAAAGTAAGTGGGTGAGTACAGACGACTCCAGAGGCCCCCACTATTCTTTTTTATGCTCCCACAAATAAAAAGAGGTATTTCCCAAATGCAATTTCAGGTGATATTGGGAAAGGGGAATAGATGCTAGGTAACAAAAAAAAATTACATATTCACATGAGATTCTTCCTCATCCCTCCATTTATGACACTATGCTTAACAGAAGAAAATCCGAGTTTCATTGCCCTCTTTTTCTGTTTTCTCTGTCTCCTAGTTTTTCCTGCCATTCCAGTTTCTCCTTGCTTTCATCTACTATTCTGAGTCTGTCTACCTGTAGAATGTCTATTGTCAATGCCATCCGCTGCAGTTCACATACATTACGAGAATTTTCTGGATGTATTAGATTATATTACTCACACTTTTTTACTGCCTCTTTTCCCACATGGCCCTATTCCTTGTGATGTGCAGGGCCCCGTCAGTAGTGATTGCATCACTCCCCCATAACTTCAGGCCCAGCTTGTGACATGCTTGACCAATGAGATGTGAAGCAATGACAAAGTGTATTCTGTGTCCAAGTAGAGGTTTTGAGAAGAATCTGGAGATTCCTCCAGCTGTCTTGCGCTTTGTCAAGAGAATGGCATGTCCTGAATGGAGGTGCTCCTTCAGCCTGGGTTTGGAATGAGAGGGCACCTGGAGCGGAACCACAGCCCAGAGCAAGCAGTGCTGCAAGCCACTGAGATTTAGGGGTGTTTTGTTACCACAGCAAAGCTGGAGTGCACAAAGCAAGAATCTGTGTGTGAGCAAGGCTTTTCTTTCTCAGAAGCAAAATTCTCACAGGCCAACTGTCGGGCCACACATTCTTTCTACCTGCCTCCAGTGCCTATGACAGCAGTGAGCACATGGTTAGTATCTCATAAATACTGACAGTCCCAGCAATTACATATTCATCTTCCTCATCCCACCTCCAGCCCATATCTAGGTTCTAAGGAACTAAACAAAATGTAAAGGTAAAACCCAGCTCGGTAAAGACACAGTAGGTAAGGTGAGAAGGTGACGCTGCAGACTTCATAAGAGTAAATAACAATATATATTATTTAAATCTGCATCTACTCAGTATGTTCATTGTGTGGAGAAAAATAACAGGTCACAGAGGAAGGCCACAATCATCATAATAACTCAATACACAGTCTCTCCGTCTTAGAAAGATGTGTCATGGCAGAAGATGAATGCCTCACCCACAACGGCAAGACACAAGTGAGGAGGGCAGAGGTCGAAAGTTATTTGTGTTAGTCAGTATGCTTTTGGGAGTCATACACACTGGCCTGAAACAAAACTTTAAAGGTCAGTTTTGTCTGCTTTCTGACGCCCTGCTTGCACCTGCCTTTATGACCCTCTGTAGACAAAGGAAGGGCCAGAGGCCTTCGGAAAAACCAATACCAAACAGGCTGTTTCCTGCTGTAAAATGAAGCCAAGGGCTGACTTTTTGTTGAATTCATTCCAAAGAAGGCACAATTTACATAGGTCTGTTTCCAAAATATGATCTCTCTCTCTCTCTCTTTTTTTTTCTTCTGGAAAGTTCCCTTCAGGTGAATTTTCAGGAAGCTGGAATCCTAGAGAACACATTATTTGTAATACCACTTTGAATGGATCCAAGGTTGTTTTTCTCCCTGTGCAGGAAGTCTGAATAACTCCACCAGTAGATCCTGAAAAGAAAAACAAAACAAAACAGAACCTAGAAAAGTAAAACTAGTATGGAAACCTGCACACTTCAGTTCAGGATTTTATTATTTTGGGTGGAACTCCATGGTAATGGTGGCTGGGACCAAGGTGCTAGGATCATGTCCAATGGAAGAAGCAGGTGTGACCATTGCTTCACCTCTCTGAGCTCCTCACCTACAAAATGAGGATAACAATCAGGATCACAGGGTGTTCTTAGGAAGATTCAATAAGACAACTCAGGGAATTACATATCAATGTGCCTTGCACACAGCTATCCCCAGTAAATATAACTTTCTTCTCTCTGTAGATCACGTGTGTGTGTGAGGATGGGTATAGAAATATGATTGCAAGGAAGTATGGGTATGCTGTATATTATGAGTCATTACATGAATTTCATGAATGGCTTGAGGAATTGGTTTTACTACTTCGTAGTAGTATACTTAGATGTCTGGTGCCATCTATTTTTGTGTTACTGGGGTTCATACACATGAGATCACTTGATCCTAATCACAGGGGCTGAGATAGGTAGAGGAGGGAAATCTCAACAGGAACACAGAGGGGAGGCAAGAGGCAAAGGGACGAAGAGAAGTAACTTGATAAAAGTAAACAGGACATACTATTTTAACAGTTACTCCGTATGTTTATTACGTGGAAAAAATAACAGACAGTTGATACATTCAGAACTTTCCAGAACTTTCTAGCTAAGTTTGATTTGCCTGATTCTTTCATCTCAAACTTATTCTCGAAAGGTAGAAATTACAGGAGCCTGGAAAATGATTTAAAATATGCAACAGGGGGAGGGAACACCTGGTTGGCTCAGTCAGTTGAGAGACCTACTCTTGATTTTGTCTCAGGCCATGATCTCATGGTCATGAGATTGACCCCCTTGTAGGTCTCCTCACTCAGTGGGGAATCTCCTTGAGATTCTCTCTCCCTCTCCCTTTGTCCCTTCCCCTACTCTTGCACTCTCTCTCTCTAAAACAAATAAATAAATCTTTAAAAAAATTTTTGCAACGGGGAAAAATCATTTCACTTAGCATGGTGTTTTCAAGATGCATCCATGTTATAATATGTGCCAGAATTTCCTTCCTTTTAAAACTAAAGAATATTCCACTGTACCCAAGAATATTCTATTCATCCATTGATGGACATTTGGGTTGTTTCCACCTATTAGCTATTGTTAATAAGGCTGCTTTGAATGTGGGTGCACAAATATCTGTTGGAGTCCCTGCTTTCAATTAATTTGAATACATACCCAGAAGTGGAATTTCTAAATCACAGTACTACTATGTTTAATTTTTTGAGGAGCTGCCAATACTGTTTTTTCCTGGTGCTGGCACCATTTTACATTCTTACCAGCAGTGCACAAGAGGTCCAATTTCTCCACATCCTTGTAGACACTTGTTATTTTCTGCTTTGTTTTTTCTCATTATTTTTTTCTACTAAATTTTGTTTAAAAAAATTTCACTTCCCTTAGTCATAAAGTTATGTTGCTTATTTGAGATCTTTACTCTTTTTTTGTTTTGTTTTTTGATCATGGCAATCCTAATGGGTGTGAAGTGTTACCTCATTGCGGTTTTGATTTGCATTTCCACAGTGATTAGTGAAAATTGAGCATGTTTTCATGTATTTATTGGCATCTATAAACCTGCTTTGAAGAAATGTCTATTCAAGTACTTTGCCCATTTTTATTTTTTATTTTTATTTATTTTTTAAATTAAAAAAAAATTAAGTAAGCTCTACCCACAACATGGGGCTTGAACCCATGACCCCAAGATCAAGAGTTGCATGCTCTACGGACTGAGTTAGCCAGCCCCCCGGCTTTTGCCCATTTTTCAATTGAGTTCTTTGGCTGTTTTGTTCTTGTTGAGTTATAGGAACTCATTATGTATTCTGAAAATTAATCCTTTATCAGACATATGATTTGCAAATATTTTATCCCATTCTATGGCTGCCGTTTTGCTCTGTTGATAGTGTCTTTTGAGGTACAACATTTTTAAAAATTGTATTCTGGGGGCGCCTGGGTAGCGCAGTCGTTAAAGCGTCTGCCTTCGGCTCAGGGCGTGATCCTGGCGATCCGGGATCGAGTCCCACATCGGGCTCCTCCGCTGGGAGCCTGCTTCTTCCTCTCCCACTCCCCCTGCTGTGTTCCCTCTCTCGCTGGCTGTCTCTCTGTCACATAAATAAATAAAATCTTCAAAAAAAAAAATTGTATTCTGATGAGGTCTAACTTATCTACTTTTCCTTTCATTGCCAGTGCTTTTGGTGTCATATCCAAGAAATGATTGCCAAGTCCAATGTCATGAAGCTTGTTTCCTATGTTTTCTTCTAAGAATTTAGGAGTCTCAGGTATTGCACTTAGGTCTTTGATCCATTTTGAGCTCATTTTTATATATGGATTAAAGTAAGGGTCCAACTTCATTCCTTTGCATGTAGATATCCAATTTTCCACCATTTGTTGAAAAAGTTGTCCTTTCTCTGATTGAATAGTCTTGGAAACTTAGTCAAAAGTGATTTGACTGTATATGCAAGGGTTTACCTCTAGGGCCTCTATTCTCTTCATTTGTTCTTTATGTCTGCATTTTTACCAGTTCCACACTGTTTTGATTACTATAGCTTTGTAGTAAGTTTGAAATCAGGAAGTGTGAATCCTCCAATTTTGTTTTCTTTGAAGATTGTTTAGGGTATTCAGGATCACTTGAGATTTCACATAAATTTTAGAATGGATTTTTCTATTTCTGAAAAAAAAAACAATGGGATTTTGATAGGGATGGCATTGAATCTGTAGATCACTTTGGGCAGTATTGATATTTTCAGAATATTAAGTCTTGCAATCCATGAATGTGCATATCTTTCCATTTATTCTTGTCTTTTAAAATTTCTTTCAACAACAATTGAAAACACTGTAGTTTTCAGTGTGCTAGTCTTTCACCTTCTTGGTTAGGTTTATTCCTAAGTATTTTATTCTTTTTGATGCTGTTGTAAGTGGAATTGTTTTCTTATTGTCTTTTTCAGATTTTTCATTGTTAGTATATAGAAATGCAATTGATTTTTATGTGTTGGTTTTATATCTTGCAATTTTGCTGAATTCAGTTATCATTTCTAACAGTTATTTTTTGTGGAATCTTTAGGGTTTTCTACATACAAGATCATGTCATCTGTTAACAGAGATAATTTCATTTCTTTCTGTCTGATTTGGATTACTTGTACTTCCTTATCTTGCCTGACTGCTTTGGGCTAGAACTGCCACTATATATTGAGTACAAATGGTGAAACAGACATCCTTGTCTTGTTCTCAATCTTAGAGGAAGTGCTTTCAGTCTTTCACCATTGTATATGATGTTAACTGTCAGGTTTTCATATATAGCCTTTATTGCATTAAGGTAATTTCCTTCTAAGAAGCCATGGCTTGTTAAGTATTTTTAATGGTGCATAGGTGTTGAATCAAATAGTTTTTTTTTTAATCAATGAGTTAATTCTATGTTTTCCCCCTTTATTCTGTCAATGTAATGTATTACATTCATTGATTTTCATGTGTTGAACCATCCCTGAATTTAAGGAATAAATTCCGCTTGGTCATAGTGTATGATCATTTTAATATGCTATTGAGTTCAGTCGTAGTATTTTGTTAAGAATTCTTGAATCAATATTCATAAGGGATATTGGTCTGTAGTTTTCACTTAGCATCTTTGGATTTGGTATCAGGTAGTGCTAGTGTCACATAATGAGTTAGGAAGTGTCCTCTTCAATGTTTTTGGAAGAGTTTGAAATGGATCAGTGTTAAATTTTTAAATATTTGGTTGAATTTGTCAGGTAGAAGCCATATTATTCAGGGCTTTCTTTCTTGGAAGGTTTTTGATTACTGATTTAATTTTCTTATTAATTATAATTATTTAATTTATTTACTATAAATAAGTTAAACATATTCCTTATTAATTATCTATTTCTTCATGATTCAGTCTTATTAGATTATTTGTTTCTAGGACTTCTCCCATTACATCTAGATGATCTAATTTGTTGGCATACAATTTTTCATAGTATTCTCTCATAATACTTTTAATTCTGAAAAATCAAGTAGTAATGTGCTCACATTTATTTCCAGTTTTAGTTATTTGGGTCTTCTCACTTTTTCTTTTTAGTCAGTCTAGCTAAAGATTTCTCATATTTGTTGACCTTGTTGAATAACCAGATCTTGGTTTTGTTGACATTATCTACTGTGTTTTTCTTCTCTATTTTATTTACCATTGATCTAATCTTTATTATTTTTTTCCTTCTCTTAGCTTTGGGTTAGCTTCTTCTTTTTCTAATTCCTTAAGGTATAAAGTTAAGTTTTTAAATTTGGATCTTTCTTCTTTTTAATGTAAGTATTCACAACTATAGATTTGCCTCTTAGCACTGCTCTTGCTGCATCTCTTAAATTTGATATGTTTTGTTTCCATTTTCACTTCTCTCAAGATATTTTCTAATTTCTTTTGTGTTTCTTCTTTGGACCATTGATCATTTGAGAGTGTATTGTCTAATTTCCACATATTTATGAATTTTTCTGTTTTACTTCTATTACTGATTTCTGATTCATTCCACTGTTATCAAAAAGACACACTATGTAGTTTGAAATTCTTTCAATCTACTAAGATTTGTTTTATGGCCTAACATATAATTTATACTGAATAACATGCAATTTGAATTAGAGAAAAATATGTATTTTTCTGTTGTTGGGTAGTGTTCTGTTAATGTGTATCAGATCCAGTTGGCCTCTAGTGTGGTTCAAGTCCTTTGTTTCCTGTCTAGTTGTTTTATCCATTATTGGAAGTGTGGTATGAAAATCTCCTACTATTATCATAGAGCTATTTTTCCTTTCAAATTTCTTTACTTCCTATGTTTTGGAGCTCTGATGTTTGGTGCATGTGTGTTTATAATTGTTATATCCTCTTGAAAATTGGCCTTTTTATCATTGTGTAAAGTCTTTCTTTGTCTCTCACAATAGTTTTTTGTTTTGGGGGGTTTTTTTGTTTTTGTTTTTTGTTTGTTTGACTTAAAGTTTATCTTGTCTGAACTTGGTATAACCACTCCTGCTTTCTTTTGTTTACTACCTGCATGAACTATCTTTTCCCATCCTTTCACTTTCAACCAGTGTGTGTCCATAGGTAGGTAGGTGTGTCAGTAGGTAGACAACATATGGTTGGATACTGTTTTGTTTTGTTTTGTTTTAATCTATTTTGTTATTCTATGACTTGGTCAGTCTTCTGACTGGGGAGTTAAATCCATTTACATTTAAAGTAATTACTGATAAGGAAGGACTTTTTCTGCCTTTTTTGGGGTGGAGCAGGATATGTCTTACAGCTTTTTTGTCCCTCATTTCCTACATTATTGCTTTCCTTTGTGCTTGGTTGATTTTTTGTCCTGGCATACATTGATTTCCTTCTCATTTGTTTTTGTGTATATTCTATAAGTGTTTTCTTTGTTTACCATGGGGATTACATATAACATCCTAAAGTTTTAAAAAAATCTGTAAATTTATACCAACTTAATTTCAGATGAGATCAGGCGTGTACAGGGTGGTATGGCCATAGACGATACCAACTTAATTTCAATCAGACAAAAACTCTACTCCTTTACAATAATGTCCTTTATGTTATCTATGTCATAAATTTTACCACACATATTGATGTCACATCTTTATATATATCTTATATATGCATTAACAAAGATTTATAATTTTTGTGCATTTTTCTTTATTTCTTATAGGAATCTAAAAGCGAAGTTATAAGCCCAAATTATAATAATACTGGTTTTCATATTTTCCATGCATTTGTCTTGTATTTGTATATGTATCCAGTAGGAGATATTTGTTTCTTCACATGGCTTTCGGTTACTGTCTAGTGTCCTTTCATTTCCACTTCAAGTACTATCTTTAGCCAATATTGTAGAGCAGGTCTAGTGGTAATCCCTTAGCTTTTGTTTATCTGGAAATGTCTTGACTGCTTTCTAATTTTCGAAGGACAGTTTTGCCAGATATAGAATCCTTGGTTGACAGTTTTTTTCCCCCATTCAATATTTTAAATATATCATTCCACTGTCTTTTGGCTTCCACGGTTTCTGCTGAGAAATATCCTAATTATCTTATTGAGGATCACTTGTACATAACAAGTTGCATTTCTTTTATTGTTTTCAAGATTCTCTCTTTGCCTTTGACTTTCTAGAGTTTAATTATAATATGTCTAGTGTGGGTCTTTTTGGGTTTATCCAACCTGAAGTTTGTTAAGCTTTTTAGATTCACAGATCCACATTTTTCTTCAAATTTGGCATTTATTGTGTTTTGTTTGGGGTAGAGCATTTGACTGTACAGTGTTTTGTATTGTTCCTTTAACCAAAATATAAGACACCCTTGAGTGGAAGTCTTCCTGACCCAGTGCTGGTTTGTCCAATCCTGCACCCACAGGTGAAAGAGTTTTTTCCTCCTTGCATTTTAATATTATAGTCATGGAACTCTGGCTTGCTTTTCAAACCTAGGCCAACCTCTCTTTTGTAGGGTGCTTTCCAAGTCTTCATAAACTCAGGTCAATAGAAGAAAATAGAAAGTAAACAGGAATTATAGGCAAAGCACAAAGTTCAAGTCCAGGTTTTTCTTAGCTTAATTATTCAAACTTTCCAAACCTCAGTATCTTCACCTGTGAAATTGGAACATATCTCTCTAATCCTCCTAGTCATTGTAAGGCCCAAACAAGAGCAGATAAAGTTTTTACTTTTAAAAGATTTATAATTATTAAATATATAGCAAAAGTGTTCTTTGTCCCACCCATATCCCTACTTTTTTTTCTAATGTGTCATTGATGAGGATATGCATTGGAAAGTTAAGACCACCAATTCTGGTGGTCTGCACCAGGTACAAATTGCTAACACTGTCACCAGAATTGTCACTTTCACCAAGGCACTTACCCCTGAACCTCCATTGGTATATATATTATATGTATATAATATATATGTATTTTGTAATATAGCTTGTAAATAACTTTTTGAAAGGTTACCAACGAGAAGTCCACACTCCAGGTAAGGTAGCCTTAGTTCTCTCAACCAGCACTAACATTGGTGCTTCTCAAATGTGAGTGTGCAGATGAATCACCTGTAGATCTTGTTAAAATGTAGATTATGACTCAGATTTTAATAGGCCTCTTACTTACTTCAAAGGGTGGTCTACTGCCTGATATCATAAAGTAAGTCTAGGAGCTCCAGTGGAGCAATCAGTTAGTGCATAGTACTTATAAAGTAAGTCTAGTTTTTGAATTTGTAAATACATTCTGTACATATACTGTAAATAGCTTTCTTCTGCCCCACAGACATAAAAAATGCAGAGGGAGAGCAGTTGCCCGGTTGTCAGTTCTGGGCTTACTACATGATAACAACTAGGATATTCTGAGTGGTATTTTACATTTTCAAGTCTTTCACATGCATTGCACATGCATTAGCTCATTCAATACCCCCAAAACAGGAAGAAAAGTATTGTTATTTTTATAATATAGATGTGGGCATGAGAGCTGAGAATAAATGCAATTCAAAAATGAGTATATTTATAGATCATCATTTTCCACATTTTCTTTTCCAATCTGACTTTATAGGAGATCTGTTTCATGTGCCACAGACATCCTTCTAAAAACAACCGTCTGAAATGTGATGTCAGGTATTTGCAAATAGCGCAGATGTATTTTGAGCAAAAGCGATAATCATTCTAGTCCTGAGAAGTGTGGCTTCTAGAGAGACTGCTGTCTGGCTAAAGAGACAAAACCCCAGAGAACTGTCTCTCGCATTATAGGACATACACTTTACCTCTAGCTCCCTAAGGCAAAGAACCTTGGGTGGGAAAAGTTGTCTCAAGTTACAAACAAATTCAGCTATCAAAGTAGGTGATGGAAGAAATGAATGAGGATCACAGTTAATAAAGCAGACTTTACCACTTTAAAAAGGAACTCACATAGTCTCCTGAATTGATGGGACTTTAGTAGAACACATTTTATCATCCATACCTCTGTTAGGAATAAGGCTTAGAATCATGGAATGTTCATGTTAGAACTGATCTAGTAATGTTAAACACTCATATGACAAGGAAGAGATCTGTGCCTCAAGCAAATCAAACCACTTGCTTAGTTTTACAAAATTTAGTGTGATAGATGTGGATTCAGAGGTAGGCCTTCTGATCCTCAATATAATGTTTTTCCTACTGATACAATTTGACTTAGTTTGGGGAGTTTGGTTTACTAGGTTCTAGAAAATAGAGCAGCTAGATTCCTGGCCATAAGCCCAAGACTTAGCCTAACAGAGAAGTTCTAGGTCATTCTCAGCTCCCTTGTTCTGTTTTGCAAGGCTTCTTTAAATCCATAGAGTTATGAACTCATCTGTGGATTTGATATTGCCATGGACAAGTAAACACAAAGTAAACAGTTCTAGAATTCTGGGGATAAAAAGACAATAGAAAAGAAGGGGAATGCTGGGAAGATAGGTGATTTTAATTTTTATTCATTTTTTGTTGGAAAAGGAACTAGAGTTTTACAAGACCAATCCCATTAAAGAGAGAGAGAGAGAAAGAGAAGGAGGGAGGGAGGAATGGAAGGAGGGAAGGAGAGAGAGAAGACCGAACTGTGATTATCAAAGAAGCTAGTCTTTATCCAATCAATGTATTTGAGACAATTTTTCTCCAATGAAAGAATGACTTATTACTTGCTCTATAGATTTGTAAGTGGAAAGCACTGGAACTGTGGTTTTTCCGCTTTGTGTGGGCCACGACAGGTGGATGATATTTTGCGTTCTATTTTCCATTGCCCTTGGGTTCCATCTGGCCCAGATATCTCTTAAAAGAGTTGACGGTTAGAAGAATAAGATCAATACCAAGAGGTGGCCACTATTTTAATAAATATTTTCCTACTCATAGAAATATTCATCGATGCTCCTCTAACATTGAAAAGAAAGATTTACATTTTTAAATGTTGCATTTTGAATTAGGTTGTAAAAGAAATAATACGTTGACCAATTTTCCACTTGCCGTTGGTTATTTGACTACTAATTTGATTGTAGATTTGTTCTTATGTTGTAGTTGTTGTTTAGGCTAACCCAGTTTTAAATTACTGCTTTCAAATTGATTCATAGTCAAAATATACAGAAAATATGTTATATAGGTACAAATCAGGTTTGGTAGTAGTTTTTTAAATCCTTTGATTCTGTTTGGAAAGTAAGATAATTATGGACACAGAGTAAAATAGCTTATACTTCCTTCAGTAAAAAGTTTTTAAGTTAAATAATATAGAAAAAATATACTGTAAAAAAGGAAATAGTGAATATTTTGCTTATATAAAAATTTTCCCCTCATAGGATAAACATCTAGTGAAACATAAGGGACGATTCAGTGAAGAAATAAAGATTTAACAAATTTCACAGTAGAACAAAGAAATATCTTGATTCTATGTCATAACCATTATATCGCATTTGTGGGAAGCAAACATTTTTTTGTTTGTTTGTTCATTTTGGGGGGAAGCAAACATTTAAATGGAGACCAAAAGCTCAAAGTTTAGGTATCTTCTAATACCCATAGTGTATTTTAACTCTAATTGAAAATAGATTAAAACTGGGGCACCTGGGTGGCTCAGTTGTTAAGCGTTATGCCTTCGGCTCAGGGCGTGATCCCAGAGTCCTGGGATCGAGACCCGCATTGGGCTCCCTGCTCCCCTGGGAGCCTGCTTCTTCCTCTCCCACTCCTCCTGCTTGTGTTCCCTCTCTCACTAGCTGTCTTTCTCTCTGTCAAATAAATACAAAAAAAATCTTTAAGAAAATAGATTAAAACTAGAATAAACTATTTTGAATAGTAAGGGTCAACTTATAGAATCAAGAGCTGGCTCTGAACTTTGGAAATTGAGCTTTCTATTTTTTTTCCCATCTTGAATACAGGACCTCCTATTTATTCTTGAGAGTGGGTAGAACAATGCATGGGGTCAACCAGTTCCTACAGATTTTATTTCTGAAACTTCCGAGATTTCTGGACAGATATGATAAGACTATGCACCCTCTTCTGAAGGAGCAGGACCTCATGGGAAGTTTTCAAACAGACTTTGAGTGGAAGGGTTCCAAATGCTGGAGGCCAGCTAGGCCCCTTTCACCTCTTCCCCTGGTTTGGTGGCAAGTGAACTCAGAACTCTAAGACTGCCTTATTTGCCATCAGACAGCGCGTCTTCCCTGAGGACACAGGGAGCAGAAATATCAGATTTGTGATGTTCATCCATCCTTTCAATCAACAGCCAATAGCCCAGCCCTTGTGCCAGCTGTTCATAGGGCCAGAAATATCAGAGGAGAGTGAAAAGCAACTTCACACATGCAGCAAACATTACCGAGTGAGCGCCTACTGCTTGTGTCCCTGTGCCTTATGATGGAGAAGCCAAGGTGAGTGAGGTAGTCCTTCATCCTCCCCTCCTGATCCTCATAGGAAAAAAACCTGTTTTCCCAGTTCATTGTTTGGTTTGCTGATAGTAACCCTGGACTTTTCTAGAAACTGAGCCATTTTCTCCTTTTGACCTTTAGATAGAAGTTCCTGCAAGCAAATCCCTTAGAATTCCTTAAGAGAATCTCTGTGTGTGCAACTTGTCCAATAAATTCTCAATAAGTCAGTCATGGAATCATGAACTCCCTCAGGCGTCCAGCTTCCTCCTTTGCAGAGGGAAAGAAGGTCTCCTTGTACATGCTTCTGCCTTGGGAAGCCCAGCTCAAGGTGAATGGGTGATCCAGTGCCAGCCCAAGCTGACATAGAGGGTATGGCATGACTTCCACTCCCTTAAAACATAAACCTCTCTGTTCAGTAGCAGATTCTGGCTCCTGAGCCTTTTTATTTCTCCAAACTGCCACTGCTGGTTGGATGAAATCGCATTTTAGCACATTTGAATTTTCTATTGGAGGTATATTTTCAGACACAGAGTAGAGAAAACACTCCTCCACCCAGGATATTCTCTTGGGAGCCATTTCTAAGATAGGAAGAGAGTTTATTTTTCATGGCAGAAGTTATCTCTTCTTATAAATTTTCTTGGACTAGACTTCAGGATTTTAATAGTTTTCTTTGGATCCTTTGCATTTAGGAAATTTCTTGATGATGCGATT
Source organism: Ursus maritimus (assembly GCF_017311325.1). Lineage (NCBI taxonomy): Eukaryota > Metazoa > Chordata > Mammalia > Carnivora > Ursidae > Ursus > Ursus maritimus. Next base: position 2,578,619 of record NW_024424675.1, read on the forward strand.
CCAAGTTATTTTTTAAATCTATCAGATCTGATGTAGTCGGAAAACTATGACCTCTGGGGCCAAATCCTACTTACCACCTGTTTTTGTAAATAAAGTTTTATTGGAACACAGCCATACCTGTTAAGTTAAAGATTGTCTATGGCTGTTTACTCACTACAACAGCAGAGTTGAGTAGTCAGGATAGAGACTGCGTGTTCCACAAAACCTAATGTATTTGCTATCTAGCCCTTTACAGAAAATGTTTGTCAACTCCTGTTGTAAGGCATAAAAGCCAACTTTCCATTGTCTATCAATGCCCTGCTGTCATTGTCACTCAGAGTTCAACACATGTTTACCATTCTTTCCAGCTCTCTCTTATTCGTTCTTGAGCTTTAGCCCATGATATTCTAAACACAGAGAACCTGCCACTTCCCAATGATTATTGACAGTGTTCCCACACTTCAAATTCAACTTCTCGATGAATCTGTAGTGAAGGAAGTAGTATAAATCTCTTCCAGTTCCAACCCTAGATCCCACACTTGCCATATTCTCTTGCCCAAAGGATATAAAAATAAATATTTGTGCATATACCTGTCTTGAAATATCTTTTCCAGATTGGTACACCTTTAAATTTTTATCCCATAAATTTAATTTATTTTCTTGTTACATGCTAAATGCATTGCTGGGTGCCTTATGCTCTAAACACAGTTTACCATTCCATACCTTTAACAGCACTTGGAAGTTGGTGTTACTAAGACCACCTTACAGATGACAAACTGAGGTTCAGAGAAGTTAGGTTATTTGCTCAAGTTCACAAAGCTAGTAAAGTGGCAGAGCCAGAACTGAAAGCCAGGTCAGCCTTACTCCCAAAGATGTCCACTAAAAGGACTTCATTTACGGAGTAATACCACGAAATAATAAAGAATAACTTATGTTAACATTGTATGGAAAGATCTGTAAAACATTTTGCACATGTCTCTGCCATCTCAATTAGCTACTCTCTTCAGGATGACTCAACATCATAACTATTAATATATGTCTTATTGTGCTGTAGAATTTGAATCTACAATATTCCAATAAATCATTAGTAACTGTCGTTGAAATCCTGGGTCCACCCTACTCTGATGGAGTAAAAAGGAATTAGTCATACTTTTTTTGCCACGATTTCATGTTTCACCCCCACCCTCCACCCAGATGGACAGCCTTGTACGTAAGGTAAAACTTAGCCAACTGAACGCAGTGTCGTCCCATGGTTAAGAAGTCAGCTGAGAAGCAGATAGATCTGGGTTCCAGTCCTGATCCTGCCACTTAGGAGCTGCAGAGTGAACCAAGCACACAGGAAGCATCCAGTAGGTAGCAGGTATTAAATTAGGTATTAGGTGTTGGCTGCCTGGAGATCATTTAGACTTATTTTCTCTGTTCTTAAAAGTATTGCCAAAAACACCAAGCAAGTTTAAGTGATATACTGATATTTGGATGCTTATACTCTGTGTTTCAGGTAGATTGTGTCTCATCGGAGGTCAGAGCCTATGTTCTGGAAATTTTCTGCTGTAGTTGGTGTCTCTAGAATCGAATATTGTTTTAGGAAGATTATTGTCTCTGTTGATTGAGATTTATCTCTAGCCCCACCTGTCAAATTGATGCCTGTCTTCAAGTGCTTGCTGATGACATACAGAAATGGAAATGACCTGTCCCAGGGTTCTACTAGCCACAGCTCTCCTCTGAACTGCCTGGGAAATAAAGCAGACAAATGTAATTTAATAATGTGGTGGTACACCAGAAAAAAGTGAAGGGACCCTTATGTCATCCTGTTGATGTGGCTTCGTGTGGCCCTAACAGCAGTGGTGTGGGTCCAGGACACTTGAGGGATGTTGTTCTTCCAGTGAGAGGTTCAGAACCTACCAGACAGACTTCAAAAGGAACTTGGATATGGGATCTTATTTATGGGAAGTGTCTTGGAGTTGCAAAAATTCTTCACAGGGAAAGGGAGGTAATCTTTTCTCTAAGTGACTCTGTAATGTAAATAATAGGCTAGTAAGTGGTAGCTCTAGGGAAGCAAGTTCCAACTTGCCTTAGGGAAGCACTTTTGAAAAGCTCTCCCTAGGAGGGAGAGCACCTCAGCACACAATGGGGCCCCCCAGGTGAGCCTTTCAGAAGGAATTCGTGAGTTAACTAAGGTTGAGGGAAGGTCTTTCCAACTCTGAAATCCTCGAAGATTTTGGAAAAGTTATCCTTAATTCTCAGTAAATGACAACTAAAGTCTTGAAGCTTGCAGGGCAAGACGCCTCTGGCAGGGTTTGCCAAGGCACAGCTCCCCAGCTTAAGTGTACACGGGGATCACTCGGGGTCCTGGTAAAATGCAAATTTGGGTTCAGTAGGTTCAGTAGGTGGGATCTGAGATTCTGCTTTGGTAACAATCACTCAAGTCACTTGGTGCTGCTGGTCCAGGACCCCACCTCAAGTAGCAAGGTTTTAAAAGTCATGCAATTTAGGAAGGGTTAATGATCAATTCTCTATCTCCACATGGAAGTCAGGTTCTGCCCCAGCTGCTACTCTTCTGGTCCTTGCCTCAACCCCATTTAAGTGTTCTGTTTGTAAGTAAGCTTACTATATAACTTTTTATCCAACCCAGGACACTTTGGGTTAGAAAGGAGCATTATTATGTTGAGACATATTGGACTGAGATTTTATTTTCAAAGAAGTCTTTCTACTGAAACTTCCCCCCACTCCCAGTAAAATTCAGAGCCTTATATCTTCCTTTATTCCTAAAACAGTATTTTTTGTTTTGCATTTGCTTTTGTGGCTAAAGGAAACACCCTGGGTTATCTGTCCAAAGGGAAATGGGACAAGAAGCAAAAATCTGTTCAAACAGTAAACAAAGTATTTAGGATTTGATGTGTATTCATGAGTCACAGGGGTAGGAAGAGAAACTCAACTGCACCAGGTCGGTAAACCACAAACCCTCTGAATCAATAGTATTCAGTTTGCTGTTCTAATAATGGCAAACACCAAGGTGTACCAGAGTGGGTGTGAGGGGTTTCCTTCTTTTTTTTTTTTCTGACATGATGTTTAAACATAGTGTTAAGTTCATTCAGAGGAGGCAGGGAAGAATTTTCTGCTTCACTGTCAGGGAAGAGAGTGAGTCTTCTGCCTGGACTCTGGGACAGAGACAAGATCTGGTCACCTGCTGGGTGCCATCTCTCTTTCTGTGGGATCCTAAGAGTGGCTAGGTGTGTTTCTGTACTTCATTTAATCCTCACAATGACCCACAAGGCTGGCAGACCTCTAGTGAATCCAGGAGGAAGCAGGGCTTCCAAATGAATGGACTACCAAGGGATGAAGTTGGAAGTCAAACTCGTGCTTTCCAGACTCCAAGGCCTTTGCTCATGTTTGTTAAAGAAACATGTTTCAGTCACAAGAGGCTGCAATCATTTTCCATGCCTTCATCTTGCAGGTGAGGAAGGTTGGCCCAGGGAATTAAGGATTTGTCAATGAACATAGTACCCTAAAGAGCAACCCAGTGGAATAAGAACCAAGTTTTTGCTTTCCGGATACATGTTTCTTCTATTTTACAGTGCCATCTTTAAAGCACTTATGTATGCATAGTAGTATAAGAGGCTACAACCTTCATTTTCTTCAGTCCCAGAATTTCCAAGCATTCATGCCTATGAGCACAGTGAGTGCACAGTGACTGTGTGTCAGTGTTGTGGGTGTGCATGTGTGTGCAATGGGGTTTCGCATGTAAGTGTGTGCATGTGCCTGAGTTTGTGCATATACATGAGTGTATACATGAATATGTTTGGGGTGGGAAATGGAAAAAATAATAGTTTTCGAGACCCAAACATGTGCCCAGCACTGAGCCAGAACTTTTCTTAAATTATTGCCCTTAACCAGTACACATTCCAGGTAGATATTACTTACCATCATCCACCCTTTTCAGATGATAAAACCGGTAGCAAAGGAAGGTGAGTGTGCAGAAAAGCACCAATCTGATATCAGAGAATGAGATGGTGTTTTTAATTTAATATTTGAGTTAGATAATACAGATTATCAATATGCAATATGATATATTGACTTCAGGAGTCATAGCAGATGTAATCTAAATTTCCCTAGATGATTCAGACAGCAATGAATTGAATTAGAAATAGAAGCTAACAGCTCCTGGGTGGCTCAGTTGATTGAGGGTCTGACTCTTGATATTGGCTCAGGTGACAATCTCAGAGTCATGGGCTCAGGTCATAATCATCAGGCTCCAGGCTCGGCAAGGAGTTTGCTTGAGATTCTCTACCTCTTCCTCTGCCCCTCCACTCGCTCATGCATGCACATGCACGCACTCTCGCCCCCCCCCCCCAAATAAATAAATAAATCTTAAAAAGAAAAGAAATAGAGGCTAACATTACATTGGAGTATGGAAATGTGCCAGGTAATAGAGGTTGTTGGTCAATACAATGTGTGGCTACAATGTTCCAAAAGTGCAGACTTGGGAATCAGTAGATCTTGGTTTGCTCTCAAGCTCAATTAGACCCAGCCACACATCATTCAGCTAGGTCCCAAAATAAGGCCAAAAAACAAGGACTACTATGCATTTCAAGACATACTGACACTGCCAGAATAGCAGTTTTGTCTGTTTGTTTGTTTTGGCAGCTGTTCTGTATTATGTCCAAGTGTGCAAAACACATTTCTCAGCTGAGTTAAATAAGACACAAAGTGGCAATTAATGCTATGGAAATTATTAGATTACATCATGTGAAATGGCCAATATCCAGCTATGTTTCTTCAACCTACAAAAGTGGTAATTTAATATGGCTCAACCTGATCTCTTATTAAACTGTGAGAAAGAGAGAAATGGCACTGATGGATTGGCAAATGTCTTAGGAAAATTGATCTAGGCGGTAAGAAGGGAAAATTATTATCAGCTTTCCAAAGAGATCTTAATGATCTTCCAGTTTCAAAGAAACCCTCCTTGTTCTTTGTCATAAATTCAGCTGGTACAAAGGACAGGCATATAAACTAAGACTTAGAATTAAGGGGTCAGCATTTTATGCCAACTCCAAGCTGGTTGATGAGAATTGATGAGGAAAGAGGAGAGAGTGTCCAGGAGACTGGTAATACGCCCTTTATGGACCTGGCCTATTTGGATGTTAGGATTCCATTCAGGCCCAAACTTTTATAAATGAGGAAAAAAAAAAAAAAGAAAAAGGAAAAACCAACCCCTCCTGTCAATTCTATCATTGGCTAATTTCTAAGCCTACACTCTGTCATTTAGTAGTAGAGTCTAGACCAGAGTTTCTCAAACTTTGTGTTCTCAGGATCCCTTTACACTTTTAAAAATTATTCAGGACTTGAAGAGCTTTGATTTATGTGGGTCACATCTACCGATATTTATTTATTTAAAAATTTTTTATTATATTATGTTAGTCACCATACAGTACATCCTTAGTTTTTGATGTAGTGTTCCATGATTCATTGTTTGTGTATAACACCCAGTGCACCATGCAATACGTGCCCTCCTTACTACCCATCATCAGCCTATCCCATTCCCCCACCCCCCTCCCCTCTGAAGCCCTCAGTTTTTTTCCCCAGAGTCCACAGTTTCTCATGGTTCATTCCCCCTTCTCTTTACCCGCCTTCATTCTTCCCTTCCTTCTCCTACTGATCTCCCTATTTCTTATGTTCCATAAATGAGTGAAACCATATGATAATTGTCTTTCTCTGCTTGACTTATTTCACTTAGCATAATCTCCTTCAGTCCCATCCATGTTGCTGCATATGTTGGGTAATCGTTCTTTCTGATGGCTGAGTAATATTCTATTGTATATATGGACCACATCTTCTTAATCCAGTCATCTGTTGAAGGGCTTCTTGGCTCCTTCCACAATTTAGTGGACAATGCTGCTATGAGCATTGGGGTGCATATGGCCCTTCTCTTCACTACATCTACTGATATTTAATGCACTAGAAATCAAAAGTGAGACATTTAAAAATATTTATTTATTAACTCATTTGAAATAACAATAAACTCATTAATGCAACCTAAAAGGAATATTCTTCTGAAACATATTGTGTGTTACAAGACAGAAAAAGTTGAGTAAAAACAGTGATGCTGCTTTACATCTTTGCCTTTTCTTTAAAGACTGGAGTAACAAAAGACAACTGGATTCCCATGTCCACTTCTGCATTTGATCTGTTGTGATGGCACCTGTCATGTAGCCTCTGGCAAATGCCACTGTTCACGTGTGAGAGAAGCATCAGGGGGAAAAGTAAATAATGTCTTAGGAGCACAGGATGGTGAAAATAGTTTTGACCTCATGGCTTTCCTGAAACAACCCTTAAGATTCCAGAGGTATCTGAACCATGTTTTCAAAGCCTTTGGTCTAGAGTGGTTTTCTTATAATTCATAAACTATAGACTTTTAGACATATAGACTATAGATTCTATAGACTTTTCAGATCAGTTTTCGGTTTATAGAAAAAAAATGAGCAGAAAGCAGAGTTCCCATACACCCCCTCACTACCCTGATTCTATTGCCTAGCCAATGTTGAGAACTACCATTCCTATTTAATGTCTAAAACACATTAGATCTCCTAATTAAAAGTCCAAAGTCCCTGGCAGGTATACAGAATCCTTGAAGATCTGATAGCCCCCTCTCTGCCATCCCCCAAAGGCCTCTTAAATTTTAGCTGACTGAACAAGAGCCAAACTCCTGCCCCTGCCCAGGGTAGCCTATGTCACCCAAGCCACCCCATCCTAGGGACAAGCCTGTGTTAGCCTGACAATATTCAACAGAATTTCTCTGGCTCCCTCCTCTGTACAACACTTTCCAGACCTCTGCCAAGTTTCTCTATTTCTAGCTGAGTTCCCCAGGTGGTGTCTAATGTGTCCTGCTAATTCTTCTCCCCCAGTAGATTTTTATTTTCAGGAGGGCAGGGTCTACATTTTCTTCATGGAATATTGTCTGCTCTGTCTTCCAATTGCTGGCTCAGTGAACATTTGTCAAATGAATGGATGTACAAATGAAAAATGAATGAATGAATATCACAGGACCACAGGCATAATGATACTGAGTCCACCATCAAACTTCTTGATTGTTCTTTGTTCTGTTCTACAGATTTTAAGGATGTGTCTTTCCCCTACAATGACTCATGAGTGGGGAGTGTGTGTGGTGCATGGATCGGGCTCGTGAACCTGTCCTACTCTTCCCTGAGGAAGATGACTTCCTTTCAGCCTGGCCCAGACACTTCTGCACAGACCCTGAGTCACTGGAGTGCTGCCATGTGTAATGCTGGTTGGGTGTTATTTGCTGTCGGCCAAGGTTCAGGCTGAGTAATGCCGATGCCCACGAGAGGGTGGTATTTCTCATAGATCTTCCTGGGTGCGGGTTACCTTATGCAATGATGACGGTCCAGATTGGTGACCTAGACACTCATCAGGGTCAACCTGAAGGATGTCCTATTTCAACCCCACTCCTCTGTCATTTTTGGGTTGGCATTCTTGTTCTCATTTTGAAAGACACATGCAGGTATCCTCTCTAAAGTACAATGCTGGGCACAAAATTGTTTTTGAGTAAACATTATATTAATGAATAATAAATTATTGAATAATCGGTATATTGAGTAAGTGAATGTTTGACAATTTCATCTCAAGTTAGATGTATTTCCAGCATCGATCATTGCCCATCATTCAGAAACGAAAGAAATATTTGACTTTCTGTTTATCATACATGGACCCTTTTTAAAGATTACTTCAGAGGAATATCAGTGGAATCTACACCTAAGGTTTTGTGGGCCCTTGAATTTTCATGGCAACGACTTCATTGCCTGCTACACTGGCCATTAGCCACATATGCCTTGGAGCAGTTGAAATGTAGTCTGATGGAGGTACTATAATTTTCTAATTTTAGATATTTCTAAATTTAAGTTTAGGAATGGATGCTGATTCAGTTACTAGAAAACTCTTAAGTAGTTTCAGAACAACTTGGGTATGTGAATCTACCTTTTCAACCATAAGGTTTATGAAATCTAAATGAAGTATTTCAGATGAGACTTTATCATCCTAATTAAGATGAGCTGTAATTCTAAAAGACATACTAGACTTCCAAGAATTGGTATGAGAACAAAAATGTAAAAATGTAAAATATTAATAATTTGGGGAGGTTGATTACATGTTGAAATGATAATATCTGGGGTATATTGAGTTACATATAACATGTTATAAATTAATTTCATCCGTTTCTTTTTTTAAAAAACGTGGCTACTGGAAAAGTTGACACTGTCTTTGTGACTATGTTGTATTTCCGAGACAGCACTGCTACAGGGCTTGCATGAGGCTGCCTTGCTATGTGGCCCTGACAGAATTTCAGGGGAGGCCTTGTCCCCACCACAGAGCATTTTTCGTTCGAAGTTTCCTCTGGATTGAAGCAGGAAGTTTCCTGCTTTTTGTTTGTGCATGGAATAAGAATGAATGCAGTGTTAGATAGATTAAGCATTTACATAGGGCCACCATGATGGTTAATTTTATGTGTCAACTTGGCTGGCTTAAAGGATGTCCAGATAACTGCCAAGACATTATTTCTGGGCGTGTCTGTGAGGGTGGTTCTGGAAGACATTAGAGCTTGATTCGGTGACCAGGTGGAGAAATTCTCCTTCACCAACATGGGCGGCATCGTCCAACTGGTTGGAGGCCTCAAAGGAACAAAACAGCACCAAGAAGGTCAATCCTCCTCTTCTTGAGCCAGGATGTCCATCTTCTCTGGTCCTCCTACATGAGTAGACTTCAGGTTTTCAGATCTCTGACCTGAGAGTGAGTTATACCACCGGTATTCCTGCTTTTTCAGCTTGCAGATGGCAGGTTTTGGGACTTCTTGGCCTCCATCACTAACTGAGCCAGTCCCTATCATAAGTATCCTTTTCCGTATATCTATCTTCTATTGGTTCTGTTTCTTTGAATGAATATGATTAACACACAGTGCCAGGTGTTCTAAGTTCAATACAGCAGTGTGTCCTCTCAGCAATCAGACCTACAAGATAGATTCTCTGATTCTCATTGCACAGAACAGGAAACCAAGGGTCAGAGCTTTTAAGTGACTTGCTCAGGACTCAAAACTATTACATGAACTCAAGTTTGTAAAACCTAAATCTTTCCTTTCCCACTTCACCCATTGGAGGAAGGGTCCCTTTGAAGAGGGGCCCCATGTGATGGTCCAGTCATCCTGGTTCCAGGCCCAGATGTCCAGATCTTTCATTTCATTCAAGGTTTGGGGTGAGACTGACTTGGGTTCAAATCCCAGCTCTGCTGTGTTTCAGAAAATTGTTTAGCCTTTCTGTTTTCATTTGTCTTGTCCTAAAAAGGGGCCATGGAAAACCACAACTCTGAGGAACACATGAGCGAGCTCATGTGGACTGTATATCACTGTCCTGGCTTGTAACCTGTTTGCTCAATGTTTCCTGTAATGAGGTTAAAAGAGACTTCCCAGAATATAAGTGTATTTCTATACTATTTCTAATGTTAAATTTCCATTTCTTAGACTTTGAAGTTAATGATCATAAATGAATTTAAAAGAATATATATATATGTTTTTAAAGCTTAAGTTTAAAGATTTCTGATGGCTTAACTTTACTTCTACTTTTAACATTAAAAGAGCAATAGTAAAAAGAACCCAAGTACTCAAACCATATCCAACCAGCCCTTTACAACCTTCTGCCAGGCTGATGGAGAATGGCATGGAGAAACCAAGGCTAAAGTCACAGTGTGTGAGGTCGGTCGCCTCCGCCTTTCCTGCACTCTCAGTGTTAACATGGCTGCATTACATTCTTCCCAAAAGAACATATTATTTTACTATGAGGAGCCTCATACTTATACCATCTGCATGAGAGAGAGGCTTCCTTCATGCCCCATAGACCCTGTTCAGCGTGTTGGGGGCAGACGTGGTCTTAGAAGTCCTGCCCACACTCACATTTCATCAAGAAGTAAGTGAGGTGCCTCAAGGTCAATGGCTCCATGTGCAGGTGAGCAGACGACTCAGGATCAGACCTCAAGCTCCTGGTCTTCCCATCACTGCTTTTTTCTCCACACCCTTCAGCCTGAGTGCTATGCAGGTGTGTGGCACAAGTGTGTGTGTAAGAGGGTATGAGAGTGTAAGTGTGTATGTGCAATGTGTGTGAGACTGTGTGTGTTTGAGTGTGTGAGAGTTTGTCAGTGGGTGAGACCGTGGTTGAGACAGTTTGTGAGAATATGAGAGTGTATGAGTGTGCAGTACTCTGTGTGTGAGAGAAAGAATATGTGTGTGAGTAAGTGTATGTGTTTATGTGCATTCTCAAACCATTTGAAAATAAGATGGAAATAGCATGCCCTTTTGCCCACTAAATACTTTAGCATATATTTACAAAGAAAAAAGATATTCCTTTATATAACCATAACACGGTTTCAAAATTAGCAAATTTAACATCAATACAGTACTATTGTTCAATCCACAGATGATATTTACATTTTATCAGGTCCTCCAGAAAGTAATGCCCTTTATAGCTATGCTTACCTCTTTAGTTTTCTTTAATTTTGGACATCTCCATGGTTTCATGTGCGACTTGACCTTGGCATTTTTGAGCAGAACCAGCCAGTTCACTTGATTGAATATTTATCCATTTGTCTTTGAACATCTAAATAAATAGCGAGAGGCTCTGGTCCCAGGTAAGATGGAGTGAGCCTACTCCATCTCTCCCACGGAATGTGGCCCTAAAACCTGGACAAAAGCACAGGGCAGCTTCTGAGGACTCTGAGAAGTAAATCATGGAAGGACACCAGAATGTAAAGTACCACTGAACAGGAGGTGAATTGGCCATCATTTTAACATTTCTGTTCCTTCTGCCTGGCTCTGGCTGTAGGCACAGTGGCAGAAGTGCACATCAGAGCAGGGCAACTAAGTCCCAGCATTGTCATCAGAAAGCCAAAATGGGAAGCTCCAGGAAACAGGAAAATTCTGGAGATGGCAGGAAGGGAAGAGCTGAGGAAAGAGACCCATAAAGTGGACATGGGTCTCGTGTAATCAGCACTAAGACACTGAGAGCTGACCAGGGAGACAGAGCATTGCCCAGTGCTGGACCACCACCCAGGGCACTTATGGTGGTAAAGCATTGCCAAAGTTCTTTGCTGGAGTTTTTATTTTTATTTTTTTTTAAATCACAGACTTTTTTCTTGTAGAATAGTTTTGGGTTAAAGAGAATTGAGCAGAGAGTATAGAGAGTTCCCATATGCCCCCTGTCCTCCCCTACTCTACTTTTCTTTTGCATTAATGTAGTACATTTGTTACAATTGATGAGCCAGTGTTGATACATTATTATTAACGAAAATACATAGGTTACATTGGGGCTTAATATTGGTGTTGTATATTCTGTGGGTTTGGACAAATGTATGATGTCATGTATTCATCACTACAGTATCACACACAGTAGTTTCACTGTCTTGAAAATCCCTGTCCTTCACCTGGTCACCCCTCACTCCCCTCACCATCCCTACCCTTGGTACCCACTGATTTTTTCACTATCTCCATAGTTTTGCCTTTTCCAGAATGTCATATAGTTAGAATCATGCAGTATGTACCTTTTTTTCAAATCGACTTCTTTGTTTAGCAATATGTATTTAAGGTTTCCCCATGTCTTTTCATGGCTTTATTATTTCTTTTTAGCACTGAATAATATTCCATCATACTGATATATCACAGTCTGTGTATCCTTCCTTTAAAGGACATCTTGGTTGTCTCCAAATTTTGGTAATTGTGAATTAAGCTGCTATAAACATGCATGGGCAGGTTTTCTTGTGGACATAAGTTTTCAACTCACTGGGTAAATGCCAAGGAGCACAATTTGCTGGATCATATGGTGAGAATATATTTAGTCTTGTAAGAAACTGCCAAACTCCCTTCCAAGGCAGCTGTACCGTTTTGCGCTCCCACCAGCAATGGATGAGAACTCCTGTTGCTCCACACCCTGGCCAGAATTTGGTGCTGTTGGTGTTTGGGATTTCAGCCACAGAGGTAATTTTTAAAATTCAAGTTCCTTTGTGATGTGCTAAAGTTTTATCAGCCATTTACATGTGATGTGAATGTGACCCACAGACAATCTGCTAGGGGCAAGACAGCTGATTAACACTGAGGAAGAAAAGACCCAGAAAGGGACGGCTATAGCCCTGAGAATCAGCACTGTCTGCCTGGCCTGCAGAAGGAGGCAGGGCCGCTCTTGGTGTTGAAGTCTGATCTGTCCAAAGTTGCCTCTGGTCCTGAAGGTTTTTGACCTTGCTAACTATAACAGAACTCTGCCACCCCACTTCCCACCCTGGCCTTGCCTTTTTTACATTTCTACCAATTCATACCTGAAGCCCAAATAATCTGCAATACTGATGATCTGTTGGGTTATGGCTGGAATATCTACCAGTCAGAGAAAGAAACCATTATAGTTATTATAACACAGAGGATTTCATGTCAAGACTTGTTACCATGGATCGCCTGGATGGCTCAGTCAGCTGAGCGTCTGAATCTTGATTTCGGCTCAGGTCATGATCTCAGGGTTGTGAGATCAAGACCCGCATTGGGCTCTGCACTCAGGGTGAATCCGCTTGAGATTCTCTCCTTCCTTCTCCCTCTGTCCCACCCCCACCCTCCTGCTCTCTCCAAAAAAAAAAAAAAAAAAAAAAAAGAATTATTACCATTATCACAGAACTGAAGGTGCAAAGGGGACCCTAAGATACCACAATGGCAGTGACAGCAGAAGCAGCTGGGCCCCTTGGGTGTGGGGTTCAACAAGAAGAAAGAGGTCACAATGATAAACCCCAGAGAGTTTGGTGGCTGAACCCCACAGGCCTGGGCTCCATGCTGGAGGCTCCTAGGGGTACAACGCAGCTGGTCCTAGGAGTGCTGGACCACAAGGGGACTCAGCTGCTGCTCCTAGGGTGAAGAAGCACTGTTCCCCTTCCCTGGAGCCCCCTTCAGGCAGTCCCACCAGAGAGGAGCAGCCAAACCAAATTGTGGTTTGCAGAGTCCCAGCCTCTTGTCACAAGGCAGGTGTTAGTTGGGGGATCCCTCTCAATCCCTTCTGTGACAAGTCCCAACCTTACTCTAGTTATGGTCCTACTGGAGTCAGCAGGACTAGATTTGGCTCCTACGCCATCGAACACAGGGCAGTTAATTTTCTTTCTTTTATTTCTTTTCTTTTCTTTTCTTTCTTTCTTTTTATCTCTTTCTTTCCTTCTTTCTTAGGTTTTATTTATTTATTTGAGAGAGAGAGAGAGAGACAGCACAAGTGGGGGGCAGAGGCAAAGGGAGAGGGAGAAGCAGGCTCCCTGCTGGGTGGGAGCCCAGTGCGAGGCTCAATCCCAAGACCCCAAGATCATGACCTGAGCTGAAGACAGACACTTAGCTGACTGAGCCACCCCGACGCCCCATTTACTTTTCTGATCTAAGATTGCCTCCCTGCTGGACTCAGAAAACAGGTAGCAAAAGTGGATAACTTTCTATCTTGCCCCCCAACTTCAGACTTCCTTGAATTATCCTAAAGAGGCTGAGCCTTGAGAAAGCTGGATTCCCTGAAGCCTTGAGCAGCGTGGCACAAATCATAGCCCTGGGTCATTTTCCTTTTAAATCATTGCCCCGTTTTGGTAGAGGAGGGTTCACAAATTTCAGGAGAACGCCCCACACCTCAGCCTCTGCCACAGAACTCACAAGGAGATGGTGGATAGGAGAGGGAAGGGGAAAGAAGCCACGACCAGGCCAGGATGAAATCGAACAAAAGGATCTCAGAGTTCCCTCTTCTCCTTCTGTCCCCCAGGGGTCACATCCAATCACACTCACCTTCATCTTTATTTAGTGTGCAACGCCAGACCCAACAGGCCCCTCGATTGTGTCAATTTGGTGGTCTATCACGCCCCCTGGTGGCCGAAACCATCCAAGGTCTTCTTACTGCTGCCTTGAGGACTTCAAAAATAAAAACGAGTATAAAGCCAAAATATGAAAAAAAAAATTACTTAACAGTAGAAATGGCACAATGCCTAGGGATAAAAATATGTCTCTGTTAAGAAAACCTAAATCTTGCCGCTCCATTTTTAAATTAGATTTTTCCCTTATTTCTGGTTGTTTTTATTAACACCTCAAGTTTCAGGCTCCATTCTGTGGTATTCCACTCCTACCGTGCACTTGGGGTGCTGAGACAAACAGAAGGAAGGCCACTGAGGGTTCACTTCTGAGTACTAAAGATAAAGCAATGGGCCCTTAGTAACCTATAGTTTTATATAAAACAAATGCTCTTTATTGTTCAACAAGCCCCACTTAACCCCCAACTCCAGATATTTTATAGTTTATTTATTTTTAATAGTCTTTTTAAAAGAGATTTTATTTAGATGCCTAACTGACTGAGCCACTCAGGAACCCCAGATATTTTAAAATTTAAAAGATTAAAATTCAGTGATCTATAAATTAATATAGTCCATCCAAATGTCTACAGGTTTAAAGGCTTGAGAGATAAGCCAGGTGACTGGTATTCTATAATAAAGGACCTTTCTGGAATGATCTCTGAATAAATTCTCCCAAAAGCACTTTCTTCTCCCCCCTGACCCCTGCTGACCCTGGGTATATCAGCGGCCTGAGGTGGAGGAATGCCCCCAACTGAGCATGAATGTTCCAGAGGTTGGGAGCTCAGCCGAAATGCAAGCCTGGATTCAAACAGGCCCAGTCCTCACCCACCTGTGAACCGTACTATTATTCACCTTCCTGAGACTTTCTTTTCTCGGCTGTCTGATAAGGATAGTGGCTACTTCAGAGGGGACCCAGCTCCCTGAGAGCAGGAATTTCACCTATTTGTAGCCACCATTCTGTCCTTATTGTTGGGAGCTGGAACCAATTTGCTCTGTTTTTTTTTTTTTTAAAGATTTTATTTATTTATTTAACAGAGATAGAGACAGCCAGCGAGAGAGGGAACACAAGCAGGGGGAGTGGGAGAGGGAGAAGCAGGCTCATAGCAGAGGAGCCTGACATGGGGCTCGATCCCACAACGCCGGGATCACGCCCTGAGCCGAAGGCAGACGCTTAACCGCTGTGCCACCCAGGCGCCCCCCAATTTGCTCTGTTAATACGGAGAACAAGCAAAAGTAACTCACTTGTGTGCGGCAGGAATTTTTGGCTCCAAGAAAATAAGTATCTGTACCAACTACACAGTTTACTTATCAAGACCGACTCTGACTTTTTAAGGCCCATTTCATGCCCCCCACCTTCCTGTGTCCACCAATATATTGCTGCTAAGGTGAAAAATGGCCCAGTCCCAATCGCTCCCCGCCTGCCAAAAACCACTCCAGCCGCCAAACCTAATAAATACCATTTCCTGATGTCCCTCTTTTGAGACCCTGCTGTCAGGTGCCGTCTTCCTCTACGGTAGTATCTGTAATGAGCCTAGCTTTGCTGGGAAAACAAGTTGTTCCTGGTGGTATTTCTGGGCACTCAACACTGAACATATATAACTCCAAGTAAGTCCTGGTGAGCATTGGTGTCCCTGCCTTCCTGAAATTTCAGATCAGAAGAGGAACTTTATGTGGGCTTTACTTCAAAGACTTGCCAGCTTTGTGACCTTGGGAAATTTACCTAAACTCTCCAAAGTTTAGCTCCTTCTCTGCAAAGTGGGCATCAATGGTTGTTTCCTCCTTACTTATTTCTTATGAGGAT
Source organism: Ursus maritimus (assembly GCF_017311325.1). Taxonomy (NCBI): domain Eukaryota; kingdom Metazoa; phylum Chordata; class Mammalia; order Carnivora; family Ursidae; genus Ursus; species Ursus maritimus. The sequence continues at coordinate 2,594,292 of NW_024424675.1, forward strand.
CGAAGGAACAAAATCATATAATACATTCTCAGTCATGGTTGCTATTCCTCAAAATGAATTTTCTGCTTTGGGGTGTATCTAACCCACTGGGCTGCAAAGGAAGTTCTGCCATTTTGGTAACCTTTGGCTTTCTTAGTTGTCCCTGAAGTTTTATTATGAGGAGACCTCCAAAGACCCAAAGCTAATTCCAGGCTAATTTATAGCCAACTTGGGGGCAAGCAGACACCTGAGCCTTCAAAGTGCTCAGGGAGTGAGCAGGCAAATGTGAATAAATTCATGTAGGTGGAAACACTCTGAAGACTAAAGAGGATCGGGAGCTGGTTATGGATCTGAATGTTTCCAGGAATATGAAGCATAGGGTGACTTGGTCAACAGAGCCCTTGGCAATGACATTTAATTCTCCCACAACATGGAGGTATGAGAAACCATTCCCGAGTGTGAAGCCATCTGTGTCCAGGTGAATTCCAGGACCCATGGAACAGGCAGGCGCGTTGTCTTTTAAAGACTTTATTTATTTGTTTATTTATTTAGGTGGGGGCAGAAGCAGAGAATCTCAAGCAGACTCCATGCTGAGTGCAGAGCCTGATCTCACGACCCTGAGATCATGACCCCGAGATCATGACCTGAACCAAAATCAAGAGTCAGATGTTTAACTGACTGAGCCACACTGGCAGCCCCGTGGGTTTATCTTTTCAAAAAAACACATGGTCCTGAATGATGCTGTGGTCTCTACAATGAACCTTATACTTTAGAATTCTGGCCCCTCTTCCCTTATTCCTGAAAGCATAATTTATGGGCAAGTGGTCAGCAAGTCCTGCCCCCCAGCATTCCTGTTCAAAGGTTATGAAGTCTGTTTAAATTATCAGAACAACTGCCAAGTGACAAGTTAGAGAATTCAAACCAAACTGTCAGGGTGTCTGAGGATTTACCTGAGGTCCAGCAGTCTCAGTGGGACCAACATAACCCTGATATTCTCTCCTAGGAACTGAGAAGTCAAGCCCAAGGGTACTCTTCACACTCAAACGTGCTCTAAATCCTCTAAACAGCAGGGAGCCATCCTTGATGGCCACTTTCTAGGGGCTTGCCAGAAGTCTATTAAACATTTGAAAAAATAAAACACAGAAAGAAAGAAAGATAGAAAGGAAGGAGACCAAGAGAGGGAGGGAGGGAAGGAGGAAGCTGGGAATTTATGAAAGAATATCATAGAGTCTCTCAATAGGTGTATCTGATTTTTACAGGGAGTTGGCAATTGACAGTAAAGGTTTCTTTTGTGATAGGACCTCTGCTAAAGTCTGGGTTGCTAAGAGAGGCAGAAAGTTCCCCCTAAAGCCCCTTTCCAGTAGACCCATTCAGTGAATCCGGCATTGAGAATTTCAGATTCCCCATGAAACCCGAAAGCAATTATCTCGGATTAGCAGGAGATCAGAAACGGCTTACTTCAAGTATTGTTTTCTAAACCCAGAGGGCTGGTGAAATTATTAGCTGGTAATAATTCCAGAAGCCCTGAAACTGGTAACATTTGTTCAAACTGGGGAGGAGAAATGTAAGACCATGACAGAGCATATGTACCTTTAACAGCAGGATACAGTTTAAATGGAGTTGGGGATATTTGTTTTTATTTCAGAAAATCGCACCAGGACCTCAATGAAAGGGCTCCGCCTTAGCTCTTGGGTAACTTCTCAGAACCAGGTGCATCAGGGAAAGGTTTTTACAAACTTAGGTACTGAATGATTGATGTCCCAAAGCAGCTCAGATGTATCTGTTTGCATGACATGCTTACGCTTTGTATATTTCAGAAAGACCGTGTTGTTGAAAGGAGGGCATACAGATGTTCAAAGTAAATTAACACAACCCTCTGAAGGATAGTCAAGCAACTGTAGGTATTGGACCAGACATTATGAAAGTGAGTCATTTAATTCTGGGATAGTCATTTCCATAGAATACTAGTCCATGTGTATTTTAGGAGATAAAATGAGATATACACATGAAAGTCCATAAATGTGAAAAAGAACTGTAAAAAATTAGGGTTATAATCATTACTAGATGTTTTCCAGACCACAAAGAGGTCCCGATGACATGAGTAGTTCTCTTATCAATAGGATACCATTTGCATGTGACTTCTTGTGAAATTAGGGCCACTTAGAATGTTTTCTTTCTTCAGACCTTGCATCCATTTGGCTTAGACGGTGGATTTTTGACAGTGAGAGTCTGGGATGGAATGCCTGGTTCCTGGTATCTGGTGCTCATGAGGGGGTCCCTTCAGAGATAGCAAGGCGGAGGGGTGACCCTGAACATCCTGCTGTTTCTTCAACTCAGGTGGCCATTGGTGTAGTCCCCTTACCTGAATGGGGATAACGTTGAAGTCTCACTCAATGGATTGGCCTTCTCTGGTTGGAAAAAATCTCACCTCAATTTTTTTTTTTAATTTCAGTAACGAAATTATCAGATGATTTTTATTATCATATTTACAAAAATTACAAATTTGAGCAGGTGATGAAGAAAGTGTTACATCTGGCCTGAAGTGGCAGATAAGATGCTGTTGATTTTTTTTTTTTTTTAACTACTCTGGAACACAGACATTGTTCTATGGAGCCCCCAAGTGGACATGTGTAGGTATGTCTGCTCTGCAGAACAACTGGGCAGGCTAGGAAGGAAAAGTTGAGTTTTCAGTTTGAGGACAGTCTATGTAACCATTAAGAACAAATATGTGTCATGAACTAATGGAAAGAATTGTAATGTGGATGCCACACTTAAAAGCAAAACTGCAAGGGGTCAGTGTTAACGCTGATGGATAAAAATGGGTTGAAACAAGGTCAAGTTGGCACTTTCACCCATGAATTCATATTCACCACTGAATGCATTTTTTCTGTGGCAGATTCCTTACACACTTTTACACTCCTAACTGGTCATGTTCTGACTGGTGAACTTGCTTCCTGCCCATGACCAACTTGTCCATGTCATGCGGTAGACTATTTCTCTACCAGATTCTTCTCTGACATTAACAGTCTCTTTACTGGCAAAAGTGTGTTATATACACGTTCACTTCATCCTGTGTGCTTTTGATCTTCTGAACAACAGCATTATCCATTTGTTATTTTGTAAGGTTTTCGGAAGATAATTAAAATTTCTTCTACATCAGATGTTGTCAAACTCTCATTAAAGAAAACGACAGTAAATATTTTAGACAAGAGGGAAAATTCAAGAATATTATCTCAGTGCTTATATAGTTCTTTAAAATGTTACCATTTAGGGGCGCCTGGGTGGCACAGCGGTTAAGCGTCTGCCTTTGTCTCAGGGCGTGATCCTGGCGATCTGGGATCGAGCCCCACATCAGGCTCTTCTGCTATGAGCCTGCTTCTTCCTCTCCCACTCCCCCTGCTTGTGTTCCCTCTCTCGCTGGCTGTCTCTATCTCTGTCGAATAAATAAATAAAATCTTTAAAATAAAATAAAATAAAATAAAATAAAATAAAATGTTACCATTTAAAAATATAAAAGGCACTCTTAGCTTCTGAGCTCTAAGAAAGCAAGTGGGTGGCTGGATTTGGCCCATGGATCAGTTTTCTGATCCCTTCCAGCACTTATGATTTATTCAGCAGATTAATGTATAAAGTTTTGTGCCTCTATGTTATTACAAACATGGCAGGTTTTTGTTTTGTTTTGTTTTCAAAATAGTCCACCCTCACACTGGGATAGATGCGTGTTGTGTTTTATCTTTCACTGGAAAGATACGTGTTGTGTTTTATCTCCTAGACCATGGTTTGGCCTTTTGGACCATGGGAAGGGGGGCCCATATCAGCTTGCCTTATCTCCTGAGTGCTTGCTGTTCACCTGTGAAGTCAGATGTCTATCTATCTCTGAAAACACCTGCCATCCAACTGGTGAGAAGAAGGGCTCACCCAAGGAGATGACAGACACATGTTAGCCCAGACAGTGGCAGAGGCAGAAGGTGAGCTGGGCTATAAGATCAGGAAGCCGTGGCTGGGACAGGAAGTGTAGCTGGCATACTGTGGCCAGGAATAACTGCATTCCTGCGTTTGTTCATTGCACTAATGTTGAATGAGACTCCAGTCTGTGCTTGTACTGGCGCTAGAAGTACAGCTGTGGGCAATACAGAAGAAGTTCTGCATCCCATGGAGCCTACATTTAAGTAGGGCAAAGCAGACAACACACAAATAGGCAAATAGTCAAGATGACTTCAAATGGTCCTGTGCACTGGAAGAAGATCAAATAGGCTTATTTAACAGTGTCACTGGTTGGGCTGGGGAGTGACACTTTAGAAGGAGCTGGTTAGGAGAAAGAGCTAGAAGACTGAACAGAAAAGCAAATGCAGAGAACCTGGGGCAGAAACTGACAAATAATCACATAAGAATTTGGATCAGGAAGTACTGTCAAGATCACAGTGTTTGGTGGAGACAGTAGTCTTTCCTAAGAGCCATTGAATGGAGAAGGACTGAGAATCACTGGCTAGAGATTAAGTTTTCTAAATCCTGAGAAATTGTGTGAGGAAAGGCATGGGATCCTGGGGAAATAATTAAGAAACCAGTCGAGGAGATAACAAAGGTTTGTGAAATGTATCCTTGTGCAGTGACAACCCAGCATTATGGCTCAAAGGACAGCAACTGACATTTGGCCAAGAGTTTGGATTTTATCCCTGAGGCAATGGAGAGCCAGCAAAAAGACAGTTAAGAGTGAGTTTTGGAAGATTCACTTTGCAACACTGTTTAGGATAGGTTGGGAGAGACAGAAAATGGAAGCTTGTTTTTCTTTTAATTTTGCAATCTCAAAGTTTAGTTGACAGTCTGTGTCTGGGAAAAAGAAGAATGTACGGCTCCCTGTGGCATTTCCGGTGCCTCAGCAGGACTGGGGGAGACCCGATCGCATTGCATGGGGGAAACCAACTCCCTGCAGCCTACATGACAACCCAGGCCCAGACCCTTGGTCTTAACTATGCAGTGCTAAAATTCCAGCATGTGTCTAAGGATAGAGGGTTGACACTGAACCCATAGGTATCTGAGTTGTCAACAGCAGGGAAAGGGAGAGAAGAGGAGCAGAGGGAGCCCACTGTGCAGCAGCTGGGTGAGGAACCAACGTCATGGGTGCCAGTCTGGGCTCAGGGACCAGTTAAACTGTGTAACTTCTGGGTAAGTGACTTAACCTCTCTGGACCTCAGTCCCCCTCCACTTAGCTTCTCCCCACCCCGATTCCAGGGACACAGAGTGAGGGTTGGTGTTGGTGTCTGCCCACTAAAATCATCTGGGAAGCTTAAAAAAAATACCAATTCCTGGCCCCACTCCAGACCAGCTGAATGGGAAGGGTCCCAGCATTTGCATTTGGTAAAAGCTCCTCAGGCGGTGTTCACGCTCAAGGAATGGTTAAGAAGCACCGGCAGTAGGCATCATTGCCAAGGGGCAACCCATACCCTGGGCTCCTGAGGAAGCACTGGCTTCTAGACCATTTTCCAAAATGTACCATCAGTGCAGATCTCTGCTCCCTCTGCCAGCCATCAGTCTCCTTTTCTCCCCTCAGCTTTATGCATCTTTCTCTCACTTTCCACACCACGATCTCTCGCCTCACCCTGGACCGGTGAGGCGGCAGCACCACCTTCTTCTTCTTCTTCTTCTTCTTCTTCTTCTTCTTCTTCTTCTTCTTCTTCTTCTTCTTCTTCTTCTTCTTATTCTTTTTAAGATTTTTATTTATTTATTTGACAGAGAGAGAACAGCCAGCGGGAGAGGAAACACAAGCAGGGGGAGTAGGAGAGGAAGAAGCAGGCTCCCAGTGGAGGACCCTGATGCAGGGCTCGATCTCAGAACGTCAGGATTACGCCCTGAGCCGAAGGCAGACGCTTAACAACTGAGCCACCCAGGCACCCAACACCACCATCTTCTTGACCTGGTGTCCTGCCGCTTCCCTGCTGGCTACACACTAAAGTCAGAGCAGAGTCTTTCAATAACCCTTCCTCAGATTCAGAACCCTAAAATATTTTCATTTGTACCTTATTAATGCTTCTCAGCTTCCAAAGTTCAGTCATAGAAAGAGATGCTCCCTCCTCTACCACCTCACCTAACTTCTAAGAGTCGTCAATATGTTATCTTTAACTTGAGTGAGGACAGACACGTGAGGGGCCAAAAGTGTGTGGTCACTTTTAAAGTCAGCTACACTGAGGCATAATTCACATGCAACAAGGTGTACTTGATCTAAAGGAATGTTTTTTTTTTTTTTAAGATTTTAAAATTTATTTTAGACAGAGAAAGAGAGAGAGAGCAGGGGGAGGAGCAGAGGGAGAGAGCCAAGCTGACTCCACACTGAGTGTGGAGCCCCAAGTGGGGCTCAATTCCAGGACCCCGAGATCATCACCTGAGCCAAAATCAAGAGGCAAATGCTTAACCAACTGAGCCATCCAGGTACTTCTAAAGGAATAGTTTGATGAGTGTTGATAAATGTATCTACCCTGGAACCACCACCCTGATGGGAGTACAGACCATTTCTTTTTCTTTTTTTTTAAATTTTTTTTTTATTATATTATGTTAGTCACCATACAGTACATCCCTGGTTTCCGATGTAAAGTTTGATGATTCATTAGTTGCGTGTAACACCCAGTGCACCATGCAATACGTGCCCTCCTTACTACCCATCACCAGTCTATCCCATCCCCCCCTCCCCTCTGAAGCCCTCAGTTTGTTTCTCAGAGTCCATATCACCCCAAATGGAGAACGTGTTTCACCTGGGTTGATATTCCTGCATGTGAACCTACATGACAGCCAGCGTTTGTGGCATATGGCCAGGTGCTCAGCACTGTTCTTGTGCAGGCTCAACTCAGAAGTTAATGCAATTCTCCATCCCCCATGGGGCTCATGGTTAGTGCAAAGGTAGGACAAGCAAGTGAAAATGAGTTTTTACCTGTTGAAATCTTGCTGACTTTTCTAGGGTCAACTAAAGTCACCCCATCCTTCATCCACAAAGTTGACCCCAATTCTCAACCTCTCCTTAAATTTCCCGAACTCTAAGCTGCACACATCTTTAAGTTATATCTAGTCCATGCAGGTTTTTTTCAGGTGGCTTATAAAACATCCCCAGGATAATAAGATAAAAAGAAAGAAGAAATTTGGGCAAGGAGAGCACGGAGATTGAATGAGACTATGTAGAAAACCGTCGAAGGTAGAAATAGGTAAAGTGAGGCCCTCCACCTTCACCGGAGAATTATGAAATTCATAAAATAAGCTGCCCGATCAGTTAAGCCTTCCTATTGTGTCCCTTACTCCCTGGAAACCCTCGACTCCAGAAAAATAAGGAACTAGCTGGTCAACCCACCTCAAACTCCTTCTGTGAAATTTCACTTTCCCATCCTCACACATTGTCTGTTTTCCTGATTTTTGCCCCAAAGAGTCTCACCTCATTTCTGCTACTGAAATCTTGCCTACATTATAAGGCACACTTTACATCAACCTCGTCTATAGAAATTGACACTGATCCTTACCCTCCTAAATTTTTTGAGCTCTTAGCTGTGTGTCTTTAAATCACACCCGGTCCAGATGGACTCCATGCAGACCTACTGAACTGAGTCTCCTGCAGCTGGCCCTTGAGTCTGTGGTGTAATTCACACCTGGGTGACTCTGATGATCCCCACTTTTGGAAACCTCAGGGCTGGTCCATGACCTCATTTTATATATAATGGCACAGAAGCCCAAGAAGATGAGCTTGCTTGCTAAATTTTCACAGCAATGATTGTAAAGGCAGGCATTATGAGCAGGACGCTTGCTCACGGTTTAGTGCTCTTTCTTCCTTCTTCCCAAGCATGCAGACTTCAATGCTAAGTCAGTTACTGTAGTCACAAAAGACAGTAGAATTATACTGAAAGCTTACAAAGGCGTAGAACATTTAATGCACTCACGACGGTTGCAGGATTTTAATAAAATCCAAAAAGATAATGAGAAAGTTATGGTTCAATGTTACCTAATATTGGAGATCATGTAATATAGAATGGGATCGAAAAATTCTAAGAATGGAATGGAACAACCACAAAAAAGATACATTCAGAAAGTATCTTCAATGTAGCTATGATTATCCATCAGCCAGACTCCACCTTTCGTAAATCCGGGGGATGTGTAATTACACAGCAGAAGAAAAGATCTGGGGTCACACACAAGGAAGAACAGCCTGGTGATGGGATTGGGTGGAACAGGCCTCTCTTGAAATGAAGTAATTCAAGTCTTTAATTTATCTATCATGATTTAAATGTAGTCCTACTGCAAGAAAGAATATATTAAAAATTTTTAAGATCTACTTGACTTAAGTTGAGAGCTTCTCATAGAAAATACAGAATGTCTGCCCTGCTGATAAGTAGCAATTGCAACTTTCCAAACTGTTCACGGTCTATGTAGATCTTTCTCTAAAAGGAAACTTACAAAACATCCTCTGGAGACATGATACCTGGTTCCAACCCAGAGTAGAATTTTGGGGACCCACCTAGTGGTCTCATGTCTCCTACTTCTGAGTTGTGCCTAGTGACAAGCAGTACACACCACACATGTGGTCAGATCAAATGCATGCACTTTCTTTCTCTCCCTCTTGGGGGAGGAGCCCTAGCCGGAAGGCATGCCACACAAACTTGCCCTTGAGCATAGGCGGGGGAGGCTATGATTCAACATGGGAATGATGGAAGAGCAAACTGATGTGAGAAATGCTTCTGTGGGCTCCAGAGGGCACCACCTGGACCATGTGGCTTTTGCACCACCTGGACCATGTGGCACCCAACCAACACTGACTCTGATATATACCCAGAGTGTATATGCCTCCTAAGCTGTGGGACATGTGGAAAAATGAAAACATACATTTACTCAGCTCTTGTATGTCAGCTATTTACATAAACAGTAAACTTTATTCCCATATTCCTTCATTCATCATTAGTTTATTAAAGAAATATTTATTGGGAACCTAAGATGTAGAGGTTATACGATGAATAATATAGGCCAGAATTTTGTCACCACAGAGGTTACTCTAATAATTACTTATTGCAACTCTGCTAAATGTCACCAGGACAAGTGCACTGTGTCACAGGGGCAGGTGACTGGGGAGGCTTCCTGGAGGAGGCAGTTTGCATAAAATGGAAGTGTGAGTAGGATTAATGGCGGGGGCGGGGGGCTCAGCTATCTAAGTGCAGCCACGAGCAGGCAGTGGGTTTGTGGGATCTGAGTGGGGAGAAAGCTGCAGCCTCTGACAGAAGTTCTCAAATTTTATGCACAAATCTGTCTCCCCAGGCCCAGTTAAAATGCAAGCTCTGGTTCAGAAAGTCCAGAAGGGGACTTGAGATTCTGCATTTCCCACAAGCCCGGGTGATGTGGAGACCATGGGAGTAGTAAGGAACCCACACAGCATGCATAGTTTGGGAAACAGGCAGAAGATAAGAACTCAGTCCACGGAAGCAATTTTTATCAGTGGAAGGAATGCAGGTTTGAGACTGGGGCTAGAGAATTAGACTGTGCTGGAAACTTAATTCAAAGCAAAAAGCCGAACAAGAGCTGGATGGGCCAAAAGTTGATGTGGGGGACAATTTTAATCCTCATTTGAAAAGTCTTTGAGGGAGGAATTCTGTCCATTTTACAGACGGGGAAACTGAGTTTAAAGAGGCTAAACAGCTTGATACAGGTCACATATACTTGTAAGTGGAGACAGGATTGGGAACCAAGTGCACTGGTTGTAAATCCAAAGTCCACTGTTGAAACTGCCAATCTTCAGTGTTCAGAAGCACTAGGACACTGGAGGACAGAGAGAGGGGAGGGGAAAACATAGAAGGGAGGGAAGAGGGAAAAGAGAGGGGAAGAAGAGGGGGAAGAGGGAGGAACAGAAGGAAGTAGAGGGAGATTATATCTTTCTAGTTGTGTCACTAAGAAAGTTGAGGCTCCATGACATGGATCGCTTTGAGAGAGTCCCACCTCTAGTGGTATTAGAAGCCCCAGATGCCCATTTGAGCCTTTACCTCTGCCTTCCCCTTTCTGAGAGCTCCTCCTCTGGGATTGCCTTTCTAGGTCTGGCCACTCTTCCAGGCCTGATGAAAAGCCAAGGCTTGTCCAACCTTCCTGGCTGTCACAGGCTGGGCAATCCCTTCCTCTCATATTCTTTGTCACCCAACTAAGCACTTAATTGTAAATGGTGGTAAGGTCTCTACTATAAATAAAGTTGTTGGTATAAAAAGAGATTGAGAGCTCCTTCAAAGCCCTAGTTTGTCTTATATGTCTACAGGGCTAACGAGCATAAAGGCATTGGACTAGAAGTCTGAGCTGTGTGATGCTGGGCTAGTTGCTAAACCACACTGAGCCTCAGTTTCCTCCTCTATAAAGTGGAGAGAATTACACCCTGGAGTCTCAGGGAGCTGATTTTCAAAAGGTTGTTAATAATAACAATAGTAAAAGCACCCACTTTAAGACAATGTAAATAAAGTGATTCTTATGCCAAAACATCTAGGACTATGTGTGTGGTGCATAGTAGGCTTAATAAATGGCTGCCAAATTATGCCTTAATTAAGACTCTTTCAGTTGGAAGGTGAACTCAATTTAAATTTGCTGAAGCAGAAAGGGGAATTTTTTGGGTCGCATAAATGGGGAACTCAGTCACAGAAGGATCCTGCAGCTCAAGGATGCCATTCTCTTTCTCCTTGTTCACCTCTACTTTTACCCTATTGGATTCATTAGACAGGTTCTTCCACATTATAGGAAGGATGAATACAAATGGCCTGAGGCTTGATTTTCCTACCTCAGGAGAACAAATTTCTTTTCAGCAAAAGACTCCTGACCACAGGCTGACTATGGCCAGGTCTGGATAGGGTGCTAAACCCTGGTAGGTGAGCCAGCCCCAGTGAAACCACAAGCCCTCACCTAAAGGACGAAGGGAGTTCTGTAACCAGGAGGGACCTACAATATGTAAGACCATAGTCATGGATTTCAGTGTTATGAAAGCACTTTAAAAAAATTAAGTACCATAAGATTTAATATATGTTAATTATCATAACCCAAGCTCAATACAGTTTTTAAAAGAGCTTAGTTATTTATTTGAGAGAGAGAGATAGAGATAGCAAAAGCGCATGAGCAGGGAAGGGAGAAAGAAGCAGGCTCCCTACCCAGTATGGAGCCCAACATGGGGGCTCAATCCCAGGACTCTGAGTTCATGACCTGAGCCAAAAGCAGATGCTTAACCAACTGAACCACCCAGGTGCCCCAACATACTTTACTTTTTAATGATGTACCTTTTTAAGTAACACCCAAAAAGGTAGATGACAGGACAGAAATTTAAAAAGAAAAAAAACTTAGAATGTAGTGGCAACTGGATTTCTCTGTCCTGAGCAAAATTCTTTTTTGTACATGTAGTTTGACTCAGAAGACCTATTGGTATGCATTTTTATTTTATACAAAGTAAATTGAAGACAGTATTGAAGATGATTTAAGCTATAAAATATTCAAACTTTACTTCTTGAGGTGTCCTGGCAAAGAGATTTTAAAAACTAGCTCCTCCCTCTGTACTTAAGACCATGGCCTCCCATGGTGTGTGCCACATTATTCTCCTACCCTCTCAGAGGTGTGGGGGTTTTGTGTTTTTTTTTTTTTGACAGGTCCCCTTTTGATGTCTGTCACCCAGATTTTGTTCCTCCATTGATTTGAATCCCAACTGCATAAGATGGCACGATTAATCCCTCAGTCCCTCAACCAATATTTATAGGGTTCTTGGAGGCAAGTTTTACCATGAAATTTAACCTCAATATTGAAAGGAGTAGTGACAATAAAGGCGCTCCCAGGAAACCCATATTTCTACCACCATGTCAGCCACTGAGTGACAATCTTACGAACTCTAGGGCTTCAAGGGAACTGATGTCCTCTATGAGTCTCATATTCCCTGTTCAGAATGCTGTTTCCCCAGGTCAGCACACCAAGGGACTCCCAGTTTCTTGGGTGGAACAGTCTGAATTGGTTTAAGGCTGTAGTTCCCATCTTGTTCCCCCTTGAGAGGCTAGTAGAGAAAACCACTCAATGTTTCTACACTAATGTTCTGCCAGTCTCTCCTTAGATGTTGTATACATGTAGCACTAAACGACATACCTTCGTAACTGTCTGGGGGAGGGGACAAGTGTGGGTATGAGACTTAACACCGACTGATCATTCATGAGTTCTATTATCAGTCAGCAATTGGCCTCCAGTGAGCAGGAAGGTTTCTGACTCACTTGGGCGTTGACCAGATCTCCTGGCACAGCCTTGGAAAATTCAGCTGTGGACATTTGGGGTTGAGAAGACTGATTACTTGTAGGCCCATGTGGAATTTCCTTTGGTGTGATATTTTTAAGGCTCTGACCCAAACTTTGTTCATTTGGATGCAGTAAAAATTACTGAATCAATAAAGCCAATTTTTGTAGGATTTATAATCTGCTTAATCCGTCCACCCAGTACCCCTTGTTGGTTGAGTCTCTCACCCAGTGTCTATATTATCTCTGCTCACTCAGGCCCAAGTGACAGGGCAGGTGTTGGTGACTTTGAGGTTCATATGTCCATGATCTGAATAAATGGAGAGAGGTAGGAACAAGGCATTGCACAAGGAGGCCCAATCACCATTCCTAAGGGTGCTCTTGCAAACCAGTACCGTCCACTCAATAGAACTACCAAGGTCATAACAACCTTGGCCCAAGGTGTCATATTTGGTGAAAGCTTTAGAGTCTCTGTTTTTAAAATGCATCTTGTTGTGGGGCGCCTGGGTGGCTCAGTCATTAAGCGTCTGCCTTTGGCTCAGGGCGTGATCCCAGGGTCCTGGGATCGAGCCCCACATCAGGCTCCTCTGCTGGGTGCCTGCTTCTTCCTCTCCCTCCCGCCCCTCCCTGCCTGTGTTCCCTCTCTTGCTGGCTGTCTCTCTCTCTGTCAAATAAATAAATAAAAAATCTTTAAAAAAATAAAATTCATCTTGTTGATAACTTTTCAAACATTGGGAGAAGTCCAGTGTGCAGTTGGTTAACTTGAGGCAGAAATGCGTGTTATTCTAACCTCACCCAAATGCCCCGAACACATAAGTCTTCCTTTCTCTTTTCTGAATCATGCGTGTGATCCACACCCCAATTCTCTTGTAGGGAATCCATGACTTTGCAACCACCCATGACACAATCTTGTACCAAATCCACAGCTGCCCTTGATCTTGGCAAGACTGAGGTTGGTGTGAGCACAATGTGGGGGCATGGCTGATCCCTATAATCTTTTTGTTCCTCTCTGAAGATATTGACCTGATAGCAACTCCAATCCCAAGATGCAAATTGGAATATAAAACAAAAGAGTAAAATTATTTTGCTTACACACCAAAACAGGAAAGGTAAAGAATTCGAAACGTAGTCATAAATACTGAGCACTTTTCATACCTTTTATTATCACTATTAAAGCATTTAAAGAAAAACTGTTCAAGTGTCAAAACGTCTCAACAATTATTTTAGGCCAACCATAAAGGTGTACATTCCTAACAAGGGGAAAATATTCTATCACAGGACAGCCAAGAATGTAAATAAGGGTTTATTATACATCATAGCAATTGTGTGAGTTGCTGGGCTGGATTCTGGGGGGGTGCTGAAATAAGGGAATGTTTAGATAAAATTTGAATCAATTGGTTGAAAATAATACTTTTCTTACTCAAAAAGATTCTGCGATATTGAAAAAAACCTCGTGGCACTGAAAGTCTTGATATCATTTTGCAAAATCCCTACTTAAACCACATATATTTGTATACTTTTAAAAGCAATCATCAAAAAATACAAGGTTGGATTCACTCCACTCATTTTTCTTCCAAGTAATTTCTTTTACAGCTTTCAGCTCTAATTGTACAACAGTATCCCTGAACCTTACAAACTAAATTTCCTCACCATGTATTTTTTCCCACCCACTGTTACTTTCAACAGTTTGAAGATTGCTTTGAGGTTAAATCAAAAATCTAAACCTCGTCATTGGTGTTTTGTTTTTCCTTGGGGGAAACACATTGGCATGGCTCAGTCCTGACAAGGTAATGAGAGTCCTTCTAATTTTTATTTAAGAAAAAGCAATTTTCATAAATGGTGTACCACTAATGGATCGTGATCATCTATAAACCCCACAGCAAATTACTCTTAATCCAGTTTGCTGTGTTGCCTTACCTGAGGGAAATAATACCCACCCTTCCTCTGGGCCGGCATACCGTTCACAGAGACTTCTTCAATATATATTAATCCCATCATTTATCTTTGTCAACTGAGAACAAAAATAATTTGCAGAAGAGTAAACAGAAGCACACAGAAGAAGGGAGCTCGGCATTATTAAACGGCAGAAAGCAGGTGCTCTCAAAGCCAAACTTATTTTTATTGCAAAACTTGAGTAATTCTCCTTCTGCATCTGTGCATAGTAAATACGAGCAAGGGAAAAATTTAATATTTTAGAGGAAACTGAAATCACTTCAGCTGAGGAATGAGGGCCGGCACCGGTGCTGTGGCTTGCTTTTCTAAATCAAACTGAAAATAGGAGATTAATGGCCTCCAAAGGGCAGAAAAGAGAACAGAAGAGGTTACAGCCAGAGACGACTGCAATGGATTTGAAAAATGCAAAATAATAAAATATGCTTTTGATATTCAGTTTTCAGGACTGTGCCAGGATGTTGACTGCATCTTCTCTCTTACATTTTTTTTTTATTATTAAAACTAGTATCATTAAAACTTTTGTTAAAACTAATAATACTTAAATGTGCTGGTATTAAATTTAATAGTAACAACCAAGCCTTTTGAGAGCCTGTGCCATTTACCTGCGCTTTACAGATGAGGAAACCAGGGCTGGAAAGGTTTAGAGACACACCCAATCTCACAAATGAATATAAGTCATTGAGCTGGAATTCTAGACCCAGGTCTCACCTTCTTCTAACCACTTCACTAGCTAGCTAGTAACTCCAGGGCAATTTTCAGATAGAGATTTAAAGGCTTTGAAATCCATGCTTTTCCCAATGGTGTGTGGGGGCCCATTTAGAAAAGCATGAAACAAAACAAAGGCCCCAGTTATTTCAAAAACCCCAAGATGGGGTTAGCAGAGTGCTGTGGCCCAGATCTTGGAGAACCGCTATTTTAACCGCCCCCCCCATCCTTCACCATCCTCTCCCAGTTCTTGTCTGGACGGTGTTTTGTGCCTCACATCAGCAATGTTCTCTACTGGCAGTGATTCCCAACTGATCTCTAAGACATTTCAACTAAGAGATGATGTAGCAGCAAGAAGAAGAGTTTGTGCCTTTTCCAGCAACCCTCTGGCCATTGGAAATGAAAAAATAGGTCAATAATGCTTATTTAGCAAAAATAGAACACAGTATATGCAACAAAAATGACCAGGGAGCACTAAGCTGGTATAAAAGTGGGGGGTCTTATGTTAAGCCAAATGAGACTGAACTGGAAGAATATTTCAGTTACCCTCTTAAGAGCTAGTTTGTGTGATGGTGACTCAGGCACATGGCTATTTGGTAATATATTCATTCACTAATTCATTCCATTAACAGCAGCGTAGTGAGGGTCAAGCATGGGAGCAGGAACCAAGTGAAATAAATCATTTCTTAAGGGACATGGAGTTGGTTTTGTTCCATGTCTAATTAGCACAAACCACTCAGCCCAAACATAAAATTACTTGTGCACAAACAACTGGTCTACCTCTTTTGTCAATCAAATTAGAGTGGCAAATTAATAGGTTTTGGAGTTATAATTGCATCAAGTACTTAGTAACATCAGTAGTAAAGAGCAGAAGTAGACCTTTCCTGGGTTGCCAGTCTTTATAAGAAATATGGCCCTTGAAGCTGTAGTTGGAAGGACCTGAGCAAATAACGCAACCAATCTCTGTGGGAAAAAGAGCTTTTCATTTGGAATCATCAAGTTTGGCAACACAAATGATGTTACGACCCACTTGTCCTTAAATATCTGTACCATCAGGTCACTTCCATCAGTGTATTATATTCATCTGTCACATGTAATTCAGAATATCCCAACTTGGGCCCAAATGTGTGTGTTTTAATGACATGTTTCACTCTTAAGAGAAGCTAGTCCAAGATAGGAATCCTCCCTGACTTTTTTTAAGGGCTGTGTTAATCATTATGGAGCACTCCCCTTCTGCGGGATGCCTTGGAGAGTTTTTCACCCTGGAGAAGTGCAGCACAGATTGATTAAGGATGGGGGAGGGGCCTGCTCCAATAGTATGCATATCCCAGAAAAGTGGGATATGCATGCTATTGAAATGAAAATGTAGATCAATGTTGGGAAATACTGTGCTGGGAGTTAAGACATAAACAGATTTTCTTACACAACCCTTCCCTGAATACCTGTAGGAAAGTTCACATTCCTCCAGGAGTATGAGTACCCCAGTTTGAAGATCACTTCTGTAGAGTGCAATGGCACCATTGCTCCAGGGTTTGTGCTTTGGAAAACCAGTATTCTCCACTGATGAGTTTGGTTCTCAGGGCAAGGAATAGGGAAAGAAGATGGGAAAGATGGAAGGATGGGCTACAAATGAACTTGAACTCTCCTACTGATGATTTTCCATTTGTGAATCTGATATTTGAAATAGTGATTTCTAAGAATGTGGTAGAGCTGTGCCAAAGTTTGGTGATAACCAGCAGCCCCTCCACACTACATGATGGAGGCTCCTGATGATAATAATGTGATGACAAGCTGGCTGTGGTATATGGCCATTGCCTGGAGCTCTTGCAATTCTGCTACCAGGGTTGGCTAAACACACCATGTAGGCCCTTTCCCAAAGCCTCCTAATTATAAATGTCCATCTGAATGACTCACCCAGGCTCATTTTGGGGACCACATAATTGTCTTCATCAATCTGAACTCTGATACATGTTCATTACATAAGAAGAGCTATTGGTTTTGAACTCCTCTTCAGTCTGGTTCTGATGAGTTCTCAAAAATATCTCATGGAGCTTTAAAATGACCCTTTAAAGTATTTTCAGCTGTTTCTATTATGTAGATGAGGAAACTGGTGCACAGAGAGGTTAATCAACTTACCCAAGATCACACAGTGAGTAACTGGATAAAAGCTTAAATCCAGACCCATCTCATGGGCAGTGAACCACAAGAGTTGCCTTATGAACGATAGCATAGCTACCAATATGATCTTATAATGAACTTTTAAAGGCTCAGCATTAAGTTCCAGTCATCATTGGTCTTGACACTTCAACCAGACAAATTTATGATTGTTACATCACTCTGGTTTAACAAATGTCATGCAGGTTCTATCAAGAATCACATTTTAGTGCTTTCATTTATTATTTAAGTTTCAATTCATCTTCCCAAGAAGTATTTACTCAGTATCTACTGGGTTCCAGGTTTTGTTCTAGGCACGAGGGAACCAGCTGGAACAAAGCAGACAGGTCATCTTGTTGTTGGCACAGGCATTTTAATGGGGTGTTATTTATACTAGAAATGAAGTTTATTGGATGAAGGGACATGACTTCACCTGGTTCCAATTAGGGTCAAAATACTATAAAATATATAGGCTTGACTTAGAATTTCATATACAACTAAACAGAGAAAGAAAGATTTGATGTTAGAAAAAGAGACCTGTGTGGACAGATTGCTTCTGGACAAATGGTACATATCACTTGATGCTGGAATATCCTAAAGCTATAAAATTTTTTGGCATTTTATCTTAGCAGAACACCTCTATTTTCCTCAAGATGAAAATTTTAAACATAATTTAAAAATTGTACCATTATTAAGTATTACAGTTATAATATTATACAGATCTATCCACCACATACATTCTATAATTAACACTTTGATAGACTTGCTTGCTGTATCACATATCCGTTCCTCCATTAATCCATCATGGTTTTTGCATGCATTCAAAGTAATTTGCAGACACCCTTAAAAATTCAGCGTGTATATTACGCATATGGAACCTATCCATTCACAATTCTCTTTCCTCTCTTCCTCACATTTTCCTCCTCCTCCTCCCTCCCCCTTCCTCTTCTCACTCCTCATACTCTTCTTCCTCCTCCTTCTCCTTTGAGGTAAAATTTACATAGAATAAAAAGTACAAATCCTAAGCAAATCACTTGTTGAATTTTGACAAATATACACACCTGAGAACACATGTATTTATTTCAACACATCCCAATCCTGGCCTAAAAGAAACTGTGTAAATCCAGGGAATTGGTTTATCAAGCCTTCCCACCTCCTTGATCAGAGATCAGTTTTCTCCTCTGTCATATCTCCATCGTTCATACTTATTTTCAACTAGCTGTTACTCCATCCTTACTGGTTTGATACTAACTCATCATGAAGTTATTAACTGAGATATGTCCTGGCTAATGAGATTTGTGAGGGGGCTGTCTAGGGACTGTAGTTTAAAGGAGACATTTAAGACCCACACAATTAAAAGTATAAAGCAATAATGGTGGAATGGTTGCCATTTATAACCAAAATTTTTGACAAAAACCTTACCCAAATCCCTCTCGTATTACATGATGACAATAACCACTAGTGTTTGGCTATCTTAACTTCCTGGCTTCATTTCATTTTAGGGAGATGATGCTTGTTACACACTGGGTGTGGAATGGGTTGTTTGACTACGTACCTGAGTTGGAGAAAACCCCCATCTCTCCTGATGAGATTCTACATATTAAAATTTTACTTCTCCGAAAATTTGTTTCAGTCTGAAATCAGATAAGAGTGACAATATTCATGAAGTTATGGTATAGACCAACTGCTATGAAGAGGGATTTGGTGGATGGTGGGCCATCACTGAATCCACTTCAGGAGAAATTGGTGGTTGAGGTTGCATCAAGGAGCCCTTAGGTCAGTGTGATTCCCATGAAGCAAGTAGGTTTGCAATAAAAATAATTTATTTTTGTTTCGGGTTTTGATTCCCAAAGTGGAAAGGATAGAATATTTCAGACTAGCCTAGGAGTTACTGGGTGGTGGAAGTGGGGCAGACATGGAACCAGAGATCAGATTTTGGCACAGTCGTTTCATCTGAGCAAGGAGTGAGGCTGGGAAACCCAGAGGCATGTCATCTCAGTTCCAGACCCCATTTGCCACTTTTCAGCTATGTGACTCTAAGTCACTCCACTTCTTGGGATTCAAGTTTCTTATAAAATAAATTGATATAATTTCAAATTTACAAAATGTTGTAAGAGTAGTGCAAAGAATTCTCACATACCCTTTAGTCAAGTTCACTAATAGTTCATATTTTTTTCCATTTACATTATCTATCCATCCATCCATCCATCCACCCATCCATATATCTATCTATCTACCCATATATCTACTTAAACACACATATTTTTTTTCTAAGTCATCTGAGAGTAAGTTACAGGCATTGTTTCCTTTCACCCCCTATATAAGATATATTTTCTAAGAACAATGACATTTTCTTACATAAGCACAATATAATGATTAAAATTAGTATATCAAGTATTTATATAACACTGTTATCTACCCCCTGTCCACATTCAAATTTCATCAACTATCCTAATATCCTTTATAGTATTTCTGTGTGTGCATGCGTGCATGCACAAGTGTGTGTTCACTGCTCCAGAATCCAATCCAAGACCACACATTGCATGCAGTTGTCATGTCTCTTGACTCTTTTAAAATCTAGAATGGTTTTTCAGTCTTGTCTTTGTCTTTCATGATCTTGTCATTTTGGAATTACCCAGGCAAATTGTTTTGTAAAATGTTGCTCAGTTTAGGTTTGTCTGATGTTTCCTCAGGAGGAGAATCAAGTTGTGCATATTTTGACAGGGGTATCCCGAAATGATGTCTTGTTCTCAGTGCATCATATCAGGAGGCACATGATGCAGTTTTTCCCATTATCAGTTAACTCTAATCACTGGCTTAATGTGTTTCTCCCTTGCCAAATACTATTTTTCCCTTTGTAAGGTATACATATCTTAAGGGAGATATTTTGAGATCATGTGAATATTCTGCTCCTCAAAATTTTACTCACTACTTTTATCAGCCATTGGCAATTCTTGCCTGTATTAGGTATTACTGAGATGATTGCTAAATGCTGGTGTGATTGTCTAATTCCATCATTTTTTACACATTTATTAACTGCTTTTCTTTTGCAAAGAAGAGCTCTCTCTTCTCCCTCAGTTCTTTTAAAAATTTATTCATTAATTTAGTTATATTAGCATGAGAGTGTGAATTCTTATTTTATTCAAAGTTACACTTTGTTGCTGTCAATATTAGTTTTGATAGTCAAGTGGTATGATATTTGGCCAGTGAGAACCCCTGCATACTGATTCCTGTGTACTTTTGGCATGTGTCATGGACTGAACTGTGTCCTCCCAAAATTCATATGGTGAATCTCTAAGCCCCATTGTGACTCTATTTGGACGCAAGACCTTTAAGGGGATAATTACAGTTAAATGAACTTGTGAGGGTGGAACCCTAATCTGAGAGGACTAGTGTCCTTATAAGAGAAGGAAGAGACTCCAGAGTGTGCTCTCTCTCTCTCTTTCTCTCCATGCAAGCACAGAAAATGGCCATGTGAGGGTAACCAAGAAGGTGATCATCTGCAATGCAAGGAAAGAGACCTTACTGGAAACCAGCTCTGTTGGCACTTCATCTTGGACTTCCTAGCATCCAGAGCTGTGGGAAGATAAAGTTCTATTGTTTTAGCCACACAGTCTGTAGTAATTTGTTATGGCGGCCAGAGCAGACTAACACAGCATGCCCCCCATCATTTTTTGAGTACTTCTTTACCTTCTAACTCAACTTTAGGCTCATTTCGACCTTTCTTTCACCCAACCATTCCTCCAAAGATTCTGGATTCCTTGTAGTGAAGAACGGTGGTTAGTATCTGAGATCTGGGTGCTAGATTTGTCTAAGACTATGGGAAATCTATTGCCCTAAGGCCTTCTCAGTGAACAGAGCTAAGGCAGATCTCTGCTCTTTCAAATGAAGATCTCCTCACGCATGCTTAAATCTTAATTCTAGTTTCTTGCAGTAACATATGAGGTGCTGATTTCTCAGATAGTTGGTTCTGCTAATTTCTCAC
This sequence comes from Ursus maritimus, assembly GCF_017311325.1. Lineage (NCBI taxonomy): Eukaryota > Metazoa > Chordata > Mammalia > Carnivora > Ursidae > Ursus > Ursus maritimus. The sequence continues at coordinate 2,615,313 of NW_024424675.1, forward strand.
TTATCAGACCATAAAGAGTTCAATCCTTATTTTCAGTGTGTATGGAAACCATCGCTCAACACACATACACACTATGCACTTAAATACACACTCAATTTTGTCTGACACAATTACACAAATCCAGTTGGAGAGGCAGTGGGGAATTTATTTATTTACTTTTTAGTCAAACATCCCCTCTATATTTGAAAAGCCAAATACCATACACTAGCAGGGGGCATGGTCAAATGCTGACAGATTTAAATGTTGTTGAAATAGGCAAAAAAACAGAGAAGGATCTTATGAGACTAGGAACACAGGAAAGTCCAATCTGAGAGTGGGAAAGAAAGAAAGTCCTGTAATGCCTTGGCAGATTTGGCTTAGAACTGGATAAATTGCAGGGCTTGGCTTTGCCTGGAAGAGAAGATATCACGTACAGGGAGGGCCACCAGGAACTTGACCTGACAGCTACTGGGATCAGACATTCTTTAGTCGTTGGAGCACACCTAAGTTACCTGCTGGCCTCCAGCCAAAAGTATCAGGGGCCAATTACCTGGGAATTAATGATAGCAGAAACAAAGGATTGGTGACTTATTTTTATCATTTTTTTGTTGAAGAGAAAAGCAGGGCCCTTAGAAGAATGTGGTGCCTGCCCCCAAAACCATGCCTATGAAAACACAAAAACATACACAGCTTTTTTTTTTTTGGGGGGGGGGTAAAGGGTGGGAGGGACAGAGGGAGAAGGAAAGACAGAATCTCAAGCAGACTCCAAGCCCAGTGTGGAGCCCAACATAGGGCTCAATCTCACAACCCTGAGATCAAGACCTGAGCCAAAATCAAAAGTCAGACACTTAACCGACTGAGCCACCCAGGCACCCCCAATACACAGCTTGTCTATCTGCTGTGTTTGAATGTGGTCACCACTCTCACCAATACCATGCAAAGGCACAAAAATTCGTTCTCACAATGTCCAGGTCCAAGAATAAAAACCAGAAACCATTATGAACAACTCCTGTATTTTAATGATGCTTATATTTTTATTAACAGTGTTCTACAACAATGTTCTAGTTGGTTTGAATTGAGACAACCAGCAATTACAGTCATCATTCTCCACCTCTAAAACAGTGCTTAAAATTCCCCCATTCTGTGTCACCTGTACCCTGTCATTCCTGAACTTGGTCACAGCTTTTCTTTTTCTTTTTTTTTTTTTTAGCTTTAAAATGCTTTATGGATTTTTTTTATAATGATTTTTTATTATATTATGTTAGTCACCATACAGTACATCCCCGGTTTTCGATGTAAGGCTCGATGATTCATTAGTTGTGTATAACACCCAGTGCACCATGCAATATGTGCCCTCCTTACTACCCATCACCGGCCTATCCCATTCCCCCACCCCCCTCCCCTCTGTAGTCCTCAGTTTGTTTCTCATAGTCCATAGTCTCTCATGTTTCATTCCCCCTTCTGATTACCCCCCCTTTCTTTATCCCTTTCTTCCCCTACTGATCATTCTAGTTCTTATGTTCCATAGATGAGAGAAATCATATGATAGTTGTCTTTCTCTGCTTGACTTATTTCACTTAGCATTATCTCCTCCAGTGCCGTCCATGTTGTAGCAAATGTTGAGAACTCGTTCTTTCTTTTTTTTTTTTTTTTAATTACCAGCCCAGCACTTTAATGTAAGGAATTCTTTTTTTTTTTCTCACAATATCTTTTTTTTTTAATGATTTTTTATTATATTATGTTAGTCACCATACAGTACATCCCCGGTTTCCGATGTAAGGCTCGATGATTCATTAGTTGTGTATAACACCCAGTGCACCATGCAATACGTGCCCTCCTTACTACCCATCACCAACCTATCCCATTCCCCCACTGATAGCTGAGTAATATTCCATTGTATATATGGACCACAACTTCTTAATCCAGTCATCTGTTGAAGGGCATCTCGGCTCCTTCCACGATTTAGCTATTGTGGACATTGCTGCTATGAACATTGGGGTGCATATGGCCCTTCTCTTCACTACGTCTGTATCTTTGGGGTAAATACCCAGTAGTGCAATGGCTGAATCATAGGGTAGCTCAATTTTTAACTTTTTAAGGGACCTCCACACTGTTTTCCAGAGTAGCTGTACCAACTTGCATTCCCACCAACAATGTAGGAGGGATCCCCTTTCTCCACATCCTCTCCAACAATTGTTGTTTCTTGCCTTGTCTATTTTTGCCATTCTAACTGGCGTAAGGTGGTATCTCAGTGTGGTTTTGATTTGAATTTCCTTGATGGCTAATGATTTTGAACATTTTTTCATGTGTCTGTTAGCCATTTGTATGTCTTCATTGGAAAAGTGTCTGTTCATATCTTCTGCCCATTTTTTGATTTGTTTATTTGTTTCTCGTGTATTGAGTTTGAGAAGTTCTTTGTAGATCTTGGATACCAGTCCTTTATCTGTAGTGTCATTTGCAAATATCTTCTCCCATTCCGTGGGCTGCCTCTTAGTTTTTCTGACTGTTTCCTTGGATGTGCAGAAACTTTTAATCTTGATGAAGTCCCATAAATTCATTTTATCTTTTGTTTCTCTTGCCTTTGGGGATGTGTCATGAAAAAGGTTGCTTTGGCCGATGTCGTAGAGGTTGCTGCCTATGTTCTCCTCTAGAATTTTGATGGATTCCTGTCTCACATCGAGGTCTTTCATCCATTTGGAGTTTATTTTTGTGTATGGTGTGAGATAGTGGTCAAGTTTCATTCTTTTGCATGTAGCTGTCCAATTTTCCCAGCACCATTTATTGAAGAGACTGTCTTTTTCCCACCGGATGTTTTTTCCTGCTTTATCAAATATTAGTTGCCCAAAGAGCCGAGGGTCCATTTCTGGGCTCTCTATTCTGTTCCATTGGTCTATGTGTCTGTTTTTGTGCCAGTACCATGCTGTCTTTGTGATCACAGCTTTGTAGTACAGCTCGAAATCCGGCATTGTGATGCCCCCAGCTTTGTTTTTCCTTTTCAACAGTTCCTTGGAGATTCGGGGCCTTTTCTGTTTCCATACAAATTTAAGGACTGTTTGTTCCAGTTCTTTGAAAAATGTCCTTGGTATTTTGATCGGGATAGCATTGAAAGTGTAGATTGCTCTGGGTAGCATGGACATTTTAACTATGTTAATTCTTCCAATCCATGAGCATGGAATATCTTTCCATCTTTTTATGTCTTCCTCAATGTCTTTCAAGAGTGATTTATAGTTTCTAGAATATAGGTCCTTTACGTCTCTGGTTAAGTTAATTCCAAGGTAACGTATGGTTTTTGGTGCTATTGTAAATGGGATGGATTCCCTAATTTCTCTTTCTTCGGTCTCGTTATTCGTGTATAGAAATGCAACTGATTTCTGAGCATTGATTTTGTATCCCGCCACGTTACTGAATTGCTCTATAACTTCTAATAGTTTGGGAGTGGCTTCTTTTGGGTTTTCCATATAGAGTATCATGTCATCTGCGAAGAGAGACATTTTGACTTCTTCTTTGCCGATTTGAATACCTTTGATCCCTTTTTGTTGTCTGATTGCTGTTGCAAGGACTTCTAGTACTATGTTGAATAATAGTGGCGAGAGTGGGCATCCTTGTCGTGTTCCTGATCTTAAGGGAAAGGCTTCCAGCTTTTCCCCATTGAGAATAATATTTGCAGTAGGCTTTTCATAGATGGCTTTTATGAGATTGAGAAATGTACCTTCTATTCCTACACTCTGAAGGGTTTTAATCAGGAAAGGATGCTGTATTTTGTCAAATGCTTTTTCGGCATCGATTGAGAGGATCATATGGTTCTTGAGTCTTTTCTTGTTGATATGATGTATCACGCTGATTGATTTGCGAATATTGAACCACGCTTGCATCCCAGGTATGAATCCCACTTGATCATGGTGGATAATCCTTTTAATGAACTGTTGGATTCTATTAGCAAGTATCTTGTTGAGGATTTTGGCGTCCATATTCATTAGGGAAATCGGTCTGTAATTCTCCTTTTTGAGGGGGTCTTTGCCTGGTTTGGGGATCAAGGTAATATTGGCCTCATAGAATGAGTTTGGTAGCTTTCCTTCTGTTTCTATTTTTTGAAATAGCTTTAGGAGAATAGGTATTATTTCTTCTTTGAATGTTTGGTAGAATTCCCCAGGAAAACCGTCCGGGCCTGGAGTTTTGTTATTTGGAAGGTTGTTTATCACTGACTCAATTTCTTCATAATTAATTGGCCTGTTTAAGAAATCAATTTCTTCCTGTTTCAATCTTGGTAGTTTATAGGTTTCCAGGAAGGATTCCATCTCTTCCAGATTGCTTAGTTTATTGGCATATAGCTGTTGATAAAAATTTCTAATAATCCTTCCAATTTCAATGGTGTTCGTCATGGTCACAGCTTTTCTATAACAACCCTTGTGGTGGGTAGTGGAGCTGCATGCAACAGACCACATTTACATGATTTTGCTCAAATCAAGTCTGCCTTTAGCACTAATATTTTCCCATGAACACACATGGAGCTGCTGTTTGTTTTTCTCTGGAATCCCATTGTACAGAAAATAAAGCTCCCAGTGTCTCCCACATCTTCTGACTCTGGGAGTCCAGAAATGGTAGCAAGTTGTATCTTGGGACCCATCATGTGACATGTGACCAGGCTCAGGTCTGGGGTGTTGTGGGCCTGACCTGGGAATTTAGGTCCATGCTGGAGCAGAACACAGGAGACTTTGGCTCTGAAACTGATCTCCAAACCTCCGCTCATTCACAGGACACCCAAAATGGAATTTTACCCACGTCTTTTCCAGACATTTTCTGGTACCCATACCTGCACTTGAGGGTTGAGTGGAGACATAAACTGAACTTATATTTGTTATCGTGTTCTTTAGGATAAATTCTCCCATTTTCTCTGACCCAGACAAATAGATGGACATCTTCTACCTATGCTACAATGGGGATCTTCAAAGATCTGCCCCAGTTATTCTTCCGGCACATGCCTGTGTCAGCTGACCTGGGCACAGTTCCCTAACCCAACCTGGACCAAATAGAATCACTCTTCTCAAAAATTAGCAGTTGTGATAGAGGGACTGACCAAAGATCTACGACTTTGGCTACATAATGGAACCATTTGTGAGCTTTTGAAAAAATGTAAATAGTCTCAGCTTCAGATATGCTGCCTCAAATTTTTTGGGTGTGGGCCTTTAGGCTTCCCCCCTCATGGGTATTGTTTTCATATTTTATTTTTTAATTATGAAATATTCCAAACATATAGAGATACACGGTTAATATATAGCACATATCCATCAACTTACCACCTAGATTTAGTGACATAATCCTCTGCTTTAGAATAGGGAAAGAAGAAAGAAAGAAAAGAGGGAGAGAGGGAGGGGAAAGCAGATGAAAAATTTGAAGATAAGAAAGGAAATAACATCTCTTAGTAACCAGCAAGTGTCAGGTTCTAGGATCTGGATTTTCTATTCTCTATTTCATCAAATTCTCATACAAGATGGAAGCAGGTGAGGAAAATACTTCTCGGTTTCTGTAATAACATCTCAAGGTCATCCAGCTACTAGGACACCCATGATTTGATCCCTATCTGTTCTGGCTCCAAGCTCCCTGGACTTTTTCTAGCACCCATTCCAAGAAGAAGAGGAAGGGGAAGAGGAATCCAGGAACAGACAGACAGAAGTCTGTGTGCTTGGTGAGGGGACAACAGACCAAACACATCCCGTAGGGTCTGGATTGACTCTCCTGGCTCACCCAGGACCTTGAGCTACGAAAGGAAGAATAGATTAAACTGGAATCGTCACAGCTGAGCTTCCAGACAGGACCAAATTCAAGTGGTGACCAGGAATATCCAATGTTGTTTGCTCTAGTTGGGGCTTTAGAAAGCATGTCTTACTGAGTGAGGATCTTATATCCACTGTGACGTAAGGCAGGGGGTCAAATCTCTACCTCAGCTGCAATTGAATGACCCCCTTTGCCCTCCAGCATGGGTGGCTAGGACCACTGCAGAAATTTTACCAATTCCACTTTGTCTGAGAAAGCAACAAGGGACAAGATTAGCCAGAAAGGAAAATAAATATAATAAAATGTTTGGCTAGTACCCCCTGGAATCTGAAAATGAGTTATGATGAAAAGACAGGCAATGAATGTTTCCCCTCGGTGGTTTCGGGTACTGGAAATGACCTGCTGGAGGACACCATGTGCATGGACATTCCGGAACATTCCCTGTCACATGAACAAAGTACAGGGATGCAGAACCATCCAGCTGGAGGTGATCACAGGTCAGGTCATTCCTGAGTTTGGTCACTCACTGTGCTATCATGGGAGGAAATGCCTTGGGATATCCATGCACCCCCCCCCCAACGCCTTTCCCCCATTTCTTCTCTCCCCCACTCCTTCTCTCCTCTGGGCATGATCTTATTTCACCAAATGATACGTTGCTAAAAATGTTCCATAGAAAATCATTATTCTCAGTTTATACTAAATCCAATTAAGCAGTTGAAGCTCAAAAATGGTGATGCTCATTGAAAAAAGGAAGCTGTAGAGGAGCCTGGGTGTCTCGGCCAGTTAAGCATCTGCCTTCAGCTCAGGTCATGATCTCAGGGTCCTGGGACCCAACCCCAGGTTGGGCTCCCCGCTCAGCAGGGAGTCTGCTTGTCCCTTTGCCCCTCCCCCCTCTGTGTGCTCTCTCTCTTTCTCAAATAAATAAATAGATATAATCTTTAAAAAAATGAAGAGAGCAAGTTGTAAAAGGATGCAAACACAAGAAAACCATTTACAGAATTTAAAGTACACAAGAAGGGGATTTTGGGTGCTGGTGGTATTCATTTTCATGATCTAGTGGTGGTTAGACAAGTGTGCTCCATTTGTGAAGGTACTTGGTATAAGGCACTTTTCCACATCTACATTATACTTCTGGAAAGTTATGATACATTAGAATGAATAAACCCACTAAACAATGCTGTGTATCATTGATAGACATGCGTATGTGGTTAAGTGTAAAAACTGAGGCTTGGACAGGTAAAATAACTTCAGGCTGAAGTCAAGATGGCAATCAGCTTCTGGAACATTTCAAAGACTGAGCCCTTCCGCAGTACCACCATGACTATGCTAAGTGGGTATCTTGCATCAAACCAAGGAGCAGTGAATGTCCTTGAGACAACTGGCCTATGAACTCACACTGACTCTGCTTAGGACTAACTCATGAAACAAAACTGAGACATCACTATTCATATGTGAGCTCTACTCTCCCCCATTAATAAATGTTGTTTATAACAGCTCATCCCCATGTTTCACAAAGTCTTGTGCAAGTCTGATGAGAGGGAAATGTGTAGGAACTGAGAACGTTGTTGGCGTACACGACGAAAATGACTGATAACCAGGTCTGCCCCGTCATCTGATCTCATTCTGTGAAGACAAGTGGACATGTTCTCTCTATTGGCCACCCACACCCTCACCAGCAGAGGGGGTTCTGTACCCCTTTCTGCAGGCAGGGGCTTAACACATTCTTAACTGACTCTGAGACTGTGGTCTAACTTGAATTCCAGGGCATCCTTGGGAGAGGAGTTAAATAGAACACATTGAAGAAAATTTGTCTCCTCTTATCAGATAAAAAGTCAAGGCACAAGGGCTTCAAGCCCCAGGCCAGGCAACCCTAGACCAGGTCAGGGAGAAAGAACTGTCGACCCAGGATTCCCTGTCCAGTGGTGCAGAAGCACCATCTACAAGCAAACTCACCTCATTGCTCTGGGTCCATATGTTGAGTCCATTCTTACAGTTTTTCTTAAGGTGCATATTTCCTATGACTAAGAAAATTTTCCTACATAACCACAATGTTACTATCAAAGTAGGAAAATTTAACATGGATGCCATGCTATGATGCAGTCCAGAATCCACTTTCGAAGGTCATCACCTGTCCAATGTCCTTCTAAGCTATTTCCCCCTGTCCAGGATCTAATCATACTTGGGTCCACTTGTCATGTTTCTTTAGACACCTTTAATGTGGTAGAGTCCTTCAGCCTATCTTTGTGTCTCTTGACCTTGATGTTTTTGATGAGTAGAGGCCAGCTATTTTGTAGAAGGTCACTCAATTTGGAGTTCTCCAATGCCTTTCATTTCAGGCAGGAAAATCACAGAAACGACCTTGTGTCCTACTCGGGGCATCTTGGTAAGACCCACACAATGTCCGTCTGTCCCAAGAGTGATGGCGTTAACTTTGAGTTCAATTAGTGTGTGGTTCATGCTGGATGAAATGACCTTGTGCAGCTTCCACATTTCCCCGACCAAACTCAGAAATTTACTTTGGGGGTTAGGAACACTATTGGGTGATGCCCCTTTGCCTTTGATATACACCTTTCAAACATTTACTAGTAACTAAAGAAGAAAAATAAAAATGAACAGCAAACCAGATCCACTTAGTTATTTCTTGACACATTGAGATAGATGGTCTAATAAAGGACAGGATTCGAAGGCCATATAGAATGGTTTTATTTTTTTCAAAAGTGGATAAATATTTATAATAAGCAGCAAATTTTAATATTCTATGAGAATCTAACCTGACGCAAATAGAGTGCATTTGCTAAAGAAAATTTCCAAGGTTTCTTCCAGCCCCCCCTCACCCCACCTTTTCCTAGTAAACTGCAATTTGTAGAAAGACCATTAGGTGGCACACTGGCTCCAGTAGTTCTAGCAGCATGGCTGCCTCTGGGAAATTCTCATGCTAACAAGAAAATGCTAGTTGGTTAAGAAGTCAACTCATGGTGCACTGGGTGTTATACGCAAGTAATGAATCATGGAACTTACATCAAAAACTAGGGATGTACTGTATGGTGACTAACATAATATAATAAAAAATATTATTAAAAAAAAGGAAGTCAACTCAGGTCTCTGAATCTAAAAAGAGAATAATTGGTTTGTGAGAAACTCTCATTGCATACATTTTGTGCTGGGGTTAGATTCCTTTCTGTAAGAATGCTTCCCTCGTCCTCATATTCTGATTCCAAATTTAGAAAATGAAAATGAGAAACAAACTGAGGACTTCAGAGGGGAGGGGGGTGGGGGAATGGGATAGACCGGTGATGGGTAGTAAGGAGGGCACGTATTGCATGGTGCACTGGGTGTTATACACAACTAATGAATCATCGAGCCTTACATCGAAAACCGGGGATGTACTGTATGGTGACTAACATAATATAATAAAAAATCATTAAAAAAAATAAAAAAAAAGAAAATGTTTAGGTACACGACTAAAAAGAGGGGGAAAAGAATATCAGCAACACAGTGGAAATATAGTGTTTAAATATTTTGGAGATGTTTTGCCTCCGTTTTGGAGGTAAAGAAATACGAAAAGAAAAGAATCCCAGAAACCCCTGAAACTTCTGTTTCATGGGTGGGACCAATCGCTAGTGTGGGGGCGGCGGTTACAGGGGAGGACAAGAGAGGAGAGAAGAAAGTCTTTTCAAAACCCCTTTCCCACCCACACTAAAGTTGCATGGAAGCTTTAAGCTTTTAACCTGTAATGATCTGTGTTGTGGGTATGAGAGAAACTGTAATTATTAACGCAGTAAAAGTTGGCAAAGTGAATTTTCTTCTAATATAAGTGGCAGGACTCTCTCGCCTGATGCTTTTCGTTTGTTTGCTTTTGCTTTTAGCACACTGAAAATTGTAAAAATCAAATACAAATCTATTCATATGATTTCACTGTAGTACTTAATAAGCTGGTTTTATAAATGACATTTAATGCTTGGTCAAAGTTCGAAATACTAGAAACCTCCTACTTGGTGTCCAAAGCAAGGTATGGACCAAACTATGGTGTGTTTGTTGAGTGTTGCTCATATTCCTGATTTTTTTCCTGATGATGTCATAGGAGTCACTTAAATAGGTAAGTAAGTGGTTCTCAGAATTTCTGTGGTATGCCACTCACTGCACCCCTGAAGTGGCATATGGAAGGAGACTAGAAGCAATGAGGTAACCATGCATTAACTTCTCTGCCAAGACCACATGGTGAGGCAATTCCATACTGATCCGTGGAACATTTTGCAGGCCCAACTACAATGTCGCTTCAGAGGTTCAGACACTAGAGAGCAATGTTCTGGACTAAGTCAGAGGTAGTGCCTTGGCTGAAAGCTTAGGGGGAAAAAAAGAGAGAGAGAGAGAGAGAAAAGAAAAAAGAAATCGAAAGAAAATTTAGATGAAATAAAACCCTCACACTATTGTAATTGAGCCAAATAATTTTTGGTTCCACTACTATAAATAGCTATGAATATTTTGATAATTTTTAGGTGAGTAACAACAAAATATTTTTATACTTGACAAATGATAGTACGTATATGTGCAAATTCAAGGATTGATTCAGACCCCCATGTACAAATGGATTTGCAATTCCACCAATAACTTTTGCTTCACCAGGGATATTGAGGACTAAGAACACTGTTTTTCATTTGAGTTAAGTGACACTTGGTAATTAGTCAACGCTCATTATGTCAAGACATAAAAGCCACAAAACTTGCTCTTTGTTAGGGGGAATAGACTTTTACAAGTCCTGTCTGCTTCCAAATCCCCTATTCCACAAACATCGTGGTTCTCAAAGTTTGGAGCAGATAAGAATGATACAGGAGCATGCCATGGAATAATCCATATTCAAAAACCGAAGTATGTTTTCTGTTGAATGCGTATTGCTTTTGCGCTATCATAAAGCAGAAAAATGATAAGCTGAACCTTATAATTCAGGGACTGTCTGTGTACTAGAAATATATACTATATATATTTCCTTAACACCTATTTTCGCATCCTTCTCATTTTCCTCAACAGCAGTTACTCCAGAGACTCTTCTGTCAGATAAAAAGTCTTCTCTGAATACAAAGTGGATTCATGTCTTTTCTTCCCTGTCTCATTTATTTTTTGATCCATTCTTTGATTTTTGACCAATAACTTTATCTTGTTCCCATTAAATTACTTAGCGTCATCAGCTGCTCTGTTGTGCTCTGAGTTCTACTCAGTACTCTGATTCTTCTCCACTGACAAGGTCCAAGGAGCTTTGAGGCAACTCAGACTACCAGAGCAGGTGGGGGAGAGGGGTGGAGGAGCTGAGTAACCAGACGCAGAGGCATCACTACCTCACTAATGTATATACCGAGCTCAGGGGGAGGTCATCTTGACAAAACCTCCTCAAAAAGAAGCATTTGAAAACACTAACATACACTAACTATTTTAGTTTTTTTTTTAATTTTTTTAATTTATTTATTCGACAGAGATGGAGACAGCCAGCGAGGGAGGGAACACAAGCAGGGGGAGTGGGAGAGGAAGAAGCAGGCTCATAGCAGAGGAGCCTGATGTGGGGCTCGATCCCACAATGCCGGGATCACGCCCTGAGCCCAAGGCAGACGCTTAACCGCTGTGCCAACCAGGCGCCCCTTAACTATTTTAGTTTTATCACACTTTCATAAGTTGGATATTATTAATCCCATTTGCCAAATGAGGAAACTAAATTTCATGCTCAATAAATACATTCTACTGCCAGACAATTGAAGTTCCAATAACCCCACCTGCCAGATATATTACTCAAACTTTTTAAAAAATAGTATTATATACTAAAAAGTTAATTATTATTTTTGTGTGATACGGCCTATGGAAATGATTTCCAGAAAAATATAAAATGAATATTGAATTTAGCTTAATTTAATACGATCTTATCTGCTATTCATGATTAATAAAGCAAATAGTTTCTATTAACAAGATGACTATCTTAATTTTCATAATCTACCTTCATCTCATTTTCCTTGACATTATCCTCTTTTGAATATTGGCTTTTTCTTGCATTTTTCTCTATTTCTACAAAACACGAGGCACTGACACTGCTGAATGCTTGCTTAAGGTTGATACCAACAAGACTTGAGGTTGTTGTACAATCACCTATAAGTATTTGGGACCTGAGGTATACAAAGTTTTCTACATAGCTTGAAGGCATGGCTGTTCTCATGTGGCCCACCTTTCACTTTTGCTTCAAAGGTGGCTTCAAGGGAAAATTTCATTACAATCTTCACTGGCAGATCAATTTAGGTTGGGAAGAAGCAATCATGCCCTTTAAGAACCTATTGGTGCAATGCAGTCCCATTCAAAATTACCATGGGAACTTGAAAAGCTGATTCTAAAATCCATGCAGATCTAATAAAAAACACAAAAGAGCTATACAGTCCTATGTGGGAAAAACTTCCCCATCAGAAAATAATTCCTACTTAAAGCTATAGTAACTAAGAAAATGCTGTATCAGTGCAGGGATAGACAAAAAGCAAAAACAAAAGCAAAACAACCCAGCACTGAATGAGGTTCCATAAACATACCCGTGCCTATGTAAGCAACATGATTTGAAGCAGAGCTAGTTCTGCAGATCAGAGGTGACAGAAAGGGCTTTCAACAAATGGTGCAGGGTGATTAGTCATTCATAGGAAAAATGAAATTAAAACAACCTTACACCAACAACCTCACTAAAACCAAAATGTGGATTAAAGATTTAAATGTGAAATGTAAAACCACAGTACTTTAAGCAGATAATATAAAAGATTTCTTTGTGATCTTGGAGTACATAGGAGTTCTTAAACAATTCATAAGACGTACAAACTAGGAGGAGAGAGAAACAAATTCAATTATAGCTTAATTATGAAGTAATATTAATAAAAAATTGAAATAATGAGAATAAAAGGGGGAAAGATTCTTTAGCACACATAAAAAAGTTTGTATATAGAATATATAAAGTATGTAAAAAATGTTAACTAGAAAGCAAAAGAAGAAAAAAGAAAACCTAACCGTTGACTGCACAAAACATCTAAGGAAAAGATTTATAGAAGAGAAAACTCAAATGGTTTAAAAGCATATGAAAAATGTTCAGCCTAATTAGGAATAAAAGAACTAAAAATCATAAAATCGGATGAAATACCTAATTAGGAATAAAAGAACTAAAAATCATAAAATCAGCTGAAATACACACTCACGGAACTAAAAAAGTGAAAAACCTTGAGAAGACCAGTGCTGGTGATGGCGTGCAGAAATAGGAACAATTTGCAAACAGATTGTGGATTACTGCAACATCTTGAACAATTTGGTATTTCCCAGGAAGGTTAGGGATGTGAACATGACCCAGCAATGCCACCCTCCACATATATCCCACAGAGAAACACTTGCTCTTCTGCCTGTACGAGAACATTCATAGCAGCTTTGACTGTGATTGTGCATGTGCTTATATACAGACACAAACAGGAAGCTGCTCAAATGCCCATGAAAGGAAAATGGAAAAATAAACTATGAGATACACAGAAAAAGGAAAAATCACCCACTAGTGTCAAGAGATGGATGGCAGCTGCATGAACATTATGAATAAATCTCAGGAATATAGTATTGAGTTAAAAAGCAAATGGCAGCATAGACAACTGTCATTAAATCTAGCCTCTCCAGTGATTTCTTTGATGCCAGTCTGTTCCCTTTCAATGCATCATCCATATCTCCCCAGAGAAATCTCCCTGACACACAGGGGTCCTTACTTTACAATCCAGTGGCGGACCACAGATAAGGAACCCTGGTCCCATTGGCTCCGTTATGTGGTCCCTGCTCCCCACTGTCACAGCTCACAGGGCAGATGCACCTTAGAAGATGAGGTTCTTGAGTGAGAGGCAGGGAGACCCATTCCTGCTGTGTCATCTGGTGAGTCATACTTATTTACCCAGTGGTAAATAAGTAAAGTCCCTCCCATGTCCACCTTACCCCAGGCTTGCTTGTGGTCACTTCTGCAGGCAAGCACTGGCAGACTCCTTAGAGAGTGGAAAAATCCAGCACTGGATGAGCAAGGACATGGCTCAGCGGGTAACGATGGTGATGTGGGCAGAAATGCGGTGAGCAGAATAAAACAAGCTAGTGAGAGAAAAAGTGCAAATGCATGAATTAAACAAGTGATTGACAGTAGTGGAGAATTTGCAAGAAGGATGTTGGAAAGTTAGGAAGAAGTTCATTACATGTGTTTCTAAAATAGGGATCCACGTGCTAAGTAGAAGAAAATGATCTTTTAATGAGTGGCGTAAACTACAGATGATCCCAAGGAATAAGTATTTAACTCCCAAGTGGAGTTCCAGAAATAGTATGAGCCATCTCAAGAGGTTGGGTCACTTAACAAAGGCATGAGAGTGTCTATATGACACATGGCATGCAGCCACGTGGTGGACAATGTCCCTAGAAGGGACAGGACTTAAACCTAAGTCCTGATGTCACGTGCTGTCTTGCTTTTTTTCCCCTTACTTTGCTTCAAGGGTTCAAGAGTCATCCAGCAGTACATTCTTCCCATTTCAGCCCCTCAGTCATTCCCGGGGTTATTGATCACATGACATGGTATGCGAATGCTGTTTGTAAACACAGTAAGGTTTTTTGTTTTTTGGGGGTTTTTTTTTGTTTTTTGTTTTTGTTTTTTTTAAAAGATACTTTTAGGATGTGAGGACGATCTGGTTGTGACATCTGTCACCCCGCTGCTCTCCAGGGTTGATTTGGCTGATCTGGCTGGCTAGATGATTGTCCCCTTCCTCCTTCACTGCTCCATGTGTGTCCCTCCTGAAGCTGCGTCCTCCGTCGAAGAGAACGACCTTCCCTGTTAGAGGAAGACTGTTCTTTGGTGAAGGGTACATGAATAGCAGTGTTCTCCTGCTAGAACCTCGAAATAGGTTCTCAAGGTCCATTTGTAGGAGAACGTCGGGTAGACAAACTTTCAAGACACGAGACACATCCAAATGAGGTGCTGCATGCAGCAGTCAGCCTTTTTAAATAAATAAATAAGACAATACAAATAAAGATACTTTAAAAAAATGCTATCGCTTTTACTGGTTTTAGAAGTCATGCATTTAAATGGGAATTGATTTAAATGTTTTCATTTTAAAATATCACCAGTTAAGAAAAATAATTTGCTTTCTAGCAATTCTGAAATGTTGTTTTGAAATGTTCTGGAATATTCTGCAGTGCCCTTAAGATATTCTGCTAACATTTTAATGACAGCCCGCAAATCAAACATTTACAGTTTGCCGAGGGAGAATACGAACATTTCTCCATTGGTGTTTCTTTCCGTGTGTGGGGTCAAGTTATGGGTGGGGGGTAGAAATTGACATTCCTGGTTTACATCCTTGCCTTGTTTTTACATCTTTTCCACTCTCAGTCCAGTGAGATGGGCCCACCCCTTTAAAGCAAGCTCCATTACACAGGGTCTATTTTAAAGGGCCATCCCATAAAACAATGTGTGACAGGATTAGAACACCTGCCTTTAAAAGCACTTCCTCCCTGTCATGTAGGACTTGATTTAGCACCAAGGCACAGGATTTCCCTGACAGCCTGAGTACCTTACGAGGCCTGAGTACAGGTGCAAAACAGATCTTCCCAGGACCGTGATCCAGGCTTTAAGCAGAGTACAGTGAAGTGTCACGGACTGTGGCCATTCTCGGTGAAGAAATCACTGGGGAGGAGGAAGGATGGACCAGAGTAGCCAAATTTTCAGGGCTGAGTGCAAATTTCCCTCATTTATACAACAGCAAATAAATATCTGTCTGGTCAAAGAAGGTGACTGTATATACAGGTGTCTACTTGGCGATCCCTTATTTTATTTGTGTACATGGAGGGGAGGCTGTGTAGAAACACAGATGTGCCTTTGGGCCCATTGGCCATACTCAGTGTGAAAAATGTAGGTCCAAAGTCTTGATGGAGAAGAGAGAAAGACGTTCTCCTTGGACCCCAGTAATTTCCATCATGGGCCCATAGATGGGCTCCTGAAAGAACCAGATGCTTTAATGTAGATCACATAGGCCTGGTGGGTCTTCCTGAAACTAGCCCCATGTGCAAGCCCAGAAGCACAGCAGAACCATGTATTTAGTAATAATAACTCAAAAGTGACTTGTCCCCTAAGATGGATGAGCTGAAATCTGGACCCCGAGCTTAGACGGCACAGACTGTGAGGTCAGACTAACCTGACTCCATCCTTCCATTAACTTGCTAACTGCACATCCTTGGGAAAGGGATGTAACTTCTTTGAGCTTCAGTGTCTTAATCTTGAAAATGGATGTTATACTACCCAGGCAGTTAAATGAGATGATAGCTGAGAGCACTTAGCAAGAGCTTGTCACATAATAATTACTGATAACTCACAAGGCTAATAGAATTACATTCTTACCGATGGTCTGACATTGTAGGGATGGACCACATTTGTTGTGTGAATCCTGACCAGAATTTTAAGGCATCTCTGTATTCAGTGGGAAAGATCTGATTCTAGTTTACACAAGCTGGTGAGGGAGGGTAAGCAGTGACATCTGCCTCTTTGAGGCCGGCTCATACTGCATTGCCCTCATCTAAGTGCCTATAGACTCAGGATATTTAATATCTAGAAGGCCTTTTGAATCTGACTAGACTAAATGCCCTCCAACTGGAGTAGTGGTAACTCCAAGGGTACCCAGTGTCTTTTGATGAAGGACATAGACATGGAGACTTTTATGATAGCCAAATTCAATCCCTGACTAACATGTGACCTCTTAGCTAAAAATCAGCATGCATGAGAACAAATCTCCTAGTAAGCTTATCATGCTTACTACTCCCACATGTCCTTTCAGAGGAAATTCATTCATTTTCATTCATTCATTCAATATCCACTGAGGAGTACCCTCTGTTCCCTCAGGCACTTTCTAAATGCTCAGGACACAGGGCACCTAGGTAGCTCAATTGGTTAAGCATTCTACTCTTAATTTTGGCTGAGGTCATGATCTCACGGTCTTGAGATTGAGCCCCAATTGGTCTCCATGCTCAGTGCAGAGTCTGCTTGAGATTCTCTCCCCTCCTTCTGCCACTCCCCCCACTATCTCTAAATAAATAAATAAATAAATAAATAAATATCTAAAAAACAATTGTTCAGGACACGACAGTGGAACAAATAGACAATAATCCCTGTGAGAAGACAGACAATAAATAAAATAAAACCAGTAGAATCAATAGCTTTTTCCACGGTGATACATGCTAAGGAGGGAAAATGAAGCAGGGAAGGGGAATTGGAAGAATTGGGAGGGGCAGTTGCAATTTTAGATAGAACATTCAGGAAAGATCTCACTGAGAGAGTGAGACATTTGAGTAAAGACCCAAATGAAAAGAGGATGCCTGCCTGCAGAATTCTGGGATAACACTGCTTGTGGGAAAAGGCTCAGAATCTGTGTCTATTCAGGGATAAGTATGGGTCTAACTGAGGAGCTCACTGGAAGGAGAAGAAGGGCTTCTGGGGAAGCAACATGCACTCTCACAAGGCATCCTTTTACTTTGGAATCTTGCCCAGTAGAACCAACTGTGAGACTGACGTGCATTTCACCAAGACTGCCATTGCCAGGTAGACCTCAGTCAGAAGACCGTCCCAGTGGTGTCACGGAGAATGTTGGGGAGATGTGACCCTTTGTGGCTGCTCGCTCTGAAGAGTAGGTGGAGAAATGAGCCAGAGCCCAGGCAGATTTCCTGGCAATGAAATGCTTCCTGCCACTGGAATATGGACTAGAATACAAAGAAGATTCTTGTGAGGGTGGGTGGATCTGCAGTCCTGAAATAGCGGAGAACATGCCAGGTAAACAAGGGGTCTGAGGACAGAACAAAAGCAAAAGTATGACCAAAGACACAAACCCATTGCTCAGAAATAATGGTATAAATGTTGACAGACAATTTGGAGGAAAGAGAAGTCTTTAAATTTTATTTTTCTTCAGAGTGAACGTTGGTTAGGGAGCAGACACCTAAAATGTCTGTTGCAGGCAAGATTCTGGAACAGATTATTCATTCTGCTTCCCTTTTAAAAGGAATCTGATCACAAGAAACTAGCATGAGTTTACTGAGAAATAGCAATTTCACACTAACCCTTATTTCTGTTTCTTTAAAGGAATACTGGATTAAACCATATAGTGGTTATTATATTTTAAGGAAATTTTTGGCCAAAGATCAGAGAAGACCCCTCTTTTCTTGCCAGAACTTAAATTAATCAATAAGCTTTATTTATGAGGGAGTGGAAAAAAATAAATTTTAAAAAGCACAATTCTAATAAAAATAGACAACAAATCACAGTCCTTTTCAATAAAATCTAAAGATGGTGTTAATAAATACTCAACCCTCTGCTAGAGAGATTTTCCTATTTGACTACTCTCAAAGGTATGAGCAGATTTGGGATTGACTTCACCCCCTACTTTTACTCCTTTCCATCCTAAGAGAGTCAGAAAAAAAAAAGGAAAGGAAAAGAAAAAGAAAAAAGAAAGAAAGAAAGAAAGAAATTCACCTAAGTCAGTGGTTTTCAAAGTGTGGTCTCTAGACCCTCAGCATCCCCGTTACCTGGCAGCCTGTTAGAAATACGGATTCTCAGGCCCTGCCCCAGACTTGCTGAGTCACACACTCTAGGGGTGGAGGCCTTGCAATCTGTATGTCAATGAGCCTTCCAGCAGATTCTGATCCTGCTGAGTCAGAGAACCACAGCTCTATAGTCATGGACACCATGTGATACTTATACAAGTTACCTAGTACAGTGCAATGGCCTGGTCCTGTTGTACTCTGCTGTTAGCAGGAGTTCAAAAATCCTCCTTTGTCCACTGCTGAAGAAGGCATTTCACCTGACAAATGAATGGCCAAGAAGCCCCTGTGGCCTGCTGGACTACAGTCAGATATTTGACAAGGTGTTCAATGATGCATTTTGGAAAATTAGGGGAAATGTAGGGAGAATCCTATGACAATCATTTGGATCAGTAACGAGCTGACAGGCAATGCACCGTATATCCTAAGGGAGCACCATCAACCCACATGGAGGACTCCAGCAGTGTGACTCATGGCTTTGAACCCTGCCTCATTGATTTATGTGTTTTATTACTAACCTAGGTGAAAATTCCCAGGTGTCTCTCAGATTATCTAATAATGCAATAGGTTATCGACGACATTGTCTAACAAAATTAGGATTCAAAACACTGATAAACTGCTACAGACAATTGGCGGAGATTTTTTTGTTTTGTTTTGAGTGATAAATACATTTTTTTAAAAACATTTTTACACTGGAGACTCAAATGTGATGGCCTTAAGTTAAAAAAAAAAATCATGAGTTGACCCAGAAACTGTTTGTGAAGAACACTCGATGGTACTTGTTACCATAAGATCTTGGGAGGAATCATGAGACATGGTGGCCACACATTTTACTTTAATATTTGATGACCTTATTGAAACTACTGAGTCTTAAATGAAGGTCATAAGTTTGCCTTGCTCAGATTACCCCTGCAGAATTACACTTATGGACATCAGTGGGAGCACATTTCAAGGACACTGGCCAGGAAATGGAAGATATACAAAGCCATGTTTAAGGTATTAAGAAAGGCTGAGGGTATTTAACCTGAAGAAGACAAGATTCAGAGACCTTGCCAGCCATCTTTTTTTTTTCATTTGACACAATACATTTATTTTATTTTTTTATAATAATTTTTGTTATTATATTATGCTAGTCACCATACAGTACATCCCTGGCTTCTGATGTAAAGTTCGATGATTCATTAGTTGCGTATAACACCCAGTGCACCATGCAATACGTGCCCTCCCCACTACCTATCACCAGCCCATCCCACTCCCCCACTCCTCTCCCCTCCGAAGCCCTCAGTTTGTTTCTCAGAGTCCATAGTCTCTCATGCTTCATTCCCCCTTCTGATTACCCCCCTTTCTTTATCCCTTTTTTCTCCTACCAATCTTCCTAGTTCTTATGTTCCATAGATGAGAGAAACCATACGATAATTGTCTTTCTCTGCTTGACTTATTTCACTTAGCATTATCTCCTCCAGTGCCGTCCATGTTGCAGCAAATGTTGAGAACTCGTTCTTTCTGATAGCTGAGTAATATTCCATTGTATATATGGACCACAACTTCTTAATCCAGTCATCTGTTGAAGGGCATCTCGGCTCCTTCCACGATTTAGCTATTGTGGACAATGCTGCTATGAACATTGGGGTGCATATGGCCCTTCTCTTCACTACGTCTGTATCTTTGGGGTAAATACCCAGTAGTGCAATGGCTGGATCATAGGGTAGCTCAATTTTTAACTTTTTAAGGGACCTCCACACTGTTTTCCAGAGTGGCTGTACCAACTTGCATTCCCACCAACAATGTAGGAGGGATCCCCTTTCTCCACATCCTCTCCAACAATTGTTGTTTCTTGCCTTGTCTATTTTTGCCATTCTAACTGGCGTAAGGTGGTATCTCAGTGTGGTTTTGATTTGAATTTCCCTGATGGCTAATGATTTTGAACATTTTTTCATGTGTCTGTTAGCCATTTGTATGTCTTCATTGGAAAAGTGTCTGTTCATATCTTCTGCCCATTTTATGATTTGTTTATTTGTTTCTTGTGTATTGAGTTTGAGAAGTTCTTTGTAGATCTTGGATACCAGTCCTTTATCTGTAGTGTCATTTGCAAATATATTCTCCCATTCCGTGGGCTGCCTCTTAGTTTTTCTGACTGTTTCCTTGGCTGTGCAGAAACTTTTAATCTTGATGAAGTCCCATAAATTCATTTTATCTTTTGTTTCTCTTGCCTTTGGGGATGTGTCATGAAAAAGGTTGCTTTGGCCGATGTCGTAGAGGTTGCTGCCTATGTTCTCCTCTAGGATTTTGATGGATTCCTGTCTCACATCGAGGTCTTTCATCCATTTGGAGTTTATTTTTGTGTATGGTGTGAGAGAGTGGTCAAGTTTCATTCTTTTGCATGTAGCTGTCCAATTTTCCCAGCACCATTTATTGAAGAGACTGTCTTTTTCCCACCGGATGTCTTAGATTTTATCCAGAACAAAAAAGCCAAGAATCATATGATTCTCTCAATAGATGCAGAAAAAGCATTTGACAAAATACAGCATCCTTTCCTGATTAAAACCTTTCAGAGTGTAGGGATAGAGGGCACATTCCTCAATCTCATAAAAACCATCTATGAAAAGCCTACAGCAAATATCATTCTCAATGGGGAAAAGCTGGAAGCCTTTCCCTTAAGATCAGGAACATGACAAGGATGCCCACTCTCGCCATTATTATTCAACATAGTACTAGAAGTCCTTGCAACAGCAATCAGACAACAAAAAGGGATAAAAGGTATCCAAATCGGCAAAGAAGTCAAACTGTCTCTCTCAGCCATCTTGAAGTATTTGAAATACTCTCCTGTCCAAGTAGGACCAGTTTTGTTTGATGTGGCCACCACTAATAGAACCTAAATAAGGAAGAGACAACTGGGAAGATATAGGTTTCCGCTCAATATACAAAAGATTTTCCCAAGAAACAGAAAGGTTTCCCAGGTTGTAGTAACCTCTCTGTTGTTGGAGTGCTAAAATCTAGACAATCACTTAGGGGGTGAGGTTGCGGGGATTCAAGCAACATAAAAATAAACTGCCTTTAAAATCTTTAATCTCCGTATCCTTGCATGTAAGTGTCCTGGTAGCATGACGAGCATATCAAAAAATAGTTAAATCTTGCACTGTGCATACTATGTTTGGCATTGTTCTAAGCATTTTGCGTATATTCACTCATTTAGTCAATATGATAACCCTATGACAGAGGTACTACTATTATCCCCATTTCATGGATGAGGAAATCAAGGCACAGAGAAAAAAAGTCATTTGCCCATAACCATATAGCCAGCGTTCAGCAGAGTTGGAATTCAACCCAGACAATCCAACTCACTCCCAGGCCACATTGTGCCATCATGCTCTGCAGCATAGGGATGAGTTCTAGCTTGCCCACAAGAGTACACTGGTCAAACAGACCAAGCAGCTCACATCAAGGGAAAGACACATACATACATGTGCACATATACTTACATATATGTATAAACCGATATGAATATGTAAGCATAAGGCCTTTCATTGATTATTATCCAAAATCCTTGTGAACACAAATGCCCTACACAAGAAAATCCCAGTGAAAATCAATATTAACTCTGGAAATTCAAGGCACCCAGCATTTTTTCCTCCTTGTAAGTTATGCATTTGCTGTTCCCTTTCCTGGAACATTTTTCTCTGGACTGTTTCAAAGATAGGCTCCTCTTCAGGGAAGTCTATCCTGACATCCTAATTTAAAACATCCCATAATTTTCTCCCTCTCTGTGATGTTATCCTAAGATACTGCTTACTAGTTCTTATCTCCATCAGATACTGTATTATTTATTACTTTTTACTTTCTCTCTCCTTCATCTGCAGTGTATCTCGATGCACAAAATCTATGCACTTTCTGAATTAGTAACTGGTTGAAGGGCTGTAAGCAATAGATGGGACCCTAAAATAAATATGTAGTTGAGTATAGGAATGAACAAATCAATGAATGGAGGAGCAAATAGTGGAAATTTCATATGACTAAAGATATTGCCTTCATATCACTTCACATCCATTAGGATGGCAACTATTTGAAACAAACAAACAAACAACAACAAAATAAATTAAATGAAATAAACCAGAAAATGACAAATGTTGGGGAAGTTGCAGAGAAATCGAAACCCTTGTACACTGCTGGTGGGAATGTCGAATGGGCAGCTGCTATGGAAAACAGTATAAAGGGTCCTTAAAAAATTAAAAATAAGATTACCATATGATCCAGCAATTCCATTTCTGAGTTTATACCCGAAAATGTTGAAAGCAGAGTCTTGAAGAGATATTTGCATACTGATGATCATAGCAGCATTACTCAAAATAGCCAAGAAGTGGAAGCAAACCAAGTGTCCCATGGACAGATGAACGGATAAACATGTGCTATCTACATCAACGGATTATTATTCAGCTTTACAAAGGGAGGAAGTTCTGACAGCTGCTACAACGTGGATGAGTCTTGAGGACATTATGCTAAATGAAATAAAGCAGTCACAAAAAGACAAATACTATATGATATCATTTACTTGAAGCACCTAGAACTATTGAATTCATAGAAACAGAAAGCAAAACAGTGGTTTCCGGAGTCTGGGAGGAGGAAGGAATGGGGAGTTTTGTTGTTTGATGGATCTGAAGTTTCAGTTTTATAAGATGAAAGGAGCTCTGGAGATGAATAGGGGTGATGTTTGCCCAACAATGTGAATATACTTAATGCCACTGAACCACACACTTAAGATGGCTAAGATGGTAAATTTTATGTGTATTTTATGTGTTTATTTATATGTGTATTTTATTGCAATAATAATAATAGAATATACTTCCTTCGTGAGCCTGTGAGGCTTTACCTTTTTTAAATTTGTTTTTTTTAGTTTTATTTTTTAATTTTTTTAATTTTATAATAATTTTTATTATGTTAGTCACCATACAGTATATCCTTATTTTTTAATGTAATGTTCCATGATTCATTATTTGCATATAACACCCAGTGCTCCATGCAATATGTGCCCTCCTTAATACCCATCACCGGCCTATCCCAATCCCCCACCCCCCTCCCCCCTGAAGCCCTCAGTTTGTTTCCCAGAGTACGTTTTTTTTTTTTTAATTTGAGCAAAGTTACCACTTTCTCTGTTAACCAGGTGCCACGTGCAAATGTCTCGGGAGACACGCTCATCTGTTCATCTGTTAGCATCTCACACTCACCTTCTTCAAAGTTCTGCGCAAACCTGCCCTTGGCCTCACCAATTCAGCTTCTTGGCAACTTTCTTGCCTCGGAGAGTGATGATGGAAACTCCAGGAAAAATAGTTTCCCATCACCTTTCTTACTTGGAAGACACAATTTTTCCAGAACGAAGACCAATTAGCTTGTTGATATGAAAGTCTCACATTTCTTCTTCTAAATATCGTTATAGCCTGCTATTTAGATTAAACGTTGGGGTTACATGACTTCTACTGCCTATGGATATAGTCATTTACTTTCTTTGCCTGAGTAATTTAGGCAGAATCTCATGTTGGGGCTAATTTCTTCTTGGTTTGTTCAGGGAGAGTGAATGCTGTTCAGACACTTGAGATGCATGGCTCAGCAGTCCTCGGTTCACTCTCATGGCTCACATGGCATCACACTGCTGGGTACACTCCTTATGCAGACAGCACACACACATTACAGACTGATGGGCCAAATGCTGGGGACTTGAGTGGGAGTGTTGACCTCTGAGCCTCCTGCTATGTGCTCTTGTGCTTTCTCATTGCGAATGTTGTGGCTTGGCTCCCTGTACCTGGGAGTATACACCTGTAAAGCATCTAGAAGCATGACTTTCTCCCATTCCAGCTTTCCAGAGCCCTCCTTGCTTCACCTACTTTGCATCTGTTCATCCTTGCCTTTGGCGAGTTTCTTTTTCTGACCTTGCTCCTGGCCCTGTCCCCACATTTCGTATGCAGATATCATAGGGGTTTTTTTCTGCCAGAGTTTCTCTTTAGTTATTTGCCATGAATATGTCCCCAAGGCTGCATAACAGGGACATCTGGCACACAGCTGCTGGGCAGGAGTCCACCTTTTTGGCCCTCTCCTCATGGCCCCCTGAGATCCCATCTTTATTGTCTGTATCACTCTCCCTTTTTCTATCTAGGACACTGCTGTTGCCTGAGTTATAGAGCTTGTAGATGTTTAGAAAGAGGTTGGGCTTTGAGGACAGCTTGCATCCCTTGAGCCTCAATTCTTCTGGTGTGACCTTCCCTGTGATGCTTAGGCTGGACCATCACCCTGGCAGTTCTCACCATGCACACCCTTGGGCACACTTCCCATTGCTGATGAGTAGGTTACTGAGCGCCCCACCAGTAGCAAATTAACTTGCGAATAGTTCTTCCTAATGCAACAAAGCTTTGGAGGTCTGATCCCATTCTCTCTCAGTTCTGCAGATTTCCAGAAGAATGCTGAGTCAGGAGGGTGGTAGCCACCGTTCCCTTTCCCCCATTTCCACTTAACAGCTCTACTGTTTCCCAGGGGCACACCTCCTTTGCATCTACTTTCAGAAACAATGGGCAACAATTTCCTTCTAAATTCCTACCTCTGCTAGCTAGAGAGACAATACTGTTAGGTTGCTTATTTCTCAGTTGCCTGATTTCTCCCAGAAATTATTCATGTCAAGTTGAAGTCTGTTTCCCTGTCGGCTGGAACAAGCGGAACTGAGGAATACATCCTCAGTGTGTGACTGGCTGTCCCTCTNTCCCTTGCCTACAAAGAAACTCTGTAGCATCTGATCAGCACAACTGAGTGCCTAAAACTATCTAGCTGGTTTTCGGAGTCTGTGCGCAGTCACCCTGGCCATCCCCTGGACTCTGAGAGCACATGCATATTTTCTCAAACTTGCACTCTTTTGCCTTTTGTTGATTAAATTTGGGAAGAGTCATAATTACTGTGACATAAATGTGTTCAACTGTGGAAATCCTGTCCTTAGAAGAATCTGGCATAGCCTCCTGTAGTCAATCAAGGGCTTCAAAGAAAGCAACTAGGGGCATCTAAAGTGACAACAGTTGCCTGACAAATTGCCATTTCAAATCCCTTTGAACTAGAAGAGCGAACTTAATAGCTTTCAGCCACCGATTGTTATTCTTTAAACGGGGCTTTTCTTCTTGTCTTTTGGGTCATCTGCTGAGCCCTGCTTCTGCAGCCTTGGAGACAGTTATTGCCCCCAGTTTTGGTTAAAATTGAGATATTTCATACTGTTTAGTGGCTGCCATTTGAATTTTGTCTTCAACTGGCCAAGTCAATCATGCTGCTGGAACAGCGCCAGGCTAGTCATTACTACCAGGGGGGATTACTGGCAGCAGCCACATTGGAACCAAACACATTTTTGTTTAAGGGGCAATTTTAAATTAGTATTGGATACAGAGACCTGGCTCATGAGACCAGGATCTCACCACGGGTGGGGATACCAAGGTGGATGGAGCACTGTTCTGTGCCAGATGCTTCAGGTATAAAGATGAGTTCTATTTCATCCCTGAAACCATGTTTCAAAGCAGCACCATCCAATATAGCAGCCAGTGGTCATCTATGGCTATTTAAATTTCTATTAATTGAAATTAAATAAAATGTAAAAAACAGTTTCTCAGGCTCAGTAGACAGACTTCAGGGTCTCGATGGCCATAGGTGTCAGGTGCCAGGGTACTGTGCTGAACAGCACAGATATAGAACATTTCCATCATTCCAGAAGTTTCTATAGGGCAGTACTGCCCTAAAGCAGGATTTTTTTTCATTGTTCAGATGCAGAAGATTTGATGCAGGTATGCTAAATAATTTAATCAAGGTCACATTGCTAATGCATGTTACTTTGGGACTCGGAGTCAAAACTGGAGTCATTTCTCACGTTGGCTTCCTTCCACATTCCCTCCTGCAATGGGTCTTCTCACACCATGACCTCTCTTAGGATTTATATGGTCCCCTGACCCCATATCCACCTCCACCTTTCACCTAGTTAACTGTCATGCATCCCTCTGTGCCCAGGCCCATGTCCCTTTCTCCAAGGATGCCCCTTTGCATGGGTCAGGACTCACCACTCCACCCTTTGTCATCCTTTTCAGTGTGTACTTATCCATTTCCTTGTAATAATTCTGGGTAGTCTGATTGGTTTCTTGGTTAAACTTTTACCAGGAGCTTTTACAATCAAGTTTTTACATGAATACTTATGTACACATACAAACACACATATGTATGCACTTTTTGACTTCTCTACTGTATGTGGTCAAGCTAACTGGACTTTTAGAGAAGTCCTCCAGCTAAGTTTAAGCAAGATCTTTGATGCAGGATGGAAAGCCCCCCTCCTTGTCAGCAAAAGCAGTCCACAACTCACCACATGCACTGCATAAAGGTAAATATTTACATTCCAACTTTTCTTTTGGAGCCAGTCATAAGCTTTTTTTTCTAGGCCAAAGGCACCTGTAACAGATACTAGCAGTGCCTGCCTATTTCTTCCTGGCCTGACCACCTGACGGGAGAAGAGCTGCCTCTCTTTACTTGGCTTTTTCTCTGGAGCCTTGAAAGTTGACTCTATCTAAGAACAGAGAAGGCTGGAAAGACCCTGGGACAGCCTTTAAGCAAAGACTGATGGGGGTTGGTGCACTAATACTCCAGCCCCTGAGACTGAAAAGCCAAGATGCATGTTTCATGTCACTTTCCAGAGTTTTTGCAGCATTAGGGGCAGTTTACCCAAAGTAGAGACTTGCTTGATAGCTCCCTTATAGCTCCTTCCCTCTCACTTCCTTTCTGGGGTCTCCTGGGATCACCTCTCAAATAAACACTTGTGCTCAGATGCCCTACTCATAAGTAGCTTGCTATGGAGTTGAAAACCACAACACACATACCCCTCATATACAAGATAAGGGGTAACATGAAGTCAAGGGGCTCCTGGGTGGTTCAGTGTATTAAGCATCCAACTCTTGATTTGGGCTCAGGTCATGATCTCAGGGTTGTGAGACTGAGCCCCACATCGGGCTCCGTGCTGGGCATGGAGCCTGCTTAAGGTTCTCTCTCCCTCTCCCTCTGGCCCCTCCCTACTGCACTTACACATGCTCACTCTTTCTCAAAAACAAAAAACAAAACACACAAACAAACAAAACCCATGAGAAAGGCAAGGATGAGGGGAGGGAAAATACATATTGAGAGTCTATTTTGTTTGGATTTCCAAGACCATGTTTCACATAATCCTACTCACAGCCTGTAAAATATCAGGATCACATAACTGAGGAAGAAACAGAGGCTCAGAATCACAGTATACCCTGGGGTCAGGTTCTAAACAAGTCCTAGGAAGCTCTTCCATGTGACTTCTCTATGTGATATTATTAAACAGTAAATATGCAATGTAATTAACATGTGATCGTGCATAGCAAGAATGTTTGGGATTGGAATGACTAGATGGTGTTTCTTGGAAGCCTCAACGTGGAGGGATCCTTTGGCGAGGAGGGTATTTGACAGGGCATTCAGGGTAGCAGGTTCGGACTCAGAGGCCAGAATGTGTATTTTGATTTCATGTGTTTTCATTCATTTCGAGCGTATTTTGCCTTTGGCTTCTCAGATCCTAAGACTTTTAAAATAACATATGTCATAATACTTATCTTTTCTGCTATTGCAGTTGGGGAACTGAATTAACACCCATTAAAAGGAGGTGCCGCCTTGTGAATTGTTGGGACCGTTTTCAATAAAACATAAAAGAAGATAGTCGTTATTTTTAGAATCATATAAAGAAAACAAAGCTGACTGGCCAGGCATCTCAAAAACATGGAAGTAAAAGTAAAAGCAGAGTCTCCATTGGGGGTGGAGGAAAGGCCCACATTAGCAAGCATTCTATAACCGGTGCCAACTGACAAATACCAGTGAGCACGTGCCATTGAGCAATGTTCTGTCGTCAGATTCCCATGAAGGCTGGTAATACAACTAACATTGTGCAAAGAGCTGTGGGAATGGTATAACCACCAAGAATAAAAATGATTTTGTTGACTTTACAGCCCCATTGTCAAAGCGATGAAGGACACATTGTAACTGCTAGTTCACAAATCTCATTTCTGACTGTGCCTATGTGCAGGTATAGGGGTCAAAAAAAATATATATGGCTTTAGTTTGAGGCTCTTAGTAACATAAACCCTCATTCTCTGATCCCCATTGGGGAACTGTGCTGGGCGTAAGTAGTACAGAGAGCCTGTCCTGTCTGAAGGCCAGGGAGCTGGGCTCCGAGACATCTCACCAGTCTGTCACTGGCTCCAGGTTGCTCTCTGGAAAGCCTGTGCAGGACAGATGCCCAGAAACATGGCCATGGAGAGCCCTTCCAACAGGTCCCCAGGCAGCCAATGAATCATACCCCTGGGGCTCTGGGTCAGCCACCAGCAGCCTCTGCTCCAGCGTCTTCTGTAGAGACTTCTTGATTCTCACTTGGCTCTGCAGCCCCCAGATGAGGAGGCACACGGGGTGACAGGCAGGAGGTGGGGAATGGGAGAAAGGAGAGGGAGGGGCTCTCTGTAGATCTTACTACTGAAGTCCGCCTTCGAAAGTCTACTCTCTGCCTCTGGAAACCTGATCCTTTACCCAGCAAGTGACCTCCCTCTTCACTCACCTCAAAATCTGAGTCACGGGTAGTGTAGCATGGCCAGACGCAGCATGAGCAGCATTGTGGGTATCTCCTAACTCACCACCATGGGAGATGGAGGGGTGGTTTATTCATGTGAGTGAGGTGAAATGGACTTCCTTTGCTCCTCTGTGTTTTCATTGTTTTCTCTACCCCACTGGTAGGTCCCCTTTGATCAGCATTAAAGAAAGCACACCTTCTAGGGACAAGCACTACTAATTATATGGAGACATCAAAGCCTAAATCTATATTGAGGAACAACTAGGTGTGTAATTAGCAAAGAATTCATTCTTCTCTTGCAGTCATAGTACTGACTGCCACATTGAGTTCCTCAGGGAGTTTCCAGCTTGTTCCTCAGGGAGTTTCCAGCATCGTTCTGGGCCCTAGAGGCTGCTCTCTCTGATTTCCTCTGGAAAGGCACTGCTCTTGGTGAAATTCTTAGTAATTATGCAGTCCCAGCATATCAATAATAACAATGACAACCTCTGACATTTATGTAGGGAAAGGACAACATTTCTGCTCTTGTTAAGATGGCCCAGTAAGGCTGCTGTTATGAGTCTTTGTCACTCAACAAATGAACACTAACTATCTCTCAAGTATAGCTCTGGACCAGAAAGCAATGAGGGTAGAGGGAAAAAAAAGAGGAATAGTCACAAACCAGGGTTAGGGTTGAAGTATGGGAAGTGAGCTTCCAGAGTACTTTGAGGGAATTTCTGAAGATTTTGACAAGTGTGACTGTGGGTAGTGAATTTCATCTCTTTCAAAGGTAAAATGGTTGACACAAACAACCATTGGATTCCTCTCTGGTCACTGCACTGACTGGGCTGGGGTTCCTTGAGTTTACCTCACATGGACAGTAGACCACAGGGAGTCATGGGTTATTTTGCTTGGGTCCAGGTACACACACAGAGAGAGACACATGTGTGATATATGTATGTACACATATATGTAAAAATATAAATGTATACATAGTGTCTTATTTAATCTTCGACTAATGCTATGATCTAGATGCTACACTTTACAGGAAACTGGGACTTCCTGATATTAAATAGCTGTACACTTTACATCAGATCCTGTGCTTTCTTCATCACATTCTTCTGAAATCCCTGGATTTACCAAGAACCATCACTCTCCCTCCAGAACTTCCATCCAAATTGAGAATATATTAGATAGAATCTTTCAACAGCAAAGGATAGAAATCCCAACCCAAATAGGCTTAAGCAAAGAGACAAATGTACTGATGCATGGAAATGGTATGACCATGACCAGTTGTTGCCAGGATCCAAGTTCTCAAATGACACCATTATAATGTGTGCCTCCATCATTTGGCCCTGCTTCCTTTATGTTAATTTTGTTCTTAGGCAGTCTTTCCTCAAAGGTGGGTGAGAACAGATGACAGAATGCCAACATTCAACTACCTTTTAGTTTGGCCTTGGTAACCACCACTCAGGCGGAGAAATCAGAGACATGCACTGTACCCAGATGCTCTCCAGCCTGAAAATCCTCGTTTTCTTGTTTACACGAAATCCAAATGTTTGTTCTTCATTATCTCACATTTGCTCTCATGTTTCTTCTTGCACAAATCTCTGAACTTTCTCTTAAAGCAAGAACAAGTTTTGTCCTGCTCCCAGTGACTCTTGACTCTATTTACATGTTTGTTTTTTTCTAATTATAATGCAGGGACAGAGTATCAGAGCAACCAGGAGTGTAGTCAGTGAAGCTTGTATTTTACAAAACTTCAATTCTACTCAGTAAAATACTGGGTCCTGGGCTCTCTTAATACTAAGGGTTGTAAGAAGGTGAAAGCATTGGTAAGTCTACCAGCCTCTTCCCCAGGTAGTGACTGTCATCCGCAAAGTCTGCTTTACCTGCATGCTCTTGTCTAGATTTACTAACTTAGTATATTTTTTCTACCAACTAGTCTTGACAACTTTCTTCCCCCAACACAATGGGGTCCCCACCTGATTCATAGTGAGTGTCCACTCAACAAAATCCACTTTGGCTCTGGAATGCAGGGAGAGGGCTTTGGGCACACCAGGACTGAGACAGTTCTGAAAGATGAAGAGCAGATGGGAATATATTGAGAGGAATCCACAGAACCAAGTGGCCTTCAGTGCTATACAGGAAAAGGGGTATACTTGCAAAGCAATTTTTCCCTGCAGCACCCCAGGTTAGAGGCAGTGAGACTGGATGAAGTGGCCTGTGGGCAGCAAAGCACTGGAGGGTAGAACACCTATGCTAGGGTCTGCTTCTCAGAGGGACTGAAGCAACAGAGCAGTATGTATGAAAGTGCTGAGCAAACTTGCCTGGGATCACTCACCTCACAAATAAACTACTTGCACTGGAATCCTTGTCTCATGATCTCTTTTTTGGGGGAATTCAATCTGAGATGGCATCTGCCTCTAATATACCATCATTCAGACACCAAGGAAAGACAGAAACCACAAAGAGGTAACAGTGAATTTCACTTAGAGGGGGTTCCAAGGAAGACTTCTTGGAGGTGGTGACATCAGAGTTGAGGGAATAACTGTCACTGAAGGTTTTGGAGATGAGAAAAGGCAGGCACATAAAGCAGAAAATCAGCTCCATGAGCTTCCTTTTTGCACATCTTATTTGTAGAATACATGTATACATATATACATAAATATTGTATACATGCATATTTGTGTATGTACATGTGCACATACATGTGGGAGCGGGTATCTCTGTGTGTGCATCTGATAAGATTTAAACTAATAACTCCATCTGTTAATATTTGAATTTTAACTGATATTAAATATTCAAACTAAAGATGAACTATCAGATGCTTTATGGTAAATGAAAATGGATTTGGAGTTTTCTTCTCCTGGTTCTGTTTTGGTCACAAGGAGTATAAGGGGGAAAAGAAGCATTTATATTTACGCTCCCCCAATTCTTTCTAAGGACATTGAGTGCTTGTAATCACAGGATCCCTAAAGGTTTAACAGAAGCAAGTGTCCACCAATGGGGTAGTGGCTGACATATGACCAGGTCTATGGAGAAACCCAAGACTGTCGGGGGGGGAGGGGAGCAGAGTGAAAAATGGGGGCAGGGAAGACAGAAGTTGGAAAACTTGACACATGTTAGGGGGAGGAAAAAGGTTTAAAAAGTGATCTAGCTTTTACATGGCCAAAAACACAGATCTGGGAAAGGTGGTTTTATGGAGACAACCCCTCTGAGAAGACATATTTCAGATCTTACTCTTCATGTACCGGTTCCTTGCTCTCCCTACTGTGGCACTACCTAGATTCTCACCTGCTAGGTCTGCATTTATGGGGCCAGGCTTTTACTCAAAATGAAGTGAGGAACAGTGGGATATCCCAATACCTCAGTCAACACTTCCCTTATCAGCATAGAGCCCAGGGCTGAGGGCAGGAGGTCTGGTAACCTCTCAGGTAATGTGGCAGGTGGCAGAGTTCATGGCAGTCATCACATGTAGTTCCCCATGAAAGAAGTACTGTGACCCTCACCCTTGGGGATGCTATGAGCTGGGAGATACATGAAACCCCCCAAAATTACCCTGGAATATTAATTTCTCACCAAAAATGCAGAAACAATAGCTAATATTTTAACTGGTAATGTAAATGCTTAAAAAATACTAAAAGAAATGTGAATGTGCTATGGAACAGAATGTAATCTGTAGAAATTAAAAAAAAAAAAGCCCCAAAGAAGCACTTTGGTGGTGCAGGCTACTTTGGAGTAAGTGTCCCAAGACTCCTAGGAGTATACATCCAAAATACTCTGATGTTAGAAAAGGGATATTTGGTTAAAAATTCCGAAAACTTTTCTGGAAAAATAATTGAGCCAAGAGCCCAGCTTCAGAGTCTTCATATGTCCCTTCGTTTTGTAAGGTTATAAATCCATTTTCTAGTTCAACTAAAATAAGCAGTATGCCTGTTATGGGCCGTACTTGGGGATGCTGAGATAATATCATTTAGGCTCTGCTCCTCCAGGGACACAGACAAGTGAGTGTCTTAGAAGACACCGTTGGACACTTGACCCATGCTCGAGGTCCCAAGTGCTTACTTCCAGGTCTTTCCACCTAGGAACTTCCTCTGACTGAGAGTGTGCTTTGCCCAAAGTTTGAAGGGGGCTAGACATGCCAGGGAGTTCATGTTCCAGAAGCAACCTCCTAAAAATGAGGCACTTAGTTCAGCAGATAAATGCACCAGCTTCCTTGCTCTTCAGTGGGACAGTTCTCTGAGTGTGTTCTTACAATGAACCCCACTGTCCATAGGCATAACTTGCTCCATGCCTCACCCTTTATAGGTCCTCCTTTCTTCCCATCTCCCACTGGTGGCTCCCCAAGTTCTGTCCCAAGTCAAGTGTTGGGCATTAGAATCCTTGTCTCAGGACCTGTTTTTTTTTTGGGGGGGGAAGGGTAGGGTGGGGAATTAAGACAGCATCTGTCATGCACTGTGAGAAGCTGTAATGGACAATGGACGTGTTATGCAAAACTAGGAAGCCCAAAGAGAGAATAATGAATTCCAGGGAAGAGTAGTGAGGTGGGGGGCAGGGGGAACAAAGTAAATTTCTCAAAAGTGGTGCCATTACAGCTTAGTGAGACATGGTGAATTGGAGTTCACCACATGGTTGCAACGATGAGAAAGGTACACAGAAATAGAGGGGAAAATGCAAGGCCATGAAGCATGAGGATCCTTTTTGAGCTGGGGAGCAGTAAGATCCTATTGGAGGCCTCATTTGTTTCATCTGCACAATGGGGGTAGGAGGGTCAAATAGCCTTCTAGAACTTGTTGATCCCTAATATTCTATAATTCCAGCTTTAGCTCTCACTTGGGGAAAGCGACTGGAGGCCAGGATTGTGGACTACCAACTCCACCAGGAGCCCATCAAAGAATTTTTTTTTAGCAGCATGATGTAGGAGCAAAGGATAAAGAAGGAGGGCAGACAGCCAGCAGCCCTCCAAAGGGTCTGCTTTTAATTAAGTTACATTGGGTGATGAGTCTCAGTTGACCAGGATGCAGAAGAAGGGGTAAACAGGGTGTTCATGGCTATGCCTTTTGGAAGGAAACTGAGTCTGGAGGAGGGAGAGAAGGAACCTGGGGGCAGGAGAGTGTAAGAGAGGGTGTATCTCCAAATGGAAAACTTGCCTTAAAAAATGAGTGAGCTAAATGGAATTATTAGCAGAAAGAGACTAGATGACAGCTTTCTCCAGAGGCTTGGGGTGCAGGGTGGGTGGAGATGGCTTCACGCTGCTCTTCTTGGAGTGGTCCTCCCTCATGAATGAAATACTGCCATGCTTGCTGGAGATCTTACCACAGTGGGTTTAATAGCCATGAGTCAAGGTGCAGAATTTATACAATATTGAAAAGGAAACTTCTTGGATTTATTCAGGTGCACACCAGATGTTGTGCTGGCATTCTCCCTGCAAGGAGGGACTCTTGGAAATCAACTGCAGGCCCTGGAATCCCACACTCCTTTCCCAGTTAACCCTTAGGAGACCACAGCTACCAGCTCTGATACCATATGTGGTCAAAGAGGGGCTGGTGGTCATAAGTCAGGCAGTCAGCAACATTTATTCAATGTTCTACATGCAGAGCCATGCCCAAAGCACAGTATGTAATATGTGAGAAGTGTCAGGAGGGCTTTCTGTGCTACAAAGAATTTATTTGATCTGTGTGATAGGATCTACATACAGGATAAATGGTAGTGATAATTTGCATGTTGAAATTCATTTAACTAATTGTAAGGTCCTCTAGTAGGGGGAAAATGTCAACTGTGTATCTGTATTCTCAGAGTTTTCATGTGTGTGGTTGAGGACCCTAATCTGGAAGCTCAGAGGAAAAGGGGATCATGTTTTAGCCTTCCTTATACCCCATCCCCTACCTAAAACCCAAGTGATGTACACAGCAGGTGCCTAATAGATGTTGCTTGTTGTGAAATTCTTCAG
This sequence comes from Ursus maritimus, assembly GCF_017311325.1. Classification (NCBI taxonomy): domain Eukaryota; kingdom Metazoa; phylum Chordata; class Mammalia; order Carnivora; family Ursidae; genus Ursus; species Ursus maritimus. Next base: position 2,650,208 of record NW_024424675.1, read on the forward strand.
GGGATCTTGGGTCCACTCTTTTTTTTTTTTAAAGATTTTATTTATTTATTTGACAAAAAGAGACAGCAAGAGAGGGATCACAAGTAGGGAGAGTGGGAGAGGGAGAGGCAGGCTTCCTGCCAAACAAGGAGCCCGATGCGGGGCTCAATCCCAGGACCTTGGGATCATGACCTGAGCTGAAGGCAGACGCTTAATGACTGAGCCACCCAGGTGCCCCGAGACTTTTTTTTTAATAAGATTTTTATTTATTTGTCAGAAAGAGAGAGACTGAGCAAGGAGTGGGAGGGGCAGGCAGAGGGAGAAGCAGGCTCCCCACTGAGCAAGGAGCCCGATGCGGGGCTAGATCCCAGGACCCTGGGATCATGACCTGGGCCAAAGGCAGATACTTTTTTTTTTAATAATAATTTTTTATTATGTTATGTTAGTCACCATACAGTACAACCTTAATTTTTGATGTAATGTTCCACGATTCATTATTTGCGTATAACACCCAGTGCTCCGTGCAATATGTGCCCTCCTTAATACCCATTACCGGCCTATCCCAATCCCCCACCCCCCTCCCTCTGAATCTCTCAGTTTGTTTCCCAGAGTCCATAGTCTCTCATGGTTCATTCCCCCTTCTGTTTATTGGGTCCACTCTTTGTGTACCGCATGGCTCTGTCCATGTCATATGACAACTCTGGGCTGTGGTTTTCTTATCTGTAAAATAAGAGATATTCTCAAGATGAAGTCTTCCCTTTCCCCTCCAAGAAATATCATAAAACCCAAATCTGTCCTAGGAAAGAAGCAGCTAGTGAAACCCACATGGGTTGAATTCAGCCATGAATTCAGGTGTAAAGTTGGATTTGTTATGGAAAGCATGTCCCCTTGTTGGCATAGACTATCTAAGAGTATCCCTGCAGTTTTTCCCCCCTCATCTTGTTTCGGTATGAGCCATGCAGCATGGCCCTCACTGCTATAGAGCAAGGAAGCACTTTAAAATTTGCTTCACTGACCACAAGGGAGGACAAAGCACTGTGGCCTCAGCAAAGCCCTTGGACCTTAATGTTTTGGGTGACAACTGGATTAAGTGTTTGCTTAAGGAGACTCCTAGGTAAGAAGAAAGTCCAGAGCATTTTCAGGTACTGGAAATGATAAAAAATATTTAAAAAGATGATCATTAGAATTGGCAGACCAAAAAATAATGGAAGAAAGTTATTTTCTATTTCCACATTGATAGAGGCAAAGCTATCTGTACCTGGAAGTTCTGGCGTGCTCTGGCGTAAAGTCTTCGTGGCACCATCAAGATGTATTATCATGTGTCTGTCTTACTAGCACTTTCTCCAGGTGAAATGTATATTTCTCCCATTCAGCCATTGGTTCTGTTAAAACTATCTGTCATGAGTCTCTGATATCCTGGACACTGGTGGGCTGAACTACCTAAACTGAACCAATCAAAGTCTTCTATGAAAACTCTTTTAACTGGAATTGATTTGGAGGGTCCTAGTTCCTCCATGGTCCCAGCATTGCTAGGAGGCAAGTCCCAGCATTCTGGAAGAAGCCATAGCTCCAACTTCCTCTGACAGCCAGCTAGGGATGAAGAGGCAAGCACACAAAAAGAAGAGGGACAGGAGACAGAGTTCTAGTCCTTGGTCACCCCTAGGGCCAACTCCAGCCCCTACTCTACAACTACTTTCTTGAGGTTTGGGGTTCTTTTTTCCCCCTCTCCTATTTTAAAGTGTCTTTCTTTCATTTGCAAATGTAGAAATCCAAAATGAAAGAATTCCTAAATGAAAGCATCCCTGCTCTGTGTGTAGGCACACACCTTGTCAGAGGTCCTGGAATAATAACTTGCCATTTATTGCCACACTCAGGGTCTAGATTGCTCTGCCTCTGGCTCCATCATGGCTATTTGACCTAGGAAGGCTGGAAGAAACAAGTGGGTTTGCCCAATGTGAGGAAGATGCTGAACATTCTTCCTATGGGAACTGTATCTCTAGAACACCCTAAGGAAGGTGAACCGGCTCAGATATCCAAGAGTTGTGATTTCATCCTTGTTCAAATAGCCATCCTTCTAGGTGACTGTCAGAAGATAAGGACAGAAGCACAACTTCAGAAGAAGGTTAGATCTGCCTTTGCCCAGCACCGTGAGAGACCTTTGGGATAAAAAGGAAGAAATGATGATAAGAGAGACCATCCAATGAATTGTGTTGGATTAGACAAACCCATCCACATCCAAACTTGGTGGAACAATCTTTCATCATTTTTTAAAAACAGATTTTAGTCTACTGTTGTGGCTTCTCCATGGACCTAGAAGGTACTGGACAGTCTTTTTTATGGGATGTGTAATATTTCTTATAGGATTTCTGACTGATAGATGTTGAAGGCAAAGAATATTCAGCAAATTATCTCCTAGTAACCGAGGCCAGAGAGAGGCCACAAACACCCAACTCTTAGCATTCCCAAGATCTGAGTCAATAAATATTCGAGACTATTGCCAGTTTTCAAGGCTCTTGCTTTAGCTGTGTGTTTAAGATTCAAGAAAGTAAAGAAGCAAAGAGACATCTACCTGTGAGCCAGAGTCAGAGCCAAAATCAGGGATTTTGAAGGCTTTCCTTTCCTTGCAGAGTACAGTCAGAACTCTCAGTACAGTTTTGTTTTTAAGTACTTTAAAATTGAAATAATCTAAATGTCCATTCATTAACAATGAACTAAATTGGAGGTGTATTTTAATTACTACACAGTTGTTAAAATCAGTAAACTACATTTACTTATTTTAGCATAGATGACTTTGTAAAGCCTAACGTTGAGAAATAAAGCAAATTGCAGAAGTATTATATACAAACAATACCTCATTCATGTAAATTTTAAAAAATGAAACAATATTCTTTATAAGCACATACATACATATTATGAATCTTAAGATATGGATCCAAGATATATAAACCACCTTCAGAATAGAGGTTTCTTTGATGAAAGAAGCCAATGGGATAGTGGCAAGTTATGGTATCAATGAACATTGTATGTCTAATTTTAAGACTGTCCAAGAAAATATGGACCTTTGAAAAATGCAGATGATGTGTGCATGGGTGCTTGTAATACTCATCAATAAACTCTGAAATATTTGATAATATTGAAAAGGTTTTGAAAGGACTAAGATCTGATAGAACAGCAAATAGAAAGAAACAATGGTTGTAATATTAATATAAAATACTGCAGAATTAAAGGGTAAAATATAAACAGAGCAAAACTCCTACTTTATTTTTATCTTCTATTTTAATTTATAGCTTCTCAGTTTAGGATTTTATGAACACCTCAATTTTGTAATCATATTGTATGTGTTTTTGTATACTACCTCAAATCTTTTTTAGAATGAGACAAAGTTTAAATAAACCAATAAGGCATCCAGCCCATTTCATAACTAAATAATTAGTCCTAGTACTTCTAAGGCATATTATATGCCTTCTACCATTATTTTGGTCACTTTAATTATATAGAGAGGGTCATTATTATTTTTGGCTAAAGGCTAAGTCTTGAAGATGTTTAGGATCAACAAACTTCTTCTTTAAAGGTCCAGATAGTAAATATTTTAGGCTTCACCTGCCAGACAGTCTCTGTTGCAACTAGTGCCAATAAAACTTTATTTACAAAAGCAGGCAGCAAGCTAGTTTCGGTCAAGCACCATAAATTTGCCACCTCTTATTTAGGAGACAGTTCTCGCCAAGAGATTTTTTATAGGCTATCCTGAGGAGCATTTCAAGCTGTGCCTTCCTTGAAGAAGCCACAAGATAAATCAGACTTGGTTCTTTGTTTAATATGGACAAGAGCTTTGACTTCCAAAACTTGGTGGAATAAGGCATTTTCTTGTATTTGTTTTTATTTTAAGCAACTCTTTATCTGTACAGTTTCAGTTTTCCCCCTTAAAGAAGTGCATCATCTTTTCAGAGACTTCACACTTTCTTTAAAGTTATTAAATCTGTGACTTGGGTAAGTCTCAGGGAAATTCTGTCCAAGAACCTATGGAGCCCTAACTGGAGAGAAGACTCATCAGCAGTGACTTGCCCAAGATGGGATCCTTGCGGCACCCAGCTGCAGCATCCAGCTGCAGCATCCAGCTGCCAGTCCCCACCCCTACAGACTCCCGTGGAGCAGATATTTAGCCAACCACTCAAGAGCATGAAGAGAAGGGGAAAAAATGCTCATTCATTCACTGTTTCTTTCATTCATGTGACCAATATTTGCTGAGCACCATTTATGGGTCTGACCATGTTGGGCATGGAGAATAGGGGCGTGAACAAAGGACTCATTGTGTTTTCTCCACAGAACTCAAACCAGCATCTCTGCAGCAGAGATTTGGATGGAGAATGTCAAATATTAAAACAAACCAGGACTCTGATTTAGCTGGCAGTTCTCATCCCGATTGAAAGCTGACTGGAAAAGAAAGGCAAAAGCACATTTTGGGTAGCATGTACATAACCAGAAATGTAACAATTTGAAATCTTCCAATGGCCATGGACACCTGAATGTGAAAGGATCTAGTACATTTGCCAAAATATCAATCTTATTGGAGAAACTCCTATCTGGAATTCAAGGGAGACTTACCCGAATAGGATTAGTGGTACTTTCATGATTATTTTTATTATTATTACTTAACTTTGTAAGTATTGCCACCTGACCTTAGGTGATTTGATTATGAAGAAGTCAGGGTTTTGTGTTTATTTTTTTGTTTTTGTTTTTTGGGGTTTTGTTTTGTTTTGGTAGCAAATGGTAGCCCCCAAAGAAATTAGAGAGATGGGTGACTTCTCCCACAACCTGGGTCCTAGGCCACAATGAAAACCAGTTTCAGATAAAATTCTGACACACATACAGACTTTTAAAATTAAACAGTTCTTGTCAGGCAAGACCAGAAGCAGTTCATACAAGCTGTTCTGGCTCAATGAGGTTCTCATTCTCTATCCTTGTAGGTATTACAACAACAGCCTCAATTAGAATGTTTGCTTAAGGTGGCCATCCACGGTTTCACAGACAGGATTTTGCTAATAATGGGGCTGACTTCAGGCAGACAGAACCCTCTGGATCCCTGGCTACATGTAGAACAAGACAAGATTAAGCCTCAGAATTGTCAAGTCTCTGGTTGTGTGGCCCTGTTCATGCAAAGGAATATCTCTGCAATATTTTGCCAATCTACATACCTTGTTTACCTTCAATTTCACCAAATATGAACACATTTTCAATGTGTATCAGCTTATTAATAGGCCACAAACTTCATTGAAAATACACATGCTAATAACCAAGCTTCACATAGTGTTTGCAATGTAAATAATAGAAGCTCTTGCTATCACTGTCTCTGGAGAGTGACTGCCTCTCTAATGGGAGGCAGGTGTGGTTGTTTGGCTTGAGCACTATGAGTACTTGAGTTGTAGCTCAACCCAAGTAACAGGCACATGATTTCACATCTCTCTTTCTCTCTCTGTGCTCAAGTATTATAAAGTAAATTACAGGTAACAGAACAATCACGGAAGTTCATAAATACATGCTCACTACCTATGCTTTTAACAATTCATTCACATAATTTCTGAGAATTGGCAGAAAATGGTTATTCTTTTAAGTGGAAGGGAGAAAATAGAATGTAATAGTAACCAAATCCAAGGAAATAACCATTAACAAACCCCACAACACATACAGATGATAGATGACAGAAAGATACATAGATAGATGGCTGGCTAGCTAGCTAACTAGCTAGATAGAAGAGATAGAACAGACTCTGTTGAACAAATATAAATTGTAGGCAGAGCAGCTTGCAGTGGTTGTGTCTAAGACATGTATAGCAGACTATTAGTAAAGGCATCATCTTCACAGGGCTACTGTGAATAATGACAAATCTGAACCTAAAGCCGTCTTCTGCCCTATAACAAAATCTGAAAAATCATAGACAAAGAAGTAATGTAATGTGCTTATTTGGTGCTGAATGTTTCACCTCTACCACCACATTAACCCTTTCCACAAGCCCATGTGGTAAGCACTGTGATGTTCATTGAGGAAATGGGTAGTTACTAAGCCTTCTACCCAGTGTCATTTGTTAGTGAATGGCTGAGCTCTAACCCAGTCTGAGTGAGTCCAAGCCCATGGTCTTTCTACTCTACTACACTGAGCTTCGGGTTCCCTGTAAATAAGGGGACATTGAAGCTTATCTAGCTCTTCTGAATCATGTGTGGGTATTGGCCATGATGTACATGTTTCTACGATGTGCATTTGTTCCTGCAGATTGCTCTAGGTGTGTCTGTCTTTTTATCATGTGAGCTGTTCCTAAGGCCAGCTGAATGTTGCTCAGAGTCATGGACATTTTAGTTTACACAACTTGTAAATGCCCAATATTTTGTGAGATCATTAATGAGACCAATTCACAAGTTTGCCATGGATCAGATTTTCCCTTCTCCTTAGGGCCCCATTTCTAAGCCCCTTTTCACAGAAAATGAGCTGATTATTTCTGGGAAGATTGGAATTTATTTTTTTATTTTGAATTTTCTTGACTTTCCTTATTTCCAGTTCAAATTATTTCTATCATCATCGACCCCTTCCTTCTCTGCCACATTAAAGGAATAACAATCTCTTTCCTTGTCAAAGAGAATCCTTTGCCTTTGAATTCGGTTTTCTCTCCTCCTGAGGACTATAATCTATTCGTTATCACCATTCGTTCTTCAACCTCCATTTCTCTTTTTAATTCTTCTCCTTGACCAATAGAAGATGATGTTTCCTGACAGAAAGCAGGATTCTTTCCACCCTATGACTTTTTCCCCCTGCCTTATCTTCCTCTAATCTTTCTGTCCTAACACATTTTTAGGCTCAGCCTTTCTGACGGTTTGTACTATAGCTTATTCACTTATATACTCCCCAATCTTGCTCCTCCATCCCCCACTCAGATAATCTGATCTAAACTTTAAACACTGGATAGCAACACTTGCTCTTGTGCTTACCTTGATTTTGCTTATGTGGTGTATTAACATTTAAAAATTGGTTTGGACAGCTCCAAAGGATAGAAGATATATATGCGACTTGATCACTACTGTAGTAGATTCAGCATATAGTGAAAGTGCAATAAGCATTTGTTGAATGAAAGACTAGATAAGAAATGAAAAGAAAAGCCATCAATGTAAGATGTAAAAAAAAAAAAAAAACCCAACCAAACAACTAAACTAAAACATTGCTCAATATTTAACTCTTTGGTATTGTAAAAACCATATTCTCAGATTGTGTTTTCATTTCATTGGCTGTTAATGATGATGAATATATAACCCTACAGTGGTTCCCTTAGCACTCCTGGATGCAGGGATACATCGGTATCACAAGAGCAGGAATTTGCTTTTTCTTCCTACTGGAAGCACAGCACTTGACATGTAGTAGGCACTCAGTATTTGTGCAAATAATGAATTAATGAAGAATAATAAGGAAGTTGGTCTGCCTTCTCACTGACTCCAAAGTCCTAGGCCAGACCCTGAGAATCCCATAATGAAGACAGCCAAACTTCATGTTTGTAGATGTCAAAGCAGTGTATAAACCTAAAATGTGGCAGACTGCTTTTCCCTGTGGCCAGCTCAAGCTGTGAATGGATATCATAACACAAGAAGCCACAAGATACTTGCTTCTGTGTGTTGTGGTAGTGTCTGCTGGGACACTTAGTATAAATTAAAAAAAAACATAAATAAAACGAAAAAACTATAGATGTACTATAAATTAAAAAAATAATTTGAACAGCACACAAGACAAAAACAAAACAATCTCTATTATGGGGATTTAGAGGCAGAAGAAATCTGTATGGATGAAGATTATGCATATGAGTATTAAATCTATGTATGCTCTGAGTATTTATAGACAGGAGAAGAGGGACTGAAGTGGATCCCAGCAACATGTCCTGGTACACAGTAGATGACACATATGGGCACGCAGGTGCACTGGTGCACAGGGATACACACATGCATGCATGTACATACATGCATACACACACACACATACACACATGCATACACAGACATGCTGAATCAATGGCTGCCCAAGGGATGGATAGGTGGGTGCTCTCTAGGTAGAGATAGATGAAGAGTACCTCAAGTACTCATTCTCAAAAGGCAGAAAGCCTTGATATTTGTTTGGGGTCTTTACAGTCCTCCCTCAAACAAAAGTTAAACATTTCAGTGCTAGTCTGAGTCAAAATACAAAGATCGAAATTGCAGTGGTAGCCCTTCTACTCCCACCACCACTAACCATCACTGGACACATTCACAGCCACACTATTGCAAATTCATCCATGCACCTCATGGCATAACAGGTAAGTGGGGATAGGGTATGACTGCCAACCCCACCTAGATTTTTCTGCTCCTTTGTACTTCTGGCTCCAGATTTCTTATTGCCACCATGCTGGGCAACCCCCACCTAAATGCCCTCTATGCTGAGGGGACAGGGAATTTGCTGGGCCTGCCACATTGCCTCAGCAGGCACGGCCCCCTGGAGACTTGGGATTGACTCCTGCCGTGAGCTCCCATCCCACTCTGTACAAAGGTTATTCTTTAGCATTCAGTTTAAGGATCAGCAAAGGACTTTTATCCCTCTCTTTAATTGGATATGCCTTTTAGTCCCTGTTGCTGAGCTAATGGGGAATGTCTCAGAGCCTAAGAGGGAACATGCCAGCTGTGGGAAAGATCACAGACTAGGACCTCAGGCATCACAACCACGTTCGTGTTTCTCGTTTGGCATGGTTCTGGGTTCCTACAGGCAGAACGGAGTGCATTTCATGTTGGGAGTGTCGAACATGGGCCGAACACTAGGAACAGAGGAGGAAAAGAAACTGATCTTATCTCTTTCTTGACAAATCAGAGCAGATGGAACTATAGGAAGCCACTTCACACCCTTCCTTGATTTTTGTTCAAATTACATAACCTAATAAAACATTCAATTTAAATATCCCAAAGTATATTGATAGAGACTGCACAGAAACCTGTGCTAGGAAGAGTCTTGAGTTGAGTTAGAAGTGGAAAAATATGCCTGGGGCCACCCAAAGCCACTTGAAATTAGTGGATTTAAAATGCATTCCCAGGAGCTAACCTTTGGAAAAGCTACACACTCCACAACCAGCGCTCATGCTCATGGCTCGTGAGTGGTGGCCTTGCAGGTGGACACAGAGCACCTCCAGCCCAGCAAAGAACAGATCCTGGAAAGCTGGTGGGGGAATCGCTTCAGAAAATGGCCCTAAAGGTGGGGAAGTAGGACCAGTGACAGAAGAGATCAGCAAATGGGAAGAGGGAGTATGAATGACCTTGACCAAGGAACTCATGATACGGTGTAAAGTCAGGAACGCAGAGTGGGAAACAGAAGACATGAGTCGTGGGAGAAAGAGAGTCATGGAAATGAGCTTAGGCGTGGAGCAAGCTTGTGAAAAATGCCATCTGTGGTGTTGGTGGAAATAAGGCTGGCAAAAGATGAGCAAGCCTTCAGTGGAAAGGCCCTGATTAGAGCTGTGTGATGTACTGTGGACAGGTTTAACTTTCAATCACTGTTACACACCAATCCAGGAACGTTGGCAAAGCAAAAGGGAGAGGGAGTGTTTCAAGACCAGAATTTGGTCACAATCACTTTGTCTCTATGGAGACTGTAATAACCGCACATCAGCAAGATGATCGAGGCACAACACCAAACTCAGTGCCTCCCTCATTAAGTCCTCCAGCAATACAATTTCAAAACACAGTGTCCAAGCACCCATTCATTTGTTTATTTACTCAATAATTTGTGCCAGTCACTGTTTGGGGCATAGAAGAATTAGCAGTGAAAGAAATAGAAAAATACCTTGTTTCCATGGATTTTACACTCCAGTATGAGGGAAAGGATGGTAAATAAAATTTACATGTTAGGAAGTACCAGCTGCTATGAATGAAAGCAAAGCAAGGTAAGGAGAAAGGAGGGTTTATGTTCTCCAGATGGGTCAGCAGAGATGAGGCAATGCAATACTTTTTGAGCAGACACCTGAATGAAACAAGGGACTGAAACAGGAAGATATCTGGGGACAAAGCATTAGAGCAGAGGGAACAGCAAATGCAAAGGTCCTGAAGGCAGCATGCTTGGTGCACTCCAGCAGTAGCAGGAAATGCAGGGGACTGTGGTTAAGTGGTCGATGTGGACCAGAATAGGTAGGAGCTTGAAAGTCACAGGAAGGACCTTACAGTTTATTCTTTAGTGATATTGGGAATCATCTATATGTTTGGGCAGAGCTGCTACATATCTCGATTTGTGTTTTAAAATGAACACTTTGGCTGTTTGAAAGGTCATCAGAGGCAATTGCAATAGCCAGGGCGGGAGAAGGTGGTAAAACTGGCAGAATTTCTGGATGAATTCTGGATGTTGGGTCTGAGTGAGAGTTAAGGATGTCTGTAAGAAGTAGAAGAGCCTTTTACTGAGGCAACTAAGCCGGCAGGTGTGGCAGGTTTAGGACTTGGCAATAATACCCTTAAGCTAACAGTTAAGCACTTGAGGGGAACACTTCTTTCCAAGGCTTTCTCTGTGTTATTCCAGAGCCAGACGCGGTGAAAGGTGGCAGATGGCTGCTTCCTTCACTCTGTGACTCTGTAATTAGAGCCCTAGTTCCAAAACATTATTGTATATTTGACTTACCCAGAAAAATTGTTAAAAAATACAGACTTCAGAGAGCAGCAGAAATTCTGATTCAGTGGGCCAAGATAGAGATCCAAAAATGGAGTGGTTTTTAGCAAACGCCCAGGGAATTTTAATGCAAAGGAGTCCATGGGCCACACTCTGAAAAACCTTATCGTGGAGGAGGCACACTTAATGGTTTTGGTGTCATCAAAAGCAATCTGGAAAGAACACATTTTTCCTACATTGACCCAGTGACATCAGCAAACTCACCTGAATCACCCATGTCAAAGATCTCACAGTATTGGCCCAGATGAGTCAAGCCCACTAGCAAAGGCAATAGATCCTATTGGGTAGAAGGATGAATAGAGCAAGCCAAGCCAACACTTAGAATACATCCTTCTGGGTCTCATCCAGTTTTGAAGCATTGATTAAAACAAGCCTTGAGACATCAAGGGTGTTATTACCTGACCAGAAGATGGACTCAGTTTTTTAGTCCAAAATGATGGCCTAAGAAATGAGCAACCTTGATGGACTAGTTGATGATAAACACTGAGACTATCAGGGTCTCATAAGTACTTGCTCTAATTTCTCTAGTCAACATTTATTTGAAGAATAATTTGGAGAATAATGAAAAAAGTTCTAATAAGGCCCTTTTTATGATCCTTATGTAACTGAGATAGATATACAAATGATCACATCCAGGAAATTGTGTGTGACCAGTGACTTTACACAGGACAGTCACTCATGCAGCAACCATTTCAATTCCAACCAGGCAATGGAACTCTGCATCATTTACAGAAGACTCATGTCTTTGAGGCCATAGGTATTCTTCCTCTGGGTTGATCCTATATTCTAGAAGACCCTACATACTCAGTGTGATTCCAGAGCCATGCACAAGCAATGCTGTTTAAAAATACATATTCCCAGGCTCTAGGCTAGATGTTTTGAACTGGAAACTCAGGAGCCTCCATACTTTTAAACAAGCTGTTCCATGGGATTTTCATACGCGGCCAGGCTTAGGCATCAATGATGAAGACACTTCTTCTGGGAAGAACTTCCCCAGATGTTCTGCTTGAGGTCTGATGTAGAAAACAGAAGCGGATTTGAAAACACACATGCCACTGCCTTATCTTTTAAAATAGGTGATTAATGTCAGTGGGGACCTGAAGTCACCCAGCAATCCCTCCACTAACTAGCTATTCCTTCCACATCAAGTTAAGACTGAGGCCCACATGGAATGACATGTGGCTTATTTTGCATTTTAACCATTAGAAAGAGGTAGCTAAATATTTGTGTCAATATGGAAGTCTTTAATGGTAGTAGAAGAATGTGATATGGAATCTTCAAATCGTATGATGGTGGACATCAGCTTCAGCATAATTTTCCAAGCTTGTAGACTAGTGTGAGTCAGCAGAGGCCAACACTGAATTATCTGCAGCAGTACTGAGAAGCCAATGCCTTCGAAGAGATAGGGCTCAAACTGTGAGCAAATGAAAGGAAAAATGTCTTTGGGACATCATGATGTGTGGATACTAGCAGGAGTTTCTCAGTTTATCTCTGCAAACTTTTTTACTTTTTAAAAATTTTTGGTACATCGTTCTAGAATAAAAAGCCACTGTGATTCAGAAACACCTGGTGTTTAATAGAAAAACATGGTTGCAGAATGTGAAATTGCCATGGTGAAGAAACTGCGGTTTGTGCTTTTGGTAATGTACTAAATCAGGCTGAGAATGTACCTGCTAGAATTTTCTGGAATATGAACCTCCTTCTGTTGACCTTCAAAGGCTCCGAATGACTTTTCTGTAGAGGTCATAAAGATTATTAGAAATGTGTGCCACTTCAGGGAGTGAAACATGGCTTCAAGCTCTCAAGTTTTGCTCTGGAGATAATCAAGCACAAATTGAATAGACCCTACCCTAGGCAGCAGGACATTACTAGCCTCAACAACTATGAGGGGCATTGGGTGTCCAAATTCACATTTTTCTACCAATTCCACTCTCCCCCCCCCACACACTGTATCTGATGCTGGGCTTGCAGGAGTCTCTCCAATGTTCTTATTCTACTGATCCATTACAAACATAGTGCAATATGTGGCATTTTAGAGATTTTCAACTCTGGTATTTCCTATCTGAATACCTTCTCCTTTCCCTGTTCTCTCTTTAGGTGACCTCATGCACAGTCATGGAATCAATTATCAGCTATGCAGATCTTTCCAGAGTTCTATTCTCACTGCCAACCTAACATTTCCACTTTTCCGGGCTTCTTAAATTTGACATATCTCTTTACAAGGGCAGTGCAGATTTTTCTGCAGTGAAGCTGGTCTGTAGCCCCACCAGATGTTCCAGCGACATTCCTGGGAAGTCTTTGTCCTCATGAGGAATAACAGAATCCTGGGAGAAAAAATAGTGGATAGGAATGCCACCAATGATGGATGCTCTGATCAGGAATATGCCACCCCAGAGTTAACTTCTATCTTTTCCTCAAGCTGGGTATGGGTGCCTGCACAGCTATTAGAGTATCTTGAAGCACCTCCTGCTCAAAATCTCCACACTTCTTATCTCTTAGCATAATCCACAGAAAGGGCCATAAAAATGACAACATAGATACATAGAAAGAAAAAAAAAATTCTGCTCAGAGTTCCAGCTACCTTGTGCAGAAACAGCTGAGTAAGCAGTGATTTTGAGGCATTAGTACATCTCACTTAGTGGTGAGAGTCTTGAAAGCATTCATCATTTGTTTTCAGAGTGAAGCCAGATACATTTGGTCAAGAGCCAGATCAAGTACCATGTTGTAGATGTATTCTGCCTTACCTAAATTTCCATGTAGAACCAAATGTCTCCTCTACTGTGTTTTAAACAACATCTCAAGAAATCCCTCAAAATTTTTCCAACTCGTCTAATACAAATGAAAAAACATCCCTTTGTTCTGGAAAAACCCTTCTTTCCAAATATTTGACATCACAGAAACATAAATTTCAAATTTAAATGCCCCAATCAATTTCGTATTCAAATGTCCTGGTCTCATTCTATGGTTGAGTTATAATCAACACATTCATAAGTCATTAATGAGTTTGGTTCCTTCAGAACATGTCTTAGAGCTTGGAATCCTCACCCAGAGCTCAGTTCTAAGGGTTCATATGTTTTTAGTTAGGAAGTCAGCTAGAAATACAAAAGTGTAGTTTTTCTTTGGCACTGCCTTGGGAAAGGTGATGGTGTTCTGGGGAAGAGTGAGTTAGGGCAGGAAGGGAGGGGAGGAAGGGCCGGGATGATGCTGTGGAGAGTTTTATTTGGAAATGAATTTCAGCCAAATGACAGGACTCTAAACTATTTGAAACATTTTTTTCTGCCCCTCTTCTTCTCTTTTAGGCTTTCTGTATGCAACAAAGCTGTGCATGGTATCTCTGATTTTAAATATTCCACCAAAACCACAAATATGCTCATTTTTTTCTCCTTAATGAACAAAATGTTTCCAAAAGACCTGGAAAACAGGATGTAATTTTGGGACGTTAAATCAGATGAAGACGTTGTACTCATTCTTCTCTCCTCCTAACTAAAATTACACCTTTCCCATGAGTGAGCCTCCTCTGCATGACTCTGAGACATTCCAGCAATGGTGACTGTGGACACCTACCATGCATTTGACAGAATGCTAAGCATGGCACAGTCATCACATTCAAGGTTCCCTGCAACCTGTGGAGCAGGTACCACATTGTCTTCACTTTTCAGACGTGTAAACCAGAGCTCAGAGTTTCCAGACATGGCTCATTGTGTCAAGGTCATACAGTTAGTAAGGGACAAAGCAAGGTTCTGATGCCCCTGACTAGCAGTCAGCTCTTCAACTCCTTCCAGTGCCTCTGTCCTCCACAGCAACCTCACTCATGATTCCTTTAACTCATTCCTTTAACTCCAACTCAATCCTGGAGCCCTTCATGATGGTTCTTGTCCTGTGCTTTCTCTGCATCCAGGATGCCACCTCACAAAAGGATTTGTACAGGAATGTATCAGAAATGCCAACTGAATCAGGTTAAAGGTGATGTGGGGATAGATAAAAACCAGAGACTCAAAAAATAGGAAAGTAAACTTGATCATTTCATGTCTTGTTGACACTAGCTTATGTTAGTGGTTGTTAAAATTGTGTTGTTTCTAGGCAAGTATCAAAATAAGAAAAGAAAACCCAGTAACACACTTAGCTTTGATGAATGTATTGAGATCAGTTTTTATTTTTTCTTTTATAACCACACTGCAGTTGAATATGGGAGGACGGTTGGCCAGACACCCCAACGTAAGGAGTGTCCAAACACATTCTCACCTCCACCCCGAGTCTCTGGTTTGGATCCCACTCAGCAACAGCTGTCAATGCCCCAGTACCCTATGGACATGGGATGCTCTTTTTCCAGAACCCACCTGTCCCAGTGAAGCTCTATGGTCTCCAACAGTTTCTGCAGTCTGGACAGTCCCAGGGCATGGTCCTCTCCCAGAAAGACACTGTGGGCTTAAAGATGGGGAGGGAACGTCAGCCACTTCTTGATACATGTGGAGTAGACCACTGGCCATCTGGGAAAATTCTAGAAGGATCTGAAAAAGCCTCTCCTATTTATGTTGGTAAAACTAGCCTGAGAATTAGTTCCTGTATTGACAGTCGCAAAGAAAGGGTCAGAGGAGACGACACAGAGGAAGCGGGCATTGCCAGGGCCTAGGGTGCACAGGCAGAGGGACAGCAGTGAAAGGGGTAGGGCCCTGGAGGAGAGCTGATGCGAGGCCAAACCACACTGCCCATTTGGGCCCCGCCTGGGGCACAGCCCAAGGAGAAGCTGCAGCCAAAGGGAGCTGGTGTCGGGGTTTTAGGAAAGCCGCCTTGACAGGTAGGGAATGTCAACTTTCCATAGAGTAATGCTCTGTTCGCCACTTGTCCAAATAGCGATAAATCACTAGTAAATTCCTGCTGCTGTCGGGAAGGTCTGGACTTCAAAGCCTAAAATTCACAAACAGGAACCTTTCATTAACTCTGGAAAAAGAATTTCACTTTATTTCAATTTGTGTATTTCAGTTATTTAGTGGAAGCATATATTGCTGACCAGCACGGCATACTGTTTTGAATCAAATGCCTTTTATTACATAATCATCAGACACTGAGATTATTTGCTTAAATGTTAGACCAGCCTTCATCTGTACCAAATGTTTGAACTTGCTTTCTTAAAAGATGAGACAACTTTGCTTAAAAAAAAAAAAAAAGCTAGCTTTATTCACTAGATACCATGAGACTAAAAAAAAAAAAAAATTAAAACCTCAAAGCTGTAACATTTTGATTTTCCTGGAGTTCAAAGTACTACCTTTCTTCATTAAATAATGTAAAGCATCTTTCCTGAGAGAGGGAATAACAGCACGATATGATCTGGAATTAACTGTCGAGTTGTTTTGCTGGAGTGAACAGCCTGCTTATCCCTAGTTTCTCCTCTTGTCTTCCTGTCTCAGCTGCTTAGCTATTCAGTGTCAGAACTATTTCTTTCATCAGGCACATGCAAATGGAATAATATTCTCTCCGCTGAACATCGCTGCTGCCTGGACCTTTTAAAGTTCAGGTCAAACACCTCTTTTTGCTTTTATTAAGAGACACTGCCTCACACACACACACACAAATATTAAACACTGATCTTGAGCAAGAGCATTCAAATTGGGATCTAGGCTATTTTCAGCTGGGACAACCATTTCCTTGACGCTTGACCCAAGGATCAGATGTTTGACTCTTCCAGGAATCAAGGTGAAGAAGGACAAACATGCAAGTTTGAAGAAAAAAAAAGGCAATCCAGCTTGCGTTTTCTGTAGGTTGGCGGCAGAACATTTAACTGCCAGCCACCACTGACAAGGTTTGGAAAAGTCATCAGTGGGAAAGTAGCCAAAACACTGCTCAAGCATGGGTGGTCACCAACAGTAAAAGAAGAGAGAGAGAGAGAGGGAGGGAGGGAGGGAGGGAGGGAAGAAGGGAGGTAGAGGGAGGGAGAGGGAGAGAGGGGAAAGAGGGAAGATCTTCATACAAATGCTTTGCACATGATGTCTTACCTATCTGCTTTTCTATGGACCTAAGATAGCATAACTGTCAACATCCTGCTGGAAGCTCAAATTAAGGAGAAGCAACAAGGAAACATTTCATATAAACTGATTAAAATGCAGATGACCCAATCATCCATGCAGCTTTGAATGGGTTGGTGCGTACCATGCTTGCTGATTTCAAGAACAAACTTGTCATGTCACATCATATATTTTGCCTCCAAAAAGTCATGGTCAGCTGGATTTGAACATCAATCTGGGGTAAAACGTCTTTCCATTATTGAAGTTTTCTCTTTTTATTGTTAGCCTGGCTGTGCATTAATGGGGGGAACCAAGCCCCCAATAAACAATACAGGTGCCAACCAATTCAACAGTGAAAACAGCCAAACCTAATATGCTTCAGAAGTGCTCACAAATACTACCAGTTTAGGAATCTTGTGAGACAAAAAAAAACTACATTCTTTAAAGGTGAGAAGAGTTCCCTATTAGATTAATCATGATGATGGCTCTGATATACATAAATAAGGTCTTTGATTTTTTCTATTAGCCTAAGTCGTCTCCATGTACTTCCCTCTCTGATTCGTAGTTATTTTATTAGTGAGATGCACATTTACCAAAAACTATGGGTAAGTATTGTTTGCCTTGCTGGGGAAATGGTGTGATTGCCCTTGCAAGGCAGGCCAGCTCCAACGTGATCCTGGATTTCCAGCACCACCCTTCTGTACTAGCCGGCAGCCCCCATTTCGTGGCAGAATCTTGCTGGGATTTGGAGCAAAACTATCCAACATGAAGTTCAAAGACAACATCTCCCAAGTGAATGCTTTACATTTGAACTCAAAAAGAGCTGTTTTTGTTTTGTTTTTATAAAAGCCGTTTTTAAATGAAGCCCTCTGCTACCTTTCCATCTAGGACCCAAATCCAGGATTTTCTGACAAGACCATCCCTGTAACACCTTCTGTTCATGCTATAATGAGTCTGAGATTTCGTGGCCCATCCCACACCTCTCACTGTGCCTTGCCCATTTATAAGGACGCAACATGGTGTACTGCTTCCCCATTTCAAAGGCAGCAGAATTAATGCTTTTCCTCATATGGAGGCAGCCTCCTGGGTGTCCCTGCTTTTCGAGGTTGTCTGCTATACAGGTTCTGAGCAGGGGGCAGAACAGTTCCCAGGAGAATCTTCATTTTTCCTTCTGTCTGCTAAATCACAGTATTCAAACTGGAAAAGTCAGTAGGGGCCCATATTTTTGGATGATCTGCGTGGTAACATGTAATTGGTGTCACTGGGTTTGTTCCGCATACTAACCAGTTGTGTGACTGAATCGGTCACACTTTTTGCATAGGTGTGGGTTCTGGAAATTTACAGTATTTTTTTTAAAAGATTTTATTTTTATTTATTCGACAGAGATAGAGACAGCCAGCGAGAGAGGGAACACAAGCAGGGGGAGTGGGAGAGGAAGAAGCAGGCTCATAGTAGAGGAGCCTGACGTGGGGCTCGATCCCGTAACGCCAGGATCACGCCCTGAGCCGAAGGCAGACGCTTAACCGCTGTGCCACCCAGGCGCCCCCTGGAAATTTACAGTATTTTTGAGTCATTCTATTACTTTAGGGGCTACCCATTTTGAGAGGAAAACATGGCACAAATCAAGAAGTGAGACTGTAAGCACCTGATCAAGCTTTCCGTCCATCTCAAGCATTCACTAGGACAAGTATTATGTGCTTCTAACATGTGGCATTGCTTTGCCATCGAAGCTTTTTTTTTTCCTTATGGTATTAACTCAATAATGCCATATTGACCTGATATTGGAAAACACACAGGCTCTAGTTTGTCACGTGGTAATGACTGGCTCTGATTTTTTAAATTATGTAATCCAATAGCAAATATATATATATATATATATATATTCATAACATTTATTTTTTTTTGAAAAAAATTTTATGAGTATAGTTGACACACATGTCATATTAGTTTCAGGTAAACACTAATTTAAGGATACATGCACCCCTATGTTAATTTTGCAGGATTATTTACAACAGCCAAGCTATGGAAGCCATCAACTCTCCTTTACAATAATGATTGTGTCTGTGTGTGTATGTGCATAATGGCTGATGCCATATATTTTAGCCATGTTGTTAAGAAGACCATGGTCCATGTAGTGCTGGAGAAAAAAAGCAACATTATGAGCGTGAAGTCCTTGCAATGGTATTAAGGCAGAATATTTTGCTTCTATGTCTTCTGACAATTTTCATGCAACATAAAAATATGAATAAAAATCAGTTAAATAAAGTCTTCCTCAACAGTTCTCCAAACTGATAAGATTACTTATGAAATGCTTCGATAACCTTTACATGGAATGGGACTGATATTCTTGTCTAGCAAATAGAAGTGAGGGCAATGTGTCCAAAAGGAAAGTGCTCCGCTTAACCACCAGAAGAATTGAGTCTAAACCTCTTCTTTGCCCCTGACTAGCTGTGTGATTTGAGGCAAATGAATTCCCCAAGCCACTTTTCCTCTATCTGCAAAACAAGAGAAAATATACCCATATCCTGGAATTGCTGTAAGGGTTGAGGTCAGAGTTTCACAATTACCTTTCCCATAATACAGAGAAAGAGAATTGTTGAAATTAGCAGATGGCTTGTTCTAAAAATAATTTTTTCATAGCCTCATCTTTTGAATGACATGCACCCTCATGGGGTGATGACAAGGAACGGATGACAGTGTGGATGGACTGGAGCTGAAATGCTTCAAGGAAAAACCTCTCTTGGCTTTATTACTGTTGCAATCCCTACCCCTCCAACCCCAGGACAGCTATTCATCATTAGACCTTATGCCGGTTTTTTAACCTCTTTGGAATTAAAACAAATAGATTTAGTATTGTTCTTTGTAGTCAGAACTCTTAATTAGGAATCATAGAAAAACCAGTGGGAAGCTTTGGGAATAAAAGGATGGGGATTGGTTATCAGGAGACGGGGGCTCTTAGACTCATAGACAAGGATGCCCCGGATCTCTGGACTCTAATAAAGCACAGTCAGGAGCGCTGATGGGAGCCCAGGACACTTTCTCTGTGGCTCTCAGCCACGCTTCTCTCCAGTGGCTGCTGATTCTACTATCTGTTACAGATAAGGCTTTAATTTCCCACTCTGCAATGAGGAAAACATTCCTGGCAATGTCTTCCTGGCAAAATCTTCCTAGCTCAGGGTCCTGACAAAGGGCAGCCAGTCAAGAGTGTGCTCTCCCACTCCCAATTCTGCTGGTTTCAGATCAAAAGGATCAATGGCCTAGCTTGTGTCAGGTGCTTTCTCCTGGTCCAGTCAGTGTGGGTGGGGGGAGGGGAGGGTCTCATTTTATAAACATGGCTGTTCCCACTGTAACCACGTGGCGGAAGATCTGGGATGTGTAGTTTGACTCTAAAACTCTGCTTTCTCTAGTAGGAGTAGAGATGTACCATGCATATTATGGTTGAGAAAGGAAAGGAGAGAAGAGGGTGGGGGAGGGGGTAAGGGAAGAGGGGGAGGAAGGGGTAAGGGAAGAGAGGAAGAGGGAGGGAGGGAGGTGGGAGGGGAGGGAGGGAACAGAGGAGAGGGGGGAGGGGGGAAGAGAGAGGGAAGGAGGAAAGAAGAAAAGAGACAGAGAAAGGAGAAAAAGACCTGTGATTGTTGCAATTTGTTGTTATAAAGTAAAGCCCCACATTCAGCACTAAGACAGGAAGAGTTTAGGCTTTGTAGCTCACTACCACCTGTTTTGGAGTTAACTTTTTTCCATACCAAAGTTTATTTGCTGTCCCAAAGCAGGGCACTAGTGTCACTACTTCAAATGACACGAGAAAGCCCAATTGGATTTTTCCAATAAACAAAATGTTTTTGTTAACTCACAATTCTAAAAGGATTTTACCAGCTTACAGTTTGCTCTGTACAAACTGCAAACAGTTTAATATATACAGAAAGCTCAGTTTTGCCATGTTGGCATGGTTTGTTTATTTATTTTTTTTAAAGAGTGAAACTTCTTTTCATTATTAAGGAAAAAGACATAATTTTGTTCATACATTTACAGTAGACTGCATGCTGGAATTCAGTAGAAGATTATCATTTTAGCTAAAGGGAAATACTATAAATTTTGGATAATAAGAAATAGAAGGTATAAAAAATAAAATCATATGCTTAAAAATTGCATGGGTCTCAGTGAAACTGGTACATAGTAAACAGAAAATTAAGCTCCATATCCTACTGGCAGAATTCAAAAAGCAAGCAAGTACAGTAAAATGAATAATTTTTAACTGAATGTAATAATGTATTTTCAGGCATGTGTTAAGTCCATTTATGGAGCAGTTATGTCACTTTGCCCAGTTTTTATTGATTAGTTAAGTCAACTATATAGAATTGTTAAAAAAGAAGAAACAAGGCCAAATTGGAGTCATTTGTCCCCCAGGATAGCAAACTAAGACGTAATTAGGATTTCAACCTATCCTAGGCAGGTAACATTTTAGTTACTCTGAAATTTCTTGATCAGCACCAGTGAGATCATCTGCATGATGAAAACCCTGCCTTCCCTTCCCCCCAAAAAGATGCCCTGGCCTGAAACAATCCTTTCTTTTCTTTGCCAGTAACTTCTTGCCCCATCCTCCTTCCTATAAAAACCTTCCATTGTGTACAAAGAGAGCATTTCTCTACTTGCTGGATGGGATAACGCTTGATTTGTGAATCACTTCATAAAGCCAATGAAATCTTCAAATTTACTCAGTTGAACTTTGTTTTTCCACAGTATTTTGGTTAAATCCTGATGAATGTTTTTTTAATTGTGTGTTCCAATGCTCTGACCCAGGCGTGAATGTGGACATGCTTTTTTCTGGCTTTATCTCCCCACATAGAAGATGAGATGGCAATCCAGAAAGCTGGCCTCATTGTCAGAGATGCTTTGAGAAAAACCCAGTTATCTTTACTACACCCCCGTGTTGCTACAGAAACCGTACACCAAGTTCCTAACAGAAATGAAACAAAATTAATTATGAGGATGAATTGTGTTGCTAACTGCTGCTGGTTCACTTCTCTCAGTGACAGTATTGGCAAACGGTTTAGTTCATTTTCTGACAGAATGTTATTCATTTGCATGTTCACCTTCTCCTTCTAGATAGATGATAGATAGATGATAGATAGATAGATAGATAGATAGATAGATAGATAGATGATAGATAGATGATAGATGATAGGTAGATAGATAGATAGATGATAGATAGATGACAGATAGATAGATGATAGATAGATAGATAGATAGATGATAGATGATAGATAGATAGATGATAGATAGATGATAGATGATAGATGATAGATAGATAGATAGATGATAGATAGATAGATGATAGATGATAGATAGATAGATAGATAGATGATAGATGATAGATAGATAGATGATAGATGATAGATGATAGATAGATAGATAGATAGATAGATAGATAGATAGATGATAGATAGATGATATAGGTAGGTAGATAGATAGATAGATAGATATCACAAGGTTTGATGTCTTCTTTTCCAAATGGTTGTTAATCTTGAAGAACTTTAGGCAGCCCGAAAGGAGGCTTGAAGCAGGGACAGTATACACCTCAAGCTTTATGGGCTTGATCAGCTATTTCTCCTTGGCTCCCTGGGGAAGAAAAAGAGGGGGGGTGAATGAAAAGGCTTTCCGATCTCCAATAAGTCCTGCCCTCTCATAATGTCATGGTTTTGAGTGTCAGGCATGTACATACATGTACTCATCTGTTATGTTCCTGAGCACCCTTTCTTTGCCACTGGTCCTCAGATTCCTTATTTGTGAAATAAAACAATCAATCACAGCCTCCATGGTGTGCTGTGAGGATGAAGCAAAGTGAGGTGCAGAATGGCCTCCAGCCATGATGTGGGCCCCTCCCCATTCACCTGGAGCTTCATCACATCCTTTGAGGGGACCCACTCCTTTCAGGTTCAAGCAAATGAGCTGTGGAAGGGCGCTTTCTCACCTCCCTATTGATCATCTTATATGATTACATTTGAAACAACTTTTTTGATAACATTGACTGGCTTCTTCTATGTCACCTTAGGAAAGCTACTCATTGCTTCTGACAGAAACATCTTCATCCACTGACTGAGGGGATTAGGCAGCCCACTCTTCTTTGCCTATTCAGTGATTCTGAATTATTAATAAAGTATAAAACAAGTGAACAAAGGAAGACTTATGGGATGTTCATTACAAGATTCCTTTCAGTATAGAATGATGAAAATAACTTAAATGATAGGTAAATTGTTATAAGTTCATGATGGAATATTGTACACTTCTTAAAATCATACATAATCATATTACAAAGCATCATTACCATTGCTAATAAAATCAGTTTATTTACCAGAATAAACCAGTTTAACAAAACACTATAGATGATTTGATTCCCAATTCTGTAGATACAAGCGTGAATAAAGAATAGATAGAAATGTGGAAATAGGTACAAAAAATTTTAAAAGCACTGTAAGGGACGCCAGGGTGGCACAGTTAGTTAACCATCTGTCTTGGTTTCAGCTCAGGTTGTGATCCCAGTGTCGTGAGATTGAGCCCTGCATCAGGCTCCATACTCATCTGCTTCAAATTCTCTCTTCCTCTCCCTCTGCCCCTCCTGCGTGTGCAGACTCTCACTCTCAAATAAATAAATAGATCTTTAAAAAATAAAAAGAACTTTAAGAATACACATCAAAATATCAAAATATTGGATGTTAACATTGTCATGTAGTAGGATTAAGTGGTTTTTAATTATTCCTTTAGATTTTAAGGTAGTCCTTAAATTTTTTACAGTGAATATATATTCTAGCACACATATATGTCATTTAAAAATACATAGAAAAAAATGGCAGTCATAATCCATTACGAATTTGTTTATCGTAATCATAAGACTTAATTATTTGATTACATCAGAGCCATGCCCTTGTGCCAAAGGGTGAAGGGAACTCATCAAAGTTGGAGGAAAAGATCTCCTTGTCAGTAAGAGCCTTATTCAGACACATAAAGACCAGAGCAACTCTCTGGAATCCAAATGTGGAACGCAACTGTTACCTATTGAAATCCATCCACTTTCCCTGCACTAATGCTAAAGAATACAGAAACTCAGAATACAAATTCAGGTAGTTTCACCCTGAAGTTTGAGAGCAGAAAACTCAAATGAGTGCTCACATCCCTAAAACATCATCATATTTTATGAAAATGTACTGTGTATGCCTCCTTTGCCCACCTGAGCATTTCCTAACTGGCTGTACTTCTGTGATGGTCTCAGTCTTATTTCTAGATCTTTCCTTGATTCCTCTGCTCCTCCCTTCCACTGAAGATGATGCAGTTCCAAGGTTTGTCTATCTCTACTTGCCCAGCGTCTTCAGACAAATCACCCGCCTTGAGGACTTTGCAGGCCCTCTGGCTCCATTCAAGTTCAGGTTTTGACTTCAGCAGTCATTTGGCATCTATGAGCTCCTTATTGCCAATTTCCTTCCAAGTGGAAGGACACCACCTGATTGGATGAGGTTTCCTTGAGCTTTTGAACCTTGGTATATGGCACCAAGGATGCCTGAGCTCAGATGTCAGTTTGACATTTACTGGGACCCTAAAGGCCTCAGCTAGACATCCCTACCAGAACGGAAAACTAATTGGACAGGCAATGAATGGTCACATGCATGTCTGGACTACAGCTGGAAATGTGCTAGAAAACAGTGGGGCTTTGATGCCATAGGATGAAGATGGCCCCTGATATATAACTAGTTGGTGAGTCAATATGAACAGTTCAATGTTGTGTACTTTTACACTCTATGAAACATTATACATCTATGACAATGATCATCATGGGCTCCAGCCAAAAAATTAGTGGTCCCATTTGAAGCATGACTCACTGGATCAATGCCATGCCACTCAGTTTAACCCCCTCTAATGATGAGCAAATTTGGCACCTATTCAAAGAACTTGGAATTCACAACTGGAGTTGGATCAAGCACAAACAACACTCGTTTGACCCTTTCAAAGGGTCTTTTGGTGTAGTACCTTACTCTGCCATTAGAGGTCAGCAGTAGTCAGCACCCTGAGACATTGCTCCTACTTGGCCAACATTTTTAAGTCTAGAGCATTCTTCAGAAAGATGTTTCTCTGGTTTTAGTATCCTCCCCTATAGCATTAGTAGGGCTATTGGTAACTTTGATTTTCCTGGCATTTCCATTCCAGGTTTGCTTATAAGAAAATATATTCAGGAATCTAACAGTCTATTAAAATACTAGGTTTTCATAGGAAAAGTGTCTGTTCATATCTTCTGCCCATTTTATGATTTGTTTATTTGTTTCTCACGTATTGAGTTTGAGAAGTTCTTTTTAGATCTTGGATACCAGTCTTTTATCTGTAGCATCATACAAATGGCTAACAGACACATGAAAAAATGTTCAAAATCATTAGCCATCAGGGAAATTCAAATCAAAACCACACTAAGATACCACCTTACGCCAGTTAGAATGGAAAAAATTGACAAAGCAGGAAACAACAAATGTTGGGGAGGATGTGGAGAAAGGGGATCCCTCTTATACTGTTGGTGGGAATGCAAGTTGGTACAGCCACTCTGGAAAACAGTGTGGAGGTCCCTTAAAAAGTTCAAAATTGAGCTACCCTATGATCCAGCCATTGCACTACTGGGTATTTACCCCAAAGATACAGACGTAGTGAAGAGGAGGGCCATATGCACCCCAATGTTCATAGCAGCATTGTCCACAATAGCTAAATCGTGGAAGGAGCCGAGATGCCCTTCAACAGATGACTGGATTAAGAAGTTGTGGTCCATATATACAATGGAATATTACTCGGCTATCAGAAAGAATGAGTTCTCAACATTTGCTGGAACATGGACGGCACTGGAGGAGATAATGCTAAGTGAAATAAGTCAAGCAGAGAAAGACAATTATCATACGATTTCTCTCATCTATGGAACATAAGAACTAGGAAGATTGGTAGGGGAAGAAAGGGATAAAGAAAGGGGGGGTAATCAGAAGGGGGAATGAAGCATGAGAGACTATGGACTCTGAGAAACAAACTGAGCGCTTCAGAGGGAAGGGGGGTGGGGGAATGGGGTAGGCTGGTGATGGGTAGTAAGGAGGGCACGTATTGCATGGTGCACTCGGTGTTATACGCAACTAATGAATCATCGAACTTTATGTCAAAAATCAGGGATGTGCTGTATGGTGACTAACATAATATAATAAAAAAAAACATTTAAAAAAAAGATACTAGGTTTTCATTAGAAGACATATTTGGTACTGATAAGGAAACTTGTGTCCAAAGGGCAGCTTCAGGTGGAATATCTGATAAGGCAGGAGGGGAGTCTGACCGTAAAACCTGTAATACAATACTGATCTGAAACAAGGATGTGAGCCATAGCTGAAATACCTCATGGACCACCCATAATGTAGACTTACTAAATAGCCATGAAAATTATTTTAAAAGGAAGCCACAAATGTATTGACATGAGATGACCATGCCACACTGTTGAGGGAGAAAACCAGTTTAATGAAGAGTCTGTAAACTACTATTTCATATTATAAGTGCTTTATATAAAATGCATTATATAAAAAGCTTTCAGGTGGTTCCGATTTTTGTTAACTACATTCCTTTCATAATAAAGTTTTCCCTTTTGGATATCAGAGAAATGGTCTCCTCTCTGATGACTTCACGGGGGTCCCAGCTCCTTCCTATTCCCTGGATAATAAGCCAC
Source organism: Ursus maritimus (assembly GCF_017311325.1). NCBI lineage: Eukaryota > Metazoa > Chordata > Mammalia > Carnivora > Ursidae > Ursus > Ursus maritimus. The sequence goes on from NW_024424675.1 coordinate 2,676,611, forward strand.
ACCTTGGCTGTGTCTCCACTTATGTGGAATTCTGGTTGTTCTCTAATTTGTCTCCTCAGCTAGAGTGCAAGAAACTCCAGGGCAGAGAGTAAGTCCCCTTTGTGACTGCAGGCAGGCAATATAACCCTGTCAGCTGAGTGGAGGAGGGAGGGGAGACAGGTGTGCAGAAGTTCAGATGCCAGGTCTGTAGTGTGAGCCCACCAGGGAACTCCCAGTGAGGGTGGCTCTCCTTCCCCACATGACCCCTGAGGTATTGTGACTTATAATAAGAAATGTGTATTTGGTCTTTGTCTGCATTTCTGGCACAAGGCTTCTAAAACTCTTGGGTTTTCCTAAGTGATGAGAGACAGAAATGTGACTCTTGCCATGCTAATGAGGTGACCCTTGGACTCCACCTAAGGATGGGGCTGGTTGCCAGGGGACCCAACCAAGTGATTACAGGGTTAGAACTTTTAGTCCCACATCTCACTTCCACGGGGCGGAGGGAGTGGAAGGGGGGGGGGGCTGGAGGTTGAATCAATGGCGAAAAACTAATGGTTTAATCAACCATGCTTATGTAATTAAACCTCCATAAAATCCAGAAAGGACTGGGTTCAGAGAGCTTCTGGGCTTGGTAAACATGGGAGATTTGGGGAGATTGATGTACTAAGAGAGGGCTTAGAAGCTCCCCACCTTTCCTCACAACTCATCCTGTGCTTCTCTCCAATCCGGCTGTTTCTGAGTTAGATCTTTTTATAATAAATGGATGATCTAATAAGCAGGAAGTTTCTCTGAGTTCTGTGAGTTGCTGTAGCGAATTAATTAAACCTGAGGTGGTTGTCTTGGGAACCTCTGATTTATAACTTGTTGGTCAGAAGCATAGGTGATAGATAGCTTGAACTTGCTTGCAGCTGATGTCTGAAGTGGGTAGGGAGTGGGTGGGGCACAGCCTCACATGCCTAAACCCTTAATCTGTGGAATCTGCGGCTGTCTCCAGCGAGATAGTGTCAGAATTGAGTTAAATTGTAGGACACCCAGCTGGGTCCTAAGAATTGCTTGTTGCTGTGGGGGAAAACCTGTACATTGGAATTGGGTGCAGGACCCAAAAGACCCCCTTCCCAAATCCCTCCATTGGAGATACACTCTTTCNNCAGCCATCAGATGACCTGTGGAAGGGGTCAGCCTGGAGCCATCTCCAGGCAGCAGGTGCAGGAGCCGTGGGGAGTGACAGCTCCCAGGCAGGACACAGTCTAAGGCAAGGTAGGATATTTCCAGAGTTTCATCTCTGGGCTCCACAGCTGTTGACAGACCAGCATCCTCACTTCTGCAGCCTCCAGCTTTCAGCAGGCCATCTTCTGTGCATTACGGGGTTTAAACATTGTGGTGCCTTTGTAGTTGGAGGTGGGGGTGGGGGTACTGACTCCTGCTCCAGGCACAGGCAAAAGACACAAAAAGCCCAACTGTATCTTACAACCCAATGATCCTCCAGCCCCACTTTCAAAATGTGTCTAAAGAAAGCAATGTGTAAAGATATGTCTGCAGCCATATAGATGGGATCATTGGGAAAAAAAATCAGAATTCATCGAAGTGTCTATCAATAGGGCACTGACTAAATAAATCGGGCTCTGGCATATAAATTGGAATACTCTGGGGCATGACAAAGATGAAGACTGTCAGCATGTAGCGCATATAACAATCACTCCAAAATTCTGTTAAAAACAGATTCTTGGCTCCCATACTGTGCAAGATTTTGATTCAGTAGAATGAAAAGTCTGAGAATATGCATTTTTAAAATGCACTTCAGGCAATTCGCTACACATGGGGAGGGAACCCATCTTTGAGAAACACAGATGCAACTATGTATTAATTGGCATAGAAAGGCAGGAATGCCAAAACAAAAACCCATAGAATGCATATGCACAGAAAATTACCAAATGTTTATTGCAGTGGGATATCAGTGGAGGATGTTTACAACTTATTTTTTTATATTTTGTTGTTGCTATTTACCTGGGTTTTCTAAATTTCTAATAAAAAGTATGGGTGACTTGTATAAAAAGGAAATGAGAAAATCTAAAACAAAAGTCACTGACTTGCTTCTTTGGTGAACATTTATAGCAGGCCAGTGGGACCGCAGCAGTGACGGGGTGTGGGGGCAGCAGCAAGGGATTGCAGGAGGGGGGCTGGGATTCTCTGTCTTCTTGTTTCTCTCCAGCGGTAAGCAGGGGCCAGGCCCAAGGGCTGGTCTTCCAGACGCCTCTCCCTAAGAACTAGGGGTCCTCAAACTGGACATGGGCTTCTGTTATTTCTCATTTTCAGTGGTGACCTTTTTTCCTGGGTCATATAAAAACATACCAATCGAGGGGTGCCTGGGTGGCTCAGTCAGTTAAGCATCCAACTCTTAATCTCAGCTCAGGTCTTGGTCACAGGGTCATGAGTTCAAGCCCTATGTGAAAAGAAAAGAAAAGAAAAGAAAAGAAAAGAAAAGAAAAGAAAAGAAAAG
>NW_024424675.1:2679099-2730180 GCF_017311325.1 Ursus maritimus
TTCTGTGAGTTGCTGTAGCGAATTAATTAAACCTGAGGTGGTTGTCTTGGGAACCTCTGATTTATAACTTGTTGGTCAGAAGCATAGGTGATAGATAGCTTGAACTTGCTTGCAGCTGATGTCTGAAGTGGGTAGGGAGTGGGTGGGGCACAGCCTCACATGCCTAAACCCTTAATCTGTGGAATCTGCGGCTGTCTCCAGCGAGATAGTGTCAGAATTGAGTTAAATTGTAGGACACCCAGCTGGGTCCTAAGAATTGCTTGTTGCTGTGGGGGAAAACCTGTACATTGGAATTGGGTGCAGGACCCAAAAGACCCCCTTCCCAAATCCCTCCATTGGAGATACACTCTTTCGGCAGCCATCAGATGACCTGTGGAAGGGGTCAGCCTGGAGCCATCTCCAGGCAGCAGGTGCAGGAGCCGTGGGGAGTGACAGCTCCCAGGCAGGACACAGTCTAAGGCAAGGTAGGATATTTCCAGAGTTTCATCTCTGGGCTCCACAGCTGTTGACAGACCAGCATCCTCACTTCTGCAGCCTCCAGCTTTCAGCAGGCCATCTTCTGTGCATTACGGGGTTTAAACATTGTGGTGCCTTTGTAGTTGGAGGTGGGGGTGGGGGTACTGACTCCTGCTCCAGGCACAGGCAAAAGACACAAAAAGCCCAACTGTATCTTACAACCCAATGATCCTCCAGCCCCACTTTCAAAATGTGTCTAAAGAAAGCAATGTGTAAAGATATGTCTGCAGCCATATAGATGGGATCATTGGGAAAAAAAATCAGAATTCATCGAAGTGTCTATCAATAGGGCACTGACTAAATAAATCGGGCTCTGGCATATAAATTGGAATACTCTGGGGCATGACAAAGATGAAGACTGTCAGCATGTAGCGCATATAACAATCACTCCAAAATTCTGTTAAAAACAGATTCTTGGCTCCCATACTGTGCAAGATTTTGATTCAGTAGAATGAAAAGTCTGAGAATATGCATTTTTAAAATGCACTTCAGGCAATTCGCTACACATGGGGAGGGAACCCATCTTTGAGAAACACAGATGCAACTATGTATTAATTGGCATAGAAAGGCAGGAATGCCAAAACAAAAACCCATAGAATGCATATGCACAGAAAATTACCAAATGTTTATTGCAGTGGGATATCAGTGGAGGATGTTTACAACTTATTTTTTTATATTTTGTTGTTGCTATTTACCTGGGTTTTCTAAATTTCTAATAAAAAGTATGGGTGACTTGTATAAAAAGGAAATGAGAAAATCTAAAACAAAAGTCACTGACTTGCTTCTTTGGTGAACATTTATAGCAGGCCAGTGGGACCGCAGCAGTGACGGGGTGTGGGGGCAGCAGCAAGGGATTGCAGGAGGGGGGCTGGGATTCTCTGTCTTCTTGTTTCTCTCCAGCGGTAAGCAGGGGCCAGGCCCAAGGGCTGGTCTTCCAGACGCCTCTCCCTAAGAACTAGGGGTCCTCAAACTGGACATGGGCTTCTGTTATTTCTCATTTTCAGTGGTGACCTTTTTTCCTGGGTCATATAAAAACATACCAATCGAGGGGTGCCTGGGTGGCTCAGTCAGTTAAGCATCCAACTCTTAATCTCAGCTCAGGTCTTGGTCACAGGGTCATGAGTTCAAGCCCTATGTGAAAAGAAAAGAAAAGAAAAGAAAAGAAAAGAAAAGAAAAGAAAAGAAAAGAAAAGAAAAGAAAAGAAAAGAAAAGAAAAAAGAAAAGAGAAGAGAAAAGAAAAGAGGAGGGGAGGAAAGGAGAGGGGAGGAAAGGGAAGGGAAGAGAAGAAAAAAGAAAGAAAATCACACCAATCTGGTTTTTCCTGTAAATATTAAAGAATCATTTAGCACTTGTGAGCTGGAATGTGTAGAAGGTGGCACTGTATCCGGTTTAATGTGAAATTGCATCTTGTAAGTTTGACCCATCAATCTTTCCAAATGATCCACACAACACAGGAAAAAAAGTGCACAGCTTTCGATTTCTCTGACATGTGAACAATTTGAGAACCACCAGAATGATAGAAAGAGTTTGGAAGCCTTTGAAACCAAAATCAAATGTGAATTCAAATCTCAGTTTTGTCTGAGTGACACGGGAACAGAAGTGAACATTACCTTCCTGGGTCTGGTTTCCCTCTGGGCACAAGAATAATTACAATGAGTAGAAAGGGTGTTTATCAGCATGAGATGGGATGAAGTGAAGCTCCTGGTCCTGAGCAGGAACCCAATTACTTGTTGGGTCCACTGTTTGACCTCTGGGTTGAACCCTGCCCCCTCCCCCCAAAGGACAAAACTCTGCAGGGCTGAAGTTGGCCTCAGCAACACACATGCATGGGCCTCAGTGCATACACCAATGTCACTGCCACACACCACTCACCAGCCAGGAGGTCACACCCTCAGCATTCTCTTCACCTGCTGTATTTTCATTCTACCTCCTGTTTATCCAGTCAGGGTTCCCGCCATTAAGGATTCTGCTCTCCACACCTCCCCTCTCCAGGCCTCAGAATGCTATTTACTGAACAGTGAAAGAAAAGGAAGTACTTCCATGTGGGTTTCTCTCTCAGGACCTTTAATAGTCAGTATAGGAAAGAGTCAAGGGAAAAACATGTCATTCCTGATTTTCCCAGAGAATTAGCTTGCTTGGAAGTGCATCTTCCTGTCTGTGGATTGCTGGGCATGTGGGAACAAGGGTGTCCTTGGGTGTCTCCAGCATTGTGCCCTGGACATGGAAGGCTCCAGTGCTTCCATCTGTGGGTTTAAATGCTGGGGGCTGAGATGCTAAGTACACAAAGCCACATTGGGTACAGAAGTGGTTTTCTCTTCATATCAAAACAACTTTGGTTGCAAAAGGTCAGAGAAGAGAGCAGTTTCCAGCCATGTTCTTGTGGGATCTTGAGGCATTTGTGAGCTATTGTCCATCTAACTGACAAGAGAGAGGGCTGGGGACTCAGAGGGGCTAGAGTGACTTCAAGGAAAGTGTCTGGATGGAGAGGATTAAGAAATGCAGCTGGATGAGGGAGGTGAACCAGAACAAGGTAAGGCAGATCCAACACCAAGGAGGGGTTGGCCTTGCGGTGGAAAGCCATGAAGAGCTGACAAGGAGTCTACGGCAGTGCTAGAAAGCATGGCTATTGGGAGGAAAACTTCAAGCATGGCTACTTGAACTTGAGATTACTAGTAGTGCCACAAGAGTTGAAATCTGCCTTACAAAAGTGAATTATTATTATTATCTGTAGTTAACATAAAGAGATCTTTCCAAAAATGTTAATGCATTGGTCCAGAAATCAAACTTAACCCTCTGTCAAAAACCTGTGTGCATTGAAAGTCATCCATGGATTGATAATTCATAGAAGATTGATGAATATTTTTGCCTCATTTAGACACTAATGTAAAATATTAGTCATTCTGTACTTTGATATGAATAGAAAGTTACTGTGGTCTTTCCTCTGTCCTATTGTTTAAATATTCTGTCATTTGCTTTTATTCTAGTTTTTTGCCTGGTTTTCCTAAGAAGGCAGAGATCTTACCTGCACCAGGTAAACCCACATTAGAAACATGTAACAGACTACAGTCTGAAGGCAATTGGAGCAACCAGCCAGGGATCAGGTTTCCATAAATAGTTTAAATCTGGTCAGGGGTTTTATCAAAGTTGAGGGGAAGCTGGCTGTTATCCAAAGGGTGGACCCTAACACATCGTCCACAGACTACCAGGATTTCTGCCCTCCCCTCACCTGTATGCTTCTCTGAGTCCTTCCACAGGGCCTAGAGGAAAATAGGATAAAAAATTTACACCAAGATGCAATTATCCTCTCTATTAAGGGTGCCACTCTGGTTGAAGCGGATTTTGCAATCTGTAAGTGCATCAGACCAGCTTGTTGTACACCTTAAACTTATACAATCCTGTATGTCAATTATATCTCAATAAAGTTGGAAATAAGTAAATAAACAAGCAAACAAAGAAACAAACAAAGGCAGAGGGAATACCATGAGGGTATCCTGTCGTTGGGCAAGGATACCCCCACCACCTCTCCTGCCACCTGTCTCACGGGCAGTCCATGGTCAGGTTGTCATGTTAAGAGTCAACCTTCAGGGATTACCTCCCTCTTACCAAAGGCATAGGAAGTTCATGCATAGGTGAGCTTGTCCATTTATTTCTCAACAGGTGCATGTTGAACAACCAGAACCCTCCCCCTTCTACCTTCACAGTGGGGGTACAGAGTGAGCTCTGACCCAAAGCTTCCTTAGTGACAGTGGTAGGTGATTGACAGGGGGACCATGCCCACCAAATGCATACATGCTCTTTCAAATGGCATTTCTCTCTCTCTTTTTTAAGATTTATTTATTTATTTTAGAGAGAGAGTGCACATGCAAGTGGTGGAGGGAGGAAAGGGGGAGAAGGGCAGAGGGAGAGGGAGAGAGAGAATCTCAAGCAGATTCCCTGCTGAGTGGGGAGCCCAACATGGGGCTTAATCCCAGAGCCCTGAGCTGAAACAAAAAGTTGACCACTCAACCTACTGAGCTACCTGGGCACCGCAATGGCATTTTCTCTTCTATAGCTGAAACTTCAACTTTCTGTTCATACATTCTTTTTTGTATCTTAATAATTCTTATTTGGCTCTAGCCCTCTGAGTCTTGGCTAAAGAATTAAACTGTCTTTTTAAGGTCACTGAAAAGGCCTGATTTCACCCGACTGGGGGCTAACTCAACTGGTTAAACATTTGGCATTCTAAGGTTGAGAAAGGGACCTCCTGGGGTGTAATATCAGACCACTGGGCCATTCAGGCAAAGCGATCTTATTAGGATTGCCCCTCCACATGCAAAATAAAATAGCTGACCATGATACTCTGTTGCCTACATGACTTTTCCCACATCTCATCTTCAGGGTCTATGGGTAATAATTCACTTGGCAGTCAATAATCCATTGTAACTAAAAACATTATTGCTACAACCCCTAACAATAATAGGAAGAAAAGAACTCAAAAGAACTCACCCGTACTCTTACTAAATGTCAGGCACTGTACTAAGTAAGTCTTTACATGCACTGTTTCAATTGTCATAATGCATTTGTTCTTATTTAAAAGGTGAAGACACTGAGAGGTTCTATAGCTTACCCAAGGTCACACAGCACTCAAAACCTGGCTTTAGGATTTGAACTGCCTCTCCGACTTCAAAGCCTTTGAACTTTATCCACAATGTTCTATGTTCTTCGAAACACAGATTGATAAAAGTCTTTAGAATTAAAGATGAGGAACATGAAATTCCAGAGAATTTAGTGACTTGCCCAAAGTCACATGGCTAGGTCTCCTAAAATTAATTTTTTCGTACCCTGGAAAAGTGGAATAAATCAATTCAAAAAATTTCCGAGGCTCTCCATGCTACTGTTTCTCCTCTGCCAGATGCCAAGTGAGAAGTGCAATGGCTTGTCCATACTGTTCCACTTTGCTCTCCATGAAGGCAGAAGATAGGACCTGCCCCATGCAAAGAGACAAGAGCAGGGAAGGAAAATTCAATGTGGAACTTCTCTGCCTTTCCCTTGTGAGTTTGTTATCTGTTCTCTTGAGAAACTCTTCAGACCCTAGAAAAAATATATATCAGTGTCATTAGAAGAACAAACAAAATTAAGAAATTTTTTTTTAATTTAAAAAATCACATTAATACATCAGGCATTAAAAAGAATATAACTTTGATTATTATTTTACTTAAAAAACTTGTGATTTTTGTTTTTTTTTTTTAAGAATTTATTTATTTGACAGAGAGAGGCACAGAGAGAGAGAGAGAACACAAGCAGGGGGAGTGGGAGAGGGAGAAGCAGGCTTCCCACTGAGCAGGGTGCCCAATGCAGGGCTCAGTCCCAGGACTGTGGGATCATGACCTGAGCCGAAGGCAGACGCTTAAAGACTGAGCCACCGAGGCGCCCCCTTTAAAAACTTGTTTTTAAACAGTAACTTTTCTTTAACTTTGGAGATCAAGTCTCATAATTATGCTTGTCTAACCAACATTCTCCCTGGGACGACAAAGTCTTTGGATATATACGTATGCAATGCTTACTACGTCCATGGCTTTATTCACATTTTATTAAAATTGTCAGTAATGGCAGCCTAATAGAGAGGTATTGTCAAATTCCTTTATGATGGTATTTAACAAAGATTTTTATGAGAATTCAATTGTGCTTTGCATTCCCCAGAACTGAGGGGAGAAACTTTTACCCATCATGTACTTTTAAAAAGTGGGTATCTACTTCTGAAATATCATTCCTTTCTTATTTTTTCCACTTTGGGGAGCATGAAATGAACTGAGTAGTGAAAAAAAAAGGAATTAAGTAAAATAAGTTTATCTGCAGTTGGTGCCACTAAATGATCCTGAAATCATATCTGGAATTGACCCTTTCTTGAAGACAGGGAGGGAAATATTTTTGGCTTGCTCAAGAGCTCCCCTGGGTTTCTTTCCATCAGGCCGCAGGGAAATTCCCACAAGGCCCTGACACATGCGAGGTTTGTAGGTCTAATCAGCTATTGCTCTCCTTCAATGCTTGTTTCCAAGAGAGTAAGAACAGTGTCTGGTTTCAGAAGAGCTTACTAGGGGAGTGATGGAGTACACTTTACATTGTCTAGGCTTTACGGTACATTGCGTGCCTGATCTCCAATTACCTTTGTGTTTTGTCCTTTCCGTATTTTCCCCTCTTCTCTTGGTCAAGGAGACAGCCCAAACCCTTGATCCTTCCTGATTCAAGAGGAGGCGTGGAGGCTGGGCCAAAATTGGTTATGCAAATTGAGACTGAGTACAGAAAGACACCCAGGGTTTCAGGGATGCTGAGGAATTGCCCTGAGGGAGTCACAGGGCCTCTGGAGGCCAGAGTATGATTGTGGGCACATCTGAGGAGGCTGCACCTGGGCCCTGAGGTTCGGGATGGCTGTGCCACAGTACAGCAGGACCTCCAGACTTCAAGGGACTGTGCACACTGGACAGTGGAATCACAGAAGTGACCTGCATATCCTGAAAATGAGAGGTCTTACAGAATATTTTGCTGAGCATGAGACCCCTACAATCTTCATAGAGACCTGGGGGTGTCTTATACTGGGTGCCCTACCAGCCAATCTCAGACATCCTGGAGTCAGATTGAATTTAACTGAACAAAAGAAAATTAAGTAGCATAACATGATTTTCATTCCCCAGTTTGTGGACTAAGATTCATGTTCACCCCACATCTACATGTGGTCAGTCTCTGTATCAGTCTGGGTCTTGGTAGGAAACTGATTTCCACTCAAAAAGTTTTAACTGAAGAGAATTTAATGGCAACACTCTTTGTGAAAGTGTGTGCATGGTTAAGGGAACCAAGAAGGAAGGGTGAGGCATGAGCAGCGTAGGGGAGCCATTACTACCTCTGGCCTGAAGGGGTGAGGAGAGGACTTGGTGTTTGCGGGAGCCTGCAAGAGCAGGCATAGGGGAGGGAAATGCATGATAGAGGGCTCGGCCATTGCCACACAACCTGAATGGAAGCAGGGGGATGGCAGGCAGAGAAATACCCCATCCATTCTTTTCCCACCCCTGGTCTCTTGCTAGAGCCTCTCATTGGCTGAGCCCATGCAGCAACCAGAGCCCAAAGGAAACTTGATGCCTGGATGAAGTCTGGGGGGTCAGCCCTGGGTAGAGTAGAGTAGGGTGGACAAGGGGTTCGGGGTAATGGGGAGGGGAAGAGAGAATAACCAGCACAGCACGGTCCAACACCTTCACCAACGTGCTTTTCTAGGTTGTCATTGGCAAAATAAATCCTCTTGGAATGCTTAAGAATCCTGTGCTTGGACCTGGGAACCCCAAAATGGATCAAGTCCAAACTCTGTCACTTTCAAGCCGTGACTCGAAGTTCTTTCACCTCTCTGAGCTCCAATTACTACTCATCTACAAAGTGGCAGAAGGTTAAATGAATTAATGTCAGTAAAGGGTGAGGCACGCTTCTGAAAACCTAGACACATGCCCTCTCAATAATTAGCTAGGTGTGGGGTCTTTTCTCTCTGGACTTGAGTGTGTTAATTGAAAAGTGGAGAGGTGTTTATGGCATGTTACCCGTAATGTGCCCTCCAGTTCTTGTGTTTTAGAGTTCTGGGAAACCAAAGGAAGGGGTTTATCCTGAGCTTCTTCATCTGGTCCCCACATGTGGTACTCTTTCAAGAAAACTGGAATTTTCTTTTTTTAAGTTTTTATTTTAATTCCAGTTAGTTAAGATACAGTGTTATATTAGTTTCAGGTGTACAATTTAGTGATTCAACACTTCCATACATCACCTGGGGCTCATCATGACAGGTGTATCCTTAATCCCCATCACCTGTCTCACCCATCTCCCACCTACCTCCCCTCTGGTAACCAGCAGTTTGTTCTCTATAATTAAGAGTCTGAAGAAAACTGGAATTTTCAAGACTATTTCACTATATTATAATAAATCAGCAAAACTTTGCTGAGTTACAGTTTCCTAAATTATAAAATGAAAATAACTCAATATATCACCCAAAATCAATTCAAATTAATCCTGGGGTTTCCTAGTACCACGGCTGGAATACAGCAAGTCAAGGCATCCCTACCTCTAAATCAAACTCACCTGAGGAGTGATTTTTTTTTCTTTTTACCTTGCTAATGTAAAATAAAACAGAAATACAGAAAATTACACAAAAGCACATATAATTTAGGGAACATTCTTGTAACTGCTACTCACGTAAAGAAAGAGAACTTGGCCAGAGCCTTCTATATGTCCATCCCAGCCTCAGCAGCCCTTCCCCTCCAAAGGTCCGCATTAACCTTTGATAGTAACTTCTTCCTTGCGTTTTTTAAACTTGAAATGTTGTTTAAATCCTCTTTAACTTACAAGATCTTTCTTCATCCTTTTCCTTTCAATTTATGCACTGAAGAAACACTCTGTCTGACCTGAAGAGTCTCCACAGTCTGGATCTTGCAGTCTGTACCCCCAATGTGTTCCTCAAATTTCCAGCAAATTGGCGGCTGGATCCAAATACGTGATCAGGTTCGTGATGGATCCTTTTAGCAAAATCAGAGGTGTTCTTATAAGGAGATTTTCAGATTGGTAAGAACCAAAGCTCTATCCTGACTCATTACATAATAATCATTATTTTTAAACAAATCCACAGGAAGTTCTGGTATACAGTAATGTGGACAGTCACAGGATGCTCCAAAGTTTGTCCTTTCCTTCTTAGAATAAAGTCCAAAGGGGAGGCGGTAGGTCAGGAAAAGCCCCTACCACCCCCAGTCCTCTTCACCTCCAGATCCTTACAGTACTATAAAGGATTTTACAAGTGCTACACCTTCCCACCTAACATTTTTCCCCAAGATAGTTTAAGACTCTCCTCTCCTCATCTTTTGTATTGGGACTTTTGAGTCAAATTAGAAATTAGTATAATAAAGCATAGCTCCATAAAACAGCTGTGGAAGCACAGGGCCCAAGTTGTCTGTGACACAGACTACTCCCATCCCATATATGCATCAAGAGCCCAGTGTGCTGCGTGGGAGGAGTGTTGGCCCAGGGCCTGGCCCACAGAACTGAGTTCAAGTTCAGCTCTGCCGTTTTACTATTCCCATTCTCCTTTCCTCATTAGTGGAATGTGGGGGCTGGCCTCTCCCTAGTTCCAACATTCTGTGAATCCAGAGATCTATTTCTTCTTAAAGCAGGGCAGCTAACACAAAGACAGCAGAGGCTTAATCCGTAAACTGAGAAAGAAACTTAGCATGCCCACCAAGGTCTCTTCACCCCAGCACTGTGCCTGTCACTGCCCATGTTTAAGAAATAACAATTGAATGAAGTTATCTCCCCTCTGCATTCAATTAGTACAGATACACATTGTTTTATGGCTTGCAATAACAAATTTTGTTTGTTTTGGCCCAGATATTCTAGATACCAGGGCTGTCTGGATATATATATATATCCTCCTCCAGAGTGGTTCATCAAATATTTTTGAGCCATAATATAATGCATCTCAAATATTTTGTCTTCCTGGAGTTCATAACTCCCTTCTTTGTTAGGTGGCTCAGTTTTCTATACATCTATGATCCTCTCATCTCGCAAATTCCCTGGGTTGAAAAGGAAGAAATTCGACTTGTATAAATTTAATAGAGAGAGTGGGATCTCCCAGTTATACATGTGGGAAGGACAGCATAATAGATTTTTACTGCTGCATAACAAACACCATAAACTTAGTGACTTAGGGAAACATACTTTGATTAACTTACAGTGTCTGTGGGCCAGGAGTCTGGGCAAAACTTTGCTGGGTCCTCTGCAGGGCCCCATGAGACTGATGTCAAGGTGTCAGCCAGGCTGCATTCTCATCTACAGCTCCCTGTCCTCTTTCTAGGCTCATTCAGGTCATTGGCAAAATCTGGTTCCATGTGGTTGAGGGACTGAAGTCCATGTTTTCTCGATGTCTATACACCAGGAACATTTTCAGGCCACCTTCCAGTGACCCTCTCCACAATATGGCTATTTGTTTCTTTGAGGTGAACACAAGTGCTAAGATGGAGCCTTATATAATATAATGCAATCCCAGACTATCCTTCTTTACTCTTACTCCTATTCAGGGCTTGTTCCAGTGACAAATGACATAATGGCCCCTGGATATCTGGGGCTTAATTAGCAGTTTCAGGACCAGAGGAGATAATGACTCTTTCTTTACAATTAGGAAATCCTAGTGAACGATTCTGATTGGCTCAGATGACCATTCCTGGGGCTGGGAACCAGGACTGGCCCAGTCTGTGGCCATGGGGCCAAAACTATTGCAAGAAGCAGGGTAAAACTAATTGTCTCCATGTTAGGGGATACTAAATCACATGGATTCTTTAGATCCCTTACAGTTAAACTCAACATGTCTGAAACCAAACATACCAAATGCTCTTGAAATCAATTCCTTACACTCAATCCTTGAGTTTGGTTAATGGGACCATTTGTTACCAAATCCTCCCAGTTATTCTGAAAGCCAACTCATTTCTTCTTTGTCCTCCAAATGCAATCACCAACTTTTCCTCACCACTCCCATCCCTTTGCATTCTTCTGGTGCAGGTTGGGTTCACAAGAGGCAGATTTTGAGGTGGAGTTTAGCCCTTCAGTTATTTATTATTAAGAAGTACCTTTGGGACTGACACCTGTGGGTCAGTCAGGGAAAGATCAGGGAAAGGAAGAGGAGTGGGCAGAGGGAGAAGCTGAACTGTGATGCACGCCCAATGTCAACCTCGGTCAATGGGATGGGCAGCCCTGGAGTGAAAATGCCCATCAGAGTTCATCCAGGTTGGATTGAGGTGACCAGTCTTTTGTGCTCCCAGACTGTACATGAACCACTGGAGGAGGCACCTTTGAGTGAGGTGGTTCTCTGGGCCTCCTGAAGCCACTGAGAGCTGAGAGACCTCCCAGCAACTGGAACTATGAGACCTTCTCTAACAGGGGCCTGGGTGGTGTGCTGTGGTCCCAACCACATTCCCTCACATTTATCCCTCCCATACATTCCCAGAAAGACCACCCTAGTGCAGGTCCTATGGTCTGATTCTTCACTCTTATACACTGGGATCCTTCTGTCTCAGTCAAATACTAAATCTCTTCTGTTATCCCAGTCAAACCACTATCCAAAAACTCTTCATGACTCCCAATTTCCTACAGATTCAAGTTCTTAAACCTTAGCTAAACTCTGAGATCTTTTGTTTGTTTGTTTGTTCCTTTGCTTTTGTTTTCATTTTAATTTTTTATTTAAATTCAATTCAGTTAACATATAGTGTATTATTAGTTTCAAGGATAGAATTTAGTGATTCCTCAGTTGCATATAACACCCAGTGCTCATTACATCATGTTCGCTCCTTAATGTCCATCACTCAATTACCCCATCCCCCCACCACCTCCCCTCCAGCAACCCTCAGTTTGTTTCTTACAGTTAAGAGTCTCTTATGGTTTGCCTCCCTCTCTGTTATTTTATTTTTCCTTCTCTTCCCCTATGTTCATCTGTTTTGTTTCTTAAATTCTACATATGAGTGAAATCATATGGTATTTGTCTTTCTCAGACTGACTTATTTTGCTTAACATAATACCCTCTAGTTCCATCCATATCACTACAAATGGCAAAATTTCATTCTTTATGCTGGCTGAGTAATATTCCATTGTGTGTGTGTGTGTGTGTGTGTGTGGTACCACATCTTCTTTATCCATTCATCTGTCAATGGACATCTGGGCTCTTTCCATATTTTGGCTATTGTAGACATTGCTGCTATAAACATTGAGGTGCAAGTGCCCCATCAGATCACCATGTTTGTATCTTTTGGATAAATACCTAGTAGTGCAACTGCTGGGTCATAGAGTAGCTCTATTTTCTTAACTTTTTGAGGAACAACCATACTGTTTTCCATAGTGGCTATACCAGCTTGCATTCCTACCTAGAGTATAAGAGGGTTTCCCTTTCTCCACATCTTCTTCAACATCTGTTGTTTCCTGAGTTGTTAATTTTAGCCATGATGACTAGTGTGAGGTAGTGTCTCATTGTGGTTTTGATTTGTATTTCCCTGGTGGTCAGTGATGTTGAGCATATTTTCATGTGTCTATTAGCCATTTGTATGTCTTCTCTGGAGAAATTTTCGTTTATGTCTTCTGCCCATTTCTTAACTGGATTTTTTGGGTGAATTTGATAAGCTCTTTATAGATTTTGGATACTAGCCCTTAATCTGATATGTCATTTCTGAATATCATCTCCCATTCTGTCAGTTGCCTTTTAGTTTTGTTGATTGTTTTCTTTGCTGTGCAAAAGCTCTTTACCCTGATAAAGTCCCAATAGTTCATTTTTCCTTTTGTTTCCCACGTGTTTGGAGACATGTATAACAAGAAGTTGCTGAGGCTGAGGCCAAAGAAGTTGCTGCCTGTGTTCTCCTCTAGGATTTTGATGGATTCCTATCTCACATTAAGGTCTTTCATCCATTTTGAATTTATTTTTGTGTGTAGTGTAAGAAAGTGGTCCAGTTTCCTTCATCTGCATGTGGCTGTCCAATTTTCCCAATACCATTTGTTGAAGAGTCTATCTTGTTTCCACTGGATATTTTCCCTGCTTTGTTGAAGACTAGTTAACTATAGAGTTGAGGGTCCATTTCTGCGTCCTCTATTTTGTTCCATTAATCTATGTGTCTGTTTTTGTACCAGTACCATACTGTCTTGATGATTACAGCTCTGAGATCTTTTATAATCCAACCCCAATAAATACTTCTGGGACTTTCTTCTATTCAATACATCAACCTTCTTCAGCACAGTATTAAGTTCCTATTTTCAAAGCCCACTTTCCCTCATCTTCTCTCCTTTCTCACATTTTTCCATGCCTTATCATCCTCTTCCACCCTATTCTACTACAGAAATTCTACCAACCCTTCAAGGTCCTGCCATAAAAAAACTTTCTTTCACTTATCAACATAGACCAGAGTAATGTTATCTTCCCCAGAAATGTCAATTTCTTATTTTAAGCAACATTAATTCTATGCTTCTGATTTAATGTCATGTATTCTAGGTTATCAATTACTGTGTACATGCTTAATTTAGGCATCCCTGAAAGCAGGTCCTGAGATAAAGACTTGGGGGTAGGTTGTTTATTTGGAGAGGATCCCAGTGAGTTGGGGAGGAGTGAGGAAAATAAAACAGAACAGGGAGAAAACCCTATGATGGGTACGTTAGTGAGCAGGTACTGTATGGGCACTTAGGGCTCAGGTCCACCCAGGAACCTCTGAGGAACTTCACTGATCCATCCCAGAGTTGTCCCCTGAAGGACAGGGAGCCTGGGGCCTTGACCCAGTGACTCCCATCTGCCTTGATGGATGACCCTGTTGTTCCCCAGAGTGTATTGGCTTTCTTGAACAGTGAAGTCTCACATGGCTGTGAAGAAACTAGTGAGGGAGAACCCTCAGGCAAAGGACACAAGAGGGTGCTTGTAGTAGGAAGCCACCAGTATGCCTGGGATTGTGGGCCACAGAGCAGGTTGCCTCAAGGGAGAGTGAGAGGGGCACAGGTGGGGCATCAGCAGTGTCCACTCCTCTCCCCACCCGGATGATAAACAGTGAAGTCATTCTTTGCATGTGCCCCATGGTACTCAGTTTTGCACGTAAGGGCAATGCATAAATACTCATTGATGTTGAGTAGTGTCTGAGAAAACACTCTTTTGTTGTCCTTTACACACTCACACAGAACACTTCTATGACCAGATGTGCAACGATACCACACCAAAGAAGTTCATGACAGCATCTGGATGTCCTACAATTCAATTCAATTCTGATTCTAACCAGAGTTAGTACAGACCCTGCATCTTAAGGGCTCAGCCCCACAAGGCTGCCTCCCCACTATAGATGCCAATCGCAAGTCCGGGTGTCACCTGAGCTTCTGATTTAAAATCAGGGTTCCCATGACCCCTTCACTGGGTTTAGTAGTTTGCTAGAATGGCTCACAGAATTCAGGGAACAGCTACTGGTTTATTATAAAGGATATAATGAAGGACATGAATGAACATCCATGAAGAGGTACATGGAGTAAGGGGTCTGGAAGAGTCCTGAGCAGGGAGCTTCTGTCTCCGTGGAGTTGAGGTACACCACTTTGCCAGGATATGAACATGTTCATTGATCCAGTTTTCCGAACCCCTGTTTTTTTTTTATAGAAGCTTCATTGCACTGGCACGGTTGATTATTAACTCTACTTCCAGCCTGTCTCCCTTCCCCAATCATGGCTTGATTTTTCTGGTGACCAGGCTCCATCTAGGAGCCTGCCCGGAGAAAAAAAAGGTGATACTCCTATCACCAAGGAGGGCACAAGGGTTTAAGAGCTCTGCGTAAGGAACTAGGAGCAGAAACCAATGTATGTCTTTTCTACTATTTCATGTCTCATTCATTCTTCCTTCAGTCTCCCCACTCTTGGCTGCCATGATACCATCTTCTGCTGACTTACCTCCTCATGCTCTGACCACCTTTTACTTCTTCCCTGTGAGCTTTGTATTCCTCTTCTCTACCCATACATATTGTCATTTCCTGCATTTATCTTACAGCTTTCCTGCCTCTAAATGTATCTATTACCTGACCTTATTATTCATGATTACACTTGCTGTTACTAAGACCAGGCCTTGTTCCAGGGGCAGGAATGCAGCACCCAGGGGGGTTGCCTTCTATTGTTAACACATCAACAAAGATAAATACAGTTGAGTGTCAGTGGTTAAAAATAAAACAGGTTAAGGAGGGTTTTTTTTTTTTATGGAGGGATGAGGCCATTATTTTTTTTTAAAGATTTTATTTATTTATTTGACAGACATAGAGACAGCCAGCGAGAGAGGGAACACAAGCAGGGGGAGTGGGAGAGGAAGAAGCAGGCTCCCAGCGGAGGAGACTGATGTGGGGATCGATCCCATAACACCGGGATCACACCCTGAGCCGAAGGCAGACGCTTAACGACTGAGCCACCCAGGCGCCCCGGGATGAGGCCATTATTGATCAGGTGGCTGAGTTATGTGTCTCTGAGGGGGTAATATTTGAGAAGAGACCTATCTCCGTTATTAGTTGAGAAAAGTAAGTTTGAAGGAGTGACTTGTCCCAGATCACACATCTAGGAACTGTGATAGCTAGAATTTGTTGCCAACCTTTTGCATCAAAGCACCAACTTGCAAAAGCTGTCCTGAGCCCTTGGAGGGTGGAGTGGAGCAAGTGTGAAGAGCTTTGATCATCTCTTGTGATGGAGGAAAGGGAGAACTTTATCCTCTCTTTGTCTTCAGAGAACATCTCTTAATAATTTACTACTCTTGTGGAAATAAGACCAGGAAGTCTTTACAAGTTCTGAATGATAAAATAACTGATCATTTCACACTGAGTCTGCCTGCAATGAGAAAGGATACAAACGAGAACTAGGAGGTGAAGCAGCTGAAGTCATCCATGTCTTGGACGTTAGGCCTCAAAATCGAGCTGATGGAAGAACCGTTACACTTGGACAAGGTAACGGGTGTAATGTGACCTCCAACTTCCTCTCCATATGCTCTCTTCTGGCATTTGGGACCTCAACTGTAGCTCATGAGAAGTCCTTTAAATTTCCAAGCTTCCTGGTTATATGATATTGATTAGGTTTTTTATATTTTATGTCCTGTAATTTCATTTTCAGGCTCATAAACTATATAGCAGCAAACCTAGGCTGTTTCAAATATAATGAGACTTCAAAACCTTCAAAATGCTTCTGGTTTTCCTCAGCATCATTTTACAATACCTACACCACCTTCTACTTTAAAAACATTTTGGGGTCGTTTTGTTGGGTGATTTCTTCAGCTAGTATATGCAGTTAGTGTTACAATTTAAATTGAAGTTAATGCTCCCCCTCCCATCACCCATGGACAACCATGGACAAGTTAGGACTTGGCTGGTCTGGTATTAGTTTATAAGGACTCATACTGTGTGCATCAGGTTCAATTCGTTAACAACCTGTGCTGAGCCTTATTTTCATGTCACGGGCTTTGGGACGTTTCATTAGAATTTCCCTGTCAGGTAGAATTGGGCCTTGGAGCTCAGTTTCTCCTACTGATAATAAGCTTTGCTCTTCTCAGGGACATTTACCAATCCCCACCTCCAGAGGTTCTGAGGAGGAGTCAGCAGGCAGTTTTTGAAGACAACCAAGTTAGGAGAGGCTGTTGCTCCTTCTCCTACCTGTGCTGTTACTTGTTGGTAGAACCCATACTCACACTTGTCAGGACTAATACTCTGCCTTCTCCCAGCATGGTCTGCTGAGCTCCTGGGCTATGAGTGGTGACCCTCTGAGATCTAGCCCAGGCCTCCCGCATTGTGGTTACAGTGTGCAGAGTGACATCTGTGTCACTCAGAGAGGGTGAGCCCTGGTCTAGACGGGTCAGCCACTGGATGGAGGCCACAGGCGAAGTTCTGTATCTCAGCTTCTTTTCCACAGTCCAGAAAGACCTTGTCTTTGAGGTTTCCACAAATAAAGGAAGTTCCGACCCCCAGGGAAGGCAGCAGAAGCAGCCTGCTCCCTGGCACATGGAGCCTCAGCAGCTCTCTGCTAATGACATACGAGCTGTTGACAGCACTGCCAATGTCTGAATTAAAGTTTATGTACTGACTCACGGGGCGAAGAGAGAGTTTTAGAGTCAGGATGTGAAAGTTCTTTTTCTTTCCACATTGGAGGTCATTACAGGCAAGTCCTGTTCCCGGCTGCCTGGCTAGCCCCATGGAGAGCTGGCCCAACATGAGCAGGGCTATTTATTGCTACTGCAGGTGAGCTTCCTGCTGACGGCCCTCTCGGTTTTCATCATGGATGACGCTAAATCAATTAGCAAACAGAACACAAATCATGCCTGTTACTTATGCTGAGAATCTAGCAGGAGTGGTGACTGGCCCATCCCTCCCTCGGCTCCTCACCCAATGCATGTTAAGTCATAGATGGATATATCCTGTCCTGTTTCTCCATGAAACTGGCCTCTCTCTACCTCTAACACCATCACCACTTTTGTCCTGAGGCTGAACATTGGAATGGTTTCCTGCCCGGTTTGCCCATGCAAGGGGTTTAACCTCTTCTGCCTACCTCTCCACCCCTTCACATGCATCCTCTAGACACGCACTGACCTTAAGCCTCTGTACCTGCGTTTGCTCCAACCTGCAGCCTCTTGAACTTGGCTGAACATTGGGGTCACCTGGGGAGCTTAAAAATAGGGATGCCCTTATCTATTCCAGTGATTCTGATCTAAATTAGTCTTTGGTGCAGCCCGGGCAGGAATATATCTTTAAAGTCCTCCTGGTGATTGAAATGTGCAGCCAGGGTTGAGAACTACACGTCCCAGTCTTCAGTTGGTGTATTCTTCACCAACCAAGTCTTTAGGGTCTTATTCAATGTCACTTCCTCTAAGAAACCTTCCAGGTCTGCCAAACCAAATTCATTTCTGAGTTTCAGTCTCTCAACGTAACCTTTTCCTTCATTCCTGTTCTCAGGATGTGCAATTGCATATTCACAAATGTCATTTTTTGATCAATATCTATCTCTGTCATTGAGCCCAAACATCAGGGACCGTGCCCACCTTGTTAAGTTCTAAGTCTTCTAGGCC
Source organism: Ursus maritimus (assembly GCF_017311325.1). Classification (NCBI taxonomy): domain Eukaryota; kingdom Metazoa; phylum Chordata; class Mammalia; order Carnivora; family Ursidae; genus Ursus; species Ursus maritimus. Next base: position 2,697,189 of record NW_024424675.1, read on the forward strand.
TGGTGAAGTGCCAGGCACAAGATAGGGGTTTCAGTGTGAACTGGCTGAAGGAATGACAGCAGCAAGTTGCAGCCCCGTTTTGGGTACCAGAGGATGCAGAGTCACTCTGTGAACTTGCAGCCATGCCTCTTTCCAAATGACTGACAATGGGTCAGGGTCATGGGCTTCTGGCAGTGTGACCATGCGTGGGTACTTTGTGACACCGGAGTGGGGGTGGGGTAATGAGCAGGGAAGAGGGGCTCAGATGAGTAGAAACTGGAGGCTGGGCCACCAGCTGGAGATGTGCCCTGAACACAAGCTCAACATGCTGTCAAAAGTCTTGAGTCCTGGCATTAATAACCAGAGTGCATTTGCTTTAATGTGAAAATGACATTTCAACTATCAACTACGTGACTTATCCAGAAACTGTACCTTGTCTATAACTGCAGCTTCACATACCCCATAGACCACATGCACCCATTCTCAAGAGGCACAATGTCCTTTCAAGAGTATGTATCCCACACAGCCATCAGGTCAGACAAGGAAAGGAATGGAGTTGCTTTGCAAGGAGCAGCTGGCATTATGACTTCAACTGGAATCTCTAGACTCAGAAAGACCTGAGCTCAAATCTTATCTCCACCAGGCTTTTCCTGTGGCCTTGGTCAAATTACCTCATCTATCTGAATCTCAGCCTTCTCATCCGTGGATTGGATCACCTTGGCAGAGCCCCTAGAGAGCTCTCAGGAGGATTATTTGAATCAGCCTTTCGAGAGGACTTTATCCCACTGCCTGGCATGTAGTAAACCCTCAGTAAATGCTCAGTTTCAGGTAGGGAAAAGCCACTGTGGTATGTAGCAGCCTTTTGATGCGGCTTATAATACCAGCAGACAAGTACAGCAGGCTGGTAGGAGCCAATGTTTCCTGGTAACGTTTCTGATTACAAACAGCCATTCTGAGATTATAGTTAAAGAAGAGCCATTCTGGGAGGGGGCGGTGTGGTCTGCAATCTGCCATTCTTCTTTCCCTGGATCCCACCCTGGAGCCGTCAGAGTAGATGAAAAGCGATGTCTCTCATAGCATTATAGGCAATCCATTGATTCCCCTTTGTTCCCTTCCACCTCCTATCTTTTACCTCAGCACTCCCCACCCCACCTTTCACCACCTTGAATGAGGAATGTTCCCCAACAGCTGTTTCAGAGACTGTGGACAGAAACTGCAAGATGCAAATATTTTGGGTTCAAAGCTGGTTAGCATTACATTTAAAGCAAAAGGTCAGGTGTTTTGGAAGGAAAACTAGACACATTTACATACTGTGCTTATAGACACCAACATTTAGACTCTTTCTAACCATAAGGGTCTGTTTACACCATTGTCATCTGCACTATCCTGTTTAAGCAGGGAGAAAAGAGTACACATCCCACACAGGCACCTTGAGCGGTAGATCATAGCACTCATGACGCTCTTTCTATGGCAAGTGACAGGAGAACGGTACTTGGGCATGAGAGAACCTGAAGACTGTGCTCGAGATAGCAAGCGTGTGTGTGTGTGTGTGTGTGTGTGCACGTGCGTTCACGTGTGCATAGCTGTGCCTTGGGCTGGGCTCCTCCAGGATTCAAGTGCAAGGAGTTTAGTTGTAAGGTGAACTCAGGAATCCCTGCTAGGAACAGGAGATGTGAGGAGGGAAGGAAGTTATAGGCCTGCCCTCAAGCACCCTGGGCTGTGCCTCTCAGTCCCTCCACGGAGCTGCAGGGGGTGGTATGGAACACCCTTAACAATGATTTTTATCCATACGCTCCCTGTCTGCGGTTGTGGTGTGCTGTGTGGCCGGGACAAAGCCTCAAGGCAGAGACTCCCAGGTGACTGCAGCCCCCACCTTCAGTAGGTAGAGTCAGTGCCGTGGGGGTCTAGCACCTGCTGCAGGTCCAAGAAGATGTCTTGTGGGGTGTGGGCCCGAGGCTCCCTGGGCATGTACCCAAATAGGAACAAACATAGGGACAGCCTTTGGTCCTGCCAGTGGAACAAGCAGATGAGGTTGTCTGGGCCTCCCCTGCCTTGGAATGTCATTTCATAAGTAATCCATTCTTCTTCATTCTTCCTAATCCATTCTTCTATTTATTGATGAGCCCATCAGATGTGTGATTCCGGTTTTACAATCAAAAGAAGACACAGTCCAGTTACATAGGGGAAGGTCCTTATTTGGCGCTGAATCCTATCAGGTTTTCGTTTGCTTCTTGCTGAAACCAGGACCTCAAAACCAAGGTCCTCAGAAAGAAACCTGAGCAGAGTGTAGGGAGAGGAGAAGAGGGACAAACATCACAATCAGCCAGGCAGTGAGGGCTTCTCTGGAGCTGCCACGGCAGGGTGGCCACCCTGAGGCCCTTCAGGGCCCTGCGACCCCCCAGCAGCCACACTCAGAAACTGGAAACTGGACTTGCCCACCTGTCACAAGGCTCTCCAACTCGCACCTCTGCTAGCTGTCCTTGGATTTGCCATTGCCATAGTAGTACCTTTCTCAGTTTTATAAGAAATAAGGCCAGGTGACTTCCCTTAATTCTGTGCAACAATTTTCAGAAAGAATAGTGTTTCCTTATATTTTCTGGGGCATGAGGAAGATGTAATAGCTTTCATTTTTTAATTCGCTTATAATAAAATAGACTTCTTTTGGCATGCAAGCCCATGAGTGTTAACACATGTTGACGTCCCTGTAACCCCCAGTGCAACTGGGATGCGGCATGACTGCTTTTTAATGCTTCTGTCTCAGGCATTTATTGTTTTTCCTCTTTGTTTCTTTCACTGTATCTTAGGAAAATACCTAACGTGCATAAGGAACCTGTGTGTGTGTCCTGATGTTAACACTTAGGAACCAGCTGAAGCGGGTATGTAACCAATAAAAATAAGTTGATTTCAAACATAATGAGTGGAAGTATAGGCATTTTTCAGAAATGGCAAAAGTAATGGAGATGGGGAGACGTGCCTCAACCCTTGCAAATCTTGTTCTCTTTGATGTAGGAAAGAACATTAGTGTTCGAAGCCGATAGCCAAGAAAGAATTCTTGAGACGCCTTTGGTGTAAAAAGGTGATTTTATTAAAGCACGAGGACAGGACCCATGGGCAGAAAGAGCTGCACCGGGGTCATGAGGAATGGCCCATTATATACTTTCAATATATATATTGAAAGGGAGGCGGTTAGGGATAGCATAAGTTTCTAAGGAGTTTTGGAAACAAAGTTTCCAGGACCTTGAGGAGGCTGCTATTGTTGGGAAAAGGTCATTTATTACCATCTAATAAAACCTTAGTCATGAGACTCTTCAGATGTATATCGGTGGGCCATGTGCTGCGGGGATGATTACCTATCTTGGGGGGTAGAGATAAAGGAAGTTTCCAAAGGAATTTTTATGTTAAAGTGGACTCACAGCATCCTGGGGTTGGGCAGGGGGTGGTCAGGCTAGGAATGCCTTTTGCCCTAAGTGAAGTGTCCACATTGAGGCAGCTGAGTTCCTGGAGGAAGGTCACTCTGCCTGTTTCAAGGACGTGTCAATGGGCTGTAGGTACTAAGGAAATTTAATAATTTTTCTCCTGCCTTTGTTTCCCACATCATTCTTCACTTCATCTGTGTTCAAAATGATGCAGTCTGTGCTAGAGATGGTCCGGGGAGGAGAGGTGTCAGTGTCTGGGGTAGCGGTTTAATACCTCAGAGCCAGACTCCCTATCAACCTCAGGGTGCTCTGTGTACCCAGCTTTGGCTGCAGAGGAAGTCATGAAAGTTCAGGACACGATGTGCGACAGAGTCAGCCACAGACAAGGACAGTGGCTGCTCCACCAGAATTGGTCTCGCAGAATCAGGGTTTCATGTCACTGGAAAACCATGCCACTGACAACGTTGTTCGTCTTGTAGGCTACGGTTGGCTATACAAGAGTGAAGGATTCTTTTCCTTTGAAAGACAAAATGTTCATCTTCTAGTTCTTTGGTATTCTTTCTCTTGGCTTTTTAAATTTGAATTCCCACCTTCACCTGAGCTTTATATTTAAAATTCTAATATAAGGGGCATCTGGGTGGTTCAGTTGGTTGAGTATCTGTCTTCGGCTCAGGTCATGTTTCCAGGGTTCTGGGATCGAACCCCACATTGGGCTCCCTGCTCAGCGGGGAGTCCGCTTCTCCCTCTTCCTGCTGCTCCCCCTGTTCGTGCGCTCATGCACTCTCTCTCTGTGTCAAAAAATAAATAAAATCTTTTAAAAAAGAAAGAATAAAATTGTAATTTAAGAATCGAAGAAAGCTTAAGCTTTTTTATTTTAACTGCCTTTGACCAAAATGGCCTACACCCGAAGCATGAAAAGATTAAGCCACATTCTTTCAGTCTGTGATATTAAAATAAAATTTAAAAATCCAGCTGGTACAAGTCCATGTGTGGTTGCCATTTACTTGTAGGAAATTTCTCCCAAGTATATGGAGGAGGCCCAGCTCTGCCACCAAACTTTTCCTCTGGTCTTATGAAAATCATGGTCTGGGTCAGAATTTCACTTTTCTTGTTTGTAGAATGAGAGGTTTGGGCTAGATTATTTCTCAGGTCTTTTCAATCTCTAAAAGTAATAACTCTTCATTATTAATCCTTTACTATTCTCAGCTTCCTTGCTTCCTGCCTTCTGATGACAAACAGCGGGAGCCCCTTGGGGACCACTGTGCACACAGAGAACTATGGTGTGTGCCCCATGTGCAGAACCTCATTTAATCTTCAATCCTTCAATTCAATGCCTGCAAAAGAGGCATTATTTACCCTGTCTCTGAAAGGGGAAACTGAGTTTGAGAGAAAATGAAGTTGAGTGCTCTCGTATAGTCCATAAGCGAAAAGGACAGACAGACTTGAAGCCTGGGCCTGGTGTTCATACCCACTTTGCTTTACTGCCACCCTTTGCCTTTCAAAAACAGATATCAAGGGGGAAAATGACATTCCAAAGCCAAGACCCCAAGACCATTTATTTTCCTAACCTGCCTCAGGCAACTAATGAATTTAGGGCTAAGACAAGTCCCCACCTGTGGAGAATTCTTCCAGCAAGTTCCCGTGCTCTGAGTGCAAACCTCATGTTCCCCTTGCCCAAGGGAGCAGGCCCGAATGTTTGGTCCACTACAAAGCTGGCAGGAGTGGCTGCTATTTGGGATTCGTTTGGTTTGGGGAGCAGGTAGAAGGAGAGAAAAGTCCGAGGGTCACTTCACAAACAGAAAGCTGGGACAGAATATTCATCCCCCACTACATTCTCCTAGGGTCTGACAGGTAACGGGACTCTTCAGACATCCATTTCGTCAACTTTCCTCTGACTCCCCATTTGAGAAGGGTTTGCAGTAACTCGCAATAGAGAAAGTGGAGGATAAGGGAATAAAGTGTCCTGGAGGGAAGAGCATTCTCATGAGTCAAGTTAGCCAGAAACATTTTGCTGCTGTTTTTAACAACTGCTGTTAATTTGATTCAATCAAACAAGTACTTAGTGTAAAAAAATGTAGGTTTGGAGAGTGATAATTCTACTTTCACAAAGAAAAAAAATATATGTATATGTATGCATAAGAATATATATATATACACACCTCATTTCATTGACTATAAAATGCTATAATTATTAGTGATGTAATTTTATGTACTATCAAAGGAAAATATTATCAATTAAATTTGATACAACTATTTCTTATCCCTTGACATTTTAATTTTAATTATGTTTAATTTAATCTAATGAGATTTTAAAGAGTTTTTACACAGATTTTTTTATTGTATATCACTCTTTAATGTACGGAAAGAGGCAACATCAGTTAAATAAGTGGGATGATGTTTTTCTAAGACCTGTTCATGCTGAGTTTGGCTCTTTTGAATCACTTTTCAACCTGGAGACTCTAATGTTTTTATAGGATTTGTTTGTTTTTCCATAGAATATCATCTCCAATAACACTGAGAACATTGAAGACACAGCCTTTCTTAAAAGGATGTTCCACTGTTGCTTTCAATATCTTCTTCCAAGCTGAAGACATCATTCTACAAGATTTTACTACTGCCAGGCTGACCAGAATTGTAAAGTGCATCCAATTTCAGGATGGTACATAACCAAAAAAAAAAAAAAAAAAAGCAAAGCACTCACACAGCAGGCAGGAGTGGTGTACAAAACAGAGCAAATCCTTTCTACATAACAATGTGAAAGCATCAAATGTCCTAAAAATATTCAGAGCCTTGCTTTTCTCTGAGATTGAGTCCCTCAAACTTACCTCTCATTATCTTCATGATCTGTTCCCCAACTTCTTGCTTAGCTATTTATTTCTAGCTTCTGAGCCTCTGCCCAGGCTTGCTTTCTCTAGGGAGTGTCCCCTCTCACTCCTACCTCTGACTCTGATACTTCTGTTGGCTTCCCAGTACTCATTAGTCACTAACTCTGGTTAGCTACCCCTTGAGTCTCACTCCTACCCCCATATCTGGTGATTTAAAAGGACATATTTGTTTTAAATACATATTATAAAAAAATACAATAATATAATAAACAAACATAAATAATATATGATAGAAATAAATAATATGTAATAAATATATATGTATATAAAATACATACTTATAGGAACCAATGAGTAAATAGTCATATTCTGCTCACCTCTTCAGACTGAACCCTCCAGAAGCTAATTCTATTTTTAATTTTTTTAATTAAAAAAATTTTTTTAAGTAGGCTCCACACCCAGTGTGGAGCCCAACAAGGGCTTTGAACTCACAACCCTGAGATCAAGGCCTGAGCTGAGATCCAGAGTCAAACCGAGCCACCGGGGTGTCCTGGAAGCAATTTCTTTTGACCAATACGGCCTTTAGTTCCTATCATGACTGCTTCCTAATTTGTATCCTGTGTTGTAAATATTCTCATCCTGGCCGATTTCAAGCTTCCAGTGATTTGACAACTGGCTCATTAAATGCCTTAACATTTAACAAAGTTAAACAAAAACCTATTGATTCTTCAGTACGAGAGGTAATACCTTCTTTCTCCTTGCTTTTCTTCACAATGCTTGATAGTTATAGTCTTAACTTTTAGTTTTTTTCTTTTGTCCCATTGCAGCTTTTTAAAATATCTTTATGCTTTTATCCTTAGTTTTAGTCAGTTAAGCCATGATTTTGCATCAGTTACTTGATACATACTGCTTCTATGCAAACAAAGGCTATTCCATGCTCTCTCCCCTCGTCCCCCCAGAACTTCTTTTTTTTTTTTTTAAAGATTTTATTTATTTATTCAACAGAGAGAGAGACAGCCAGCGAGAGAGGGAACACAAGCAGGGGGAGTGGGAGAGGCAGAAGCAGGCTCCCAGTGGAGGAGCCTGATGTGGGGCTTGATCCCAGAACACCGGGATCACGCCCTGAGCTGAAGGCAGATGCTTAACGACTGAGCCACGCAGGCGCCCCCTCACAACATCATCACAGTTATTCACATTTGCCTCTTATTTTTTAATAACAATTAACTTTCCATGACTTGCTCATGGTCTGGATCCATAATTGGGAAGACAGTAGGTATCATATGCATTTTGTGATTATAAAAATACCATTTGCCACAAGACCAGGTACTGTTCTAATATTACAATTTCTTCAACATGGGTCCAATGCCAGTTAAATAAAATTTATTCTAAGATCAAAGCCAAATGGTTTCTCTTTTCTTACATTCCATTGTTTGTTCAAGATCATGCCACTTTTTAATTTGCTTTCTGTTTGGAACAGGACTTTATTATTTAGTTATTGTTTGTTTTTCCCTAGAGTTTTTAATTGCTTTTTGTGTTTCTTGTTGACAAGAGAGTCCTGTGTCCATCATATTTTTAAGGTACTCTCTCATCTCACCTTCTCAGTCAAAAGGTCCATTACATGGTGTTCTTCTAATACCTTTCATAACTCAAATGCTTCCTCTCAGAGCCTGTGTCCTTCAGACCCAACCTGGAAAGATTTCCCCCAGGTTTATGCCCTAGTTGTAATCCTGTGACTCTACTTCTCTCTGCTATAGCCCGCTATTTCCACTATTCCCCACATTTCTCCTGTATTTTGCTGGGGTACATTTTATTAACTTCCTAAGAAAGTTGTGTGTAAAATAATCTTTGGAGATTCTCATGGCTAGTTAACTTCATTTTCCTATTTACTTGTCTGATAGTTTTTCCGAACATAGAATTCCATATCCAAAATGATTTTCCTTTACAATATTCAGTGCTTTGCTCCACTTTTGTCTAACATTTAGTACAGCTAATGAGAAGTCATTCCAGTTTTGTGTTTTGTCCCCTGCCAATGACCTTTTACTTTTCTATTCTTGATGTCCTATAATGTCTATTTATGTATTTATTTAGAGAAAGCAAGAGAATGAGCAGGGGGATGGGCAGAGGGAGAGGGAGAGAGAATCTTAAGCAGGTTTTGCATCCAGCGTGGAGCCCGACGTGGGGCTCAATCTCATGACCCTGAGCTGAAATCAAAAGTTGGACACTTAACCAACTGAGACACCAGGCACCTTGGTGTCTTATAACATCTTAAGGAAGAGTCTTGGATTTAGGAAGACTTTTTCAAAGGGTCTTTACATTGGGACAGACACTTGCCTTTTTGAAGGTCCCATGGAGAAGATGAGGAGAGTATACCAAAACCCACTTTGAACGATTTACTTGACCACGTTGGAAGACACATTTTTCTTGTTTTGCCTTTGTTTGCACCTGTTTAGTCCTCTTTCTTCTGCCCATTTTGCTGGGGTGTAATCACACTGAAAAAGGCAAGAATCATAAGTGTGCAACTTGAAACTTCTTCCCAAAGTGAATACACCTGTGTAATCTACACCTGGCTCAATATAGAGATATCAGCACATCTGAAGCTGTCTTCTTTTTCCCAGTCGGCCTCTCCTGACCTCCCAGACAACAGCTCTTCTGACTTCTAAGCACTGAAAATTAGTTTTGCCTGTCTAGAACTTAATGTGCATAGAAGCATACAGCATATACTTTTGTGTCTGATTCCCCTCACTCAACATTACTGTTGTGAGTCGACCATATTGTTGCCTATAATTGTAACCCATTCATTCTCCATGTGGTATAGTGTTCTGTTGTGTGAATGTGTATCTTTATTCTACTGTTGTTGGATATTCTGGTTGCTTCAGTTTGAAACTTGGCTGAATTGTGTCCCCAACATCCCCCCCAACAAAAATTCATATATTGACCCTACCTTCCAGTACCTTAAAAATGTAACTTTTTTTTTTTTTTTACATAGGGCCTTTAAAGGGATAATTAAAGTAAAATAAGTTCATTCAGGTGGGCCTTAATCCAATATGATTTTAGCTCTTTATAAGAAAAGTACACAGACACGCACAGAAGGAAAACCATGTGAAGACATAAGGAGACGATAGCCATCTACAAGCCAAGGAGAGAGGCCTCAGGAGAAATCAGCCCTGGCAACAATTGATCTCAGACTTCTAGCCCCCAGAATTGTGACAAAATATCTTTCTGTTGTGTAGGCCACGCAGTCTACAGTACATTGTTACAACTGCCCTAGCAAACTGACATAGAACTATCACAAATAGTGCTGCTGTGAGCACTTTCTATCTGTCTTCTGGTGAAAGAAAAATTTGTACTGGTTTCTGCTAGAAATATACTCAGGAGTGGAACTGCTATGTCCCATAGGAATACCTATGTTCGGTGTAAGTAGATACTTGCCAAGTGGTTTCCAAAGCGGTCATATGAGCTTATCCTCCCCTTGAGCAATGTGTTAGAGTCCTCATGGGTCCTCCTACTTAACCAACTACTTAGCTTTGAGTCTATCCTCCCCCCACAGCCCAGGCCCTGGTCCACCATGCTCTTTGACTCCTTCCTCCCCTGATTCTTCATCACTGGGTGCTCCTAAAGCCCCTTCTTTGCCATCCTGTCTTACTCAGACTTGTTCTGGTTTTGTAAATCCAGACTTATTTCCCTTGCCTTTTTGATTCACTGATTGCTTTCTTCCTAGGATTACTTTTTCCCTTTCATCAAAACTTATCTATCCTGACTTCAGCTAGATGACAATGAGTAATTATGAATTAATCAGACAAATTATTCAGTGCAAATGGCATAGCTTTCTACGTTTATGGCCTTCAGTAATTGTCACATCCTATTGAAGTTTAGATATAGTGGACAGACTGCTGAGAAGCTCTCCCATGTATTACAAGAGACATTTTTGTGCTTTTCCAAGTCAGGATCAATGGGCAGATGACTGTCCTATGCATGAAGTCACTTCTGGACATGGAAAGTGAGTTTGCAAAATTTTCACTTCTCCTGGCTTTGAATTCCTGTTCACATTGATGGACACATTCATTCTCAGGATTCATTTTACCACACTTCACACCAACATTTATACAGATGTCTGAAAGGCCTAAGATAGAGTGTAATGCCATTAACACGACCAAGAGAAAAAAAATTCACAGCTACATAGGGTAGTGCTGCCCATGTTCCTTGCAAATCAAGGCAATTCTGATCACAAGTATGTGTGAGTTGATCCCTGGGATGAAGGGCAGTGTATAGGGGAAGAGACAGCTTCCCTTAAAAGCCCGTTGCCTCTGGGAGCAGTTTACTTGATGGATGATATAAAATCTATAGAACAAGAGTCTACTGTCTGCAGAGCTCAGATAACACAGCTGGAAGAGCTGGCTGATGCACAGACCAAGGGGCAGGAGCTGACATTGTCGGAGGGCCTGCATGTGAGGTGCATGGCCATGTGCTTTACAGGTATCCTCTTTTTAGCCCTTACCTAAAGCTATGCCTTGGCACTCTCATATTACTAAGCAGCAAACCAACATTCAAGTTTAAGTAGCCTGTCCAAGACCACACACCTCTCCACTGTGGACCAGGGTCTGAACCCAGGCCTGTCTTGCTCTGGAATTTATGTCCTTTTCATTCTAAACATCCACTGACATTTAAAAGAACTTGATGAATGATTCACTGAAATAAATGTGATGCTATTCGAAGGAAATAAATGTAAAAACCTTTACTTTGGTTTAAAAATATACAACTATGCAAGTGCAAGATTGGAAAGATTGGAGTAACTAACATTTTTAACATAACCACCATTTTGCCATAATGTAAAATTTTGTGTCATTGTCTTAGCCAATTTGTGAAGTATACTCATAAAACTATACTGTCTCCTGAGGAGTGTACAGAAGTTGGTTAGCATGGAAGATTGGTTGTCAGAACCCTTGTTTCCAGTGCATCAGTTGCACGATCTTGGGCAAGTACTTCTCCTTTTTGAGCCCCAGTGTACTAATTAATCTATAGAATGGGAAGAATCAGTTCCTGATTCACTGTATTGTAAGAACGAAAGAGTAAAATGTCTAACATGATGCATGTCACATAGAGCCCAACATGTGTCCGCTGGTGCTATTATACTATCTGGAGTTTCTCTCCTAGTTCCAAAGTCCACACATTAAGACTTAAAAATGGCCCTGAGTTGCTTCCAGAAGAAGGAAAAGCAGAGGTTGCCACCTGGATCCCATCTCAACAGCACTAACAGCAGAACAAAGACTGGTAAGTTAAAAGACAGGAAAGAAGAGAGATTATTTCTTTTTATTTCTGCCAGCATTTAACAAATATTTCTTGAGTGCTCAATATATGCCAGCACATTCCAGACACTGAAAAAAACGGCCAATGTCTTGGTCCATATCATCCAAAGACCTCCCTTCTAGTGGAGGAGACAGGCACAGAATAGCTAAATAGACAAAATGAACAAGATGACTGCAAATTTTAATTGTTACAAAGGAGCAAATGGTGGGCTAAGATAGAGGATAATAAAGGGATGGACTGTATAGACATTGGCTGAGTGGTTAAGGCGATGGCCTGCTAATCCATTGTGCTCTGCAGGCATGGGTTTGAATCCCATCCTTGTCAGTTTCCCCACTAGACTGGCTGTGTGAGGTTTTTAGTGCTTTGTGAGCAAAATATTTCACCAGTGGACATAAGAAAAGAAAAAGAATTCTTCTGACAAGAAGATTCAAGTGTCACATAAGGAGATCTAAAAATACACATCTGTGCCTTGAAATTGGTACCCAAATCATGCTAGAAAATAAAATGTTTGTTTTGTTAACTAATGAGCAATCCAAAAGAACAGCTCCTTCCTGTGTGAAGAGGTTCCAGTTATTCAGAGACTTACAGGCTGAAACAGGCAGAAGCATGCCTGGCGGAAGGAACAGTATGGCAAAGGCTCCCAATGGGAAAGAGCCTGGGCTGGCCAGGCAGCCAAATATTCACACTGAGGTCAGAGAGAGTGTCAAGTGGGGTTGAGAAGACCCAATGGCGCCCATGGCAGGTGAGGAGGTTGGATTTTATTTTTATTTATTTATTTTTAATATTTTATTTATTTACTTGTCAAAGAGAGAAAGAGAGCACAAGCAGGGGGAGCAGCAGGCAGAGGGAGAGGGAAAAGCAGGCTCTCTGCTGCGCAGGGAGCTGGATGCAGGGCTCGATCAGAGGACCCTGGAATCATGACCTGAGCTGAAGGCAGACACTTAACTGACTGAGCCACCCAGGTGCCCCACAGATTTTATTTCTAGTGCAATGGAAAGGTATTGAGAAACTTTGAGTGGAGGCCAGTGTGAGGTGGGTGACTGCTCATGCAGAAAGTGGATTTGGGGGAAAAGTAGAAGCTTGTGGTAACTAACTCTGGAAACAACAGTGGCCTGGATAGGTGGTGGTAGCAGTGGAAATCGGGAAGGTAGATGGATTTCAGACATGTTTTGGAAAGGAAATTGACAGGAAAGATCACATTCTCAAATCATGAACAGGACCTTCTAACGTCCAGAGCTCCCTGCCTATTTAAAGGATGGATAACCATCAGAGAAGAATGTTGTTTGGTCAGAAGTATACTGAAGGGAGGTATTCATAATTTGTGTATTGTCAGTCTAGGATTATTGAATACCCAAAAGCTTATATTCATTGCTTATTTAGTATAAATATCAAAATCATCTTGTAACATTGGTGATAATGGAAAGAATCATATATTAAATCATCATATACAGATACTTGGGGATAAATTAATCAAGCACAATCTAATATGACACTTCACAAATCTGCTAGAAATAGGGCTAGAGGGGGAGCAATTCAATCATAAGCTAAAACTGGGGAAAGATCTAGAACTTTATGCACATCAGAGGAGGGGATGCTCAAAGGGGAAGTGGGGTTGTGCAAAAGAGTGCCTGGGTGGCACAGTCAGTTAAGTGTCTGCCTTCGGTTCAGGTCATGATCCCAGGGTCCTGGGATTGAGCCCCGATTCGGGCTCCCTGCTCAGCAGGGAGTCTCCTTTTCCCTCTCCCTCTGACGCTCCCCTCATCCCCGCCCTGCTTGTGCTCTCTCTCTCTCTCAAATAAATAAATAAAATCTTTTAAAAACATGCAGAAATTTCACAACACCCTCCAGAAATGTCAAGACACCCACTCTGGCAAGCGCAGACCCTATCCTTTCTCTCAGGTGTTTGGTTTTCTTTTGTCAGAACAGATTTTTTCAGGACCTGAGCTCTTCATGTTAACGAATACTGCTTCTCAAGCTATCTTCAGAGATTATCAGGTTCTGGGAGTAGACAAATATTACTTATTTTCAAGACTTCTGTGAAAATTCACTTAGAATTGGGGTTTAAACCTGTGGGTTGTGACTTGGGCTTCACAATAGAATCACAGGGAGATCTTCTTTTTCTTTTTTTTCACCTGGGGATCTTCTAAGGAAAAAAAAAATGTCCAGGCAGCATTCTGGGAGAAAAAAACCAACTGGACATTGTAGTATCTTTAAAGCTCTCACCAGGTGACTCTAATGCAGCCAAGCTTGAGAAGATTGTTGCACGCTTTGTGACACTGTCATACTTGGTTGTTTTGAGACATTTCTCTTCCCCACATGGCATGAATTTGTTTGGAAAATATACCTATATATTAAGGGCAAGCGAAGCTTCAGAAAATGGAGGAAGGGCGTCAAAGGAGAGGCCCACAGTCCTCCTTTTCCACTGGCCATGGAAGGGGAGGCAGTGGGGTTAGTAACAGCTGGTGTCTGCAGTTTTCTCTCTCCTGATGAACTCAGAGTAACCATCCCCTAGCCAGACAAGGGTGGGGGATCAGGTACAGATGTCCTATTCACTATACTCCTGGATGGCTCTGCCCTGCCTTTTTAGTTCAGTTTTTATTTATCGTCTTAAAATTTTCCATTCCAACTTTAAGTCAACAGATTCTCAAACTTCAACTCTTCTTAGATGAGGATGGTGATGAAGAAGAAAAATATCTACCTGAGCTCTGCAAACATTTTGAGCAAACCCACACACAGGGCGAGTAGAGTCGAGGGCGCATAGCTAAGCCCTTTGTCAATCCGAGGCTTTGCTCCAATGGCACACTGCTTGGCTGGCGATCAAAATGGCTTCATCTTATTAGAAATCCCCAAGGCTTACAGAGTCAAAACTCGGACGTTTACTGTACACATTAACAGAACTTATTCCACAGGCTCATAATAAATCTTTATAACCACATATGGCCGAGTTATAAATATCAGCTGGGAAGAGCAGTAAAATCACAGCATACAAAAAGGTGTCTGCCCGGTTTGGAAGCACTTTAGACTTTATTAATTTACTTATTTTATCGAACTGCCACATTTCAGATGCTGGGGTGAAGTTAAATCACTAGTGATGTGAAGTGGAGAAACTAATAAAACAGGAAAATCACTCCAAGAAAAACAATGCAACAATTAGTTCACTTAGTACATTCACAGCAGGAGTGGGGAGGGGGCACAGTTCTTAAGACAAAACAAAGAAAATGAAACAGGAAATTCTCCATGGATTATTTCGTCATGCCAGGCAGGTGGAGGGAAGTTCTTTCTATTTGTTGTGGTTCTGATACCTCCCTCCTAAAATAAATAAAAGGTTGAACTGAGTCTTCATCCACCTGGAAATGTGGGACACGTAATAAAGAAAAAAAGCATGGATGCCTCCCCCCCCTCCCCCGGTGTCTCTCAGACACCGGAGCATTAGCCAGCCCAGGGCCACCTTTCTGTTTTCTGAAGCCTGTGTCCTGGGCAAGGCTGGCAGGTGGTGAAGAGAGGATCCAGTCTCTTTGATGAACTCCCTTGCATCAGTTTACACAGGAGAGTGGAAAACTGGGCAATGCAGCCCCAGATTTACATACGCAGTTCCAAATTCAGAAGGCCCATTTCAGTTTTAAGGTATCCTAAAATGCTATCACCACTAAAATCACAGGGACAACTGTGACACCCTTTTCCCAACGAAGTGACACTTGTATTTTGTGTCAACCTCTTTCTCCTCCAGGAACTCCTCCACCACCCTTCAAAAACCACAATGTAAAGTGTTACCTTGACAAAGATACATTTCTGTCAGGCAGCTTTATGAGTCCTGGGAAGAAAAAAAATTCTCAAATCTAAAGAGATAGAAACTTTAGTCAAACTGGTGATGATTCAGAATCATTGTTTACTTTCTAACATTCTTTTACTAGAGAAATAGAAATACTTTGGATACTTCTTATATTTGATTGTTTTCAAGATTACTAAGTGGTTCTAAAGAACTTTCCTTCAGCGCTCCAGCATTCACTCTAAGACATACAATGCCATGCATGGTCGGTGCGTTTGCAGCAGGAAAGCGAACATGGACTTTGGGGCGTAGGAAAAGGAATTTAAAACATGGCTTTGAGGGGCGCCTGGGTGGCGCAGTCGTTAAGCGTCTGCCTTTGGCTCAGGGCGTGATCCCGGTGTTCTGCAATCGAGCCCCACATCAGGCTCCTCCGCTGGGAGCCTGCTTCTTCCTCTCC
This sequence comes from Ursus maritimus, assembly GCF_017311325.1. Classification (NCBI taxonomy): domain Eukaryota; kingdom Metazoa; phylum Chordata; class Mammalia; order Carnivora; family Ursidae; genus Ursus; species Ursus maritimus. Next base: position 2,712,936 of record NW_024424675.1, read on the forward strand.
CACTCTGCCTGCTGTGTTCCCTCTCTCGCTGGCTGTCTCTCTCTGTCAAATATATAAATAAAATCTTTAAAAACAAAGCAAAACAAAAAAAACATGGCTTTGGGAACCAAACCCACAGAATTGGTTACAAAAATTACATTAACCCTAGATTAGGTGCATATGGGAGATATTCTATATCTTTTTGTTGTTGTTGTTTACATTGAAAAATTCATCTATTAATGAGCTCAAAATAAGATAAAATTTAAAAGTATTTTTCATGTGGTTTGTGTGCGTCTCCCAAAATTATGTTGTCCATAAAGTGAGTTCAGAACCACCAAAAAAGAAATACAAATATAATATATATTCAATTAAGCGTATCTTGGTAGCTGCATAAATTTTTACATTGTTTTTAAAAGCTAGAAGGAAATGCATTCTCAAAAATGTAAACTACAGAAAATTTTAAAGGGATTAAGGAAAAGATTGCTTTGTTTGCTTTTCTCAAATGAAAAAAAAAAACCTATTTTCTTTGTACTTTCGGGATATTATAGTATTTTTAAATTGTATTTCACCAGATAGTTAAAAGCTAATCAATATGCATGATGAGCTATGGCATACTATTTTATTATTTTTTTTTAAGATTTTACTTACTTATTTGACAGAGAGAGACAGTGCACAAGCAGGGTGAGCAGCAGGGAGAGGGAGAGAAAAGCAGGCTCGATCCTAGAACCCGGGGATCATGATCTGAGCCAAAGGAAGATGCTTAATCGACTGAGCTACCCAGGTGCCCCTATGGTGTACTGTTTTAGGGGGAAAATCTATTTTCTATTTTACATGCTAGTGTACTGTCTACTTGCTACATAGAGAACAGGGATCTCAGTGCCGGAATAGGAGGTTGCAGACAGCATCACTTACATTAGAATTTAATTATCCAAATACTATCCTGTGAGTCGTGGTGGTTCTGCCACCATGATGTTCCACCAAGAAAATTGTTCCATGTGATTCATATGGGTCCAGCTTCAATTTCAGGAAACAAAAGAGAGTAGTAAAGAAAGCAAAACACAACACCATATATTATTTATAATTATGGCTCATAAGCATTGAAACAAACCATGCATTTGAAAACATTATGCCTAAACTTGAGATTAACTCACACTATATAACATAAGTTATTACGGGAAGATTATTAAAGACACCCTCACTGTCTTTGAATCACCTACACTTGTGGGCACTTGCTACACAGCTCACCACTTCTTCAGAGGGCCCTCCATAGTGGATTAGCTAAGCATCAAGCATTCTCCAGTTTTTCCATGTAAAATTTGCAGAAACCACAACTATTCTAATGGCTCATATTATAAGTAGCATACATGTTGTATATATGTTGTTGAAATGTCAACATGGGCACTCAGTCTTCAAATTATAATATTACTTTTTAAATAACCTATTGCATTTCAATTGGTCAATTTTCCTAAAAATGAAATATCTATTATACACCATCTCATCACACTTCAGGCCGCTCCCCACTGCTTTTACCCCTGACTTGGAATTTCCTGGACAGGGCTGTTTTAAGAGAGGCTCTAAGATCTGTAATAACATAAGGGAGTTTTTACGTAACATTGGGTGACTTTCTCCTCATTATGGGAAATAAGACAAAATTAAACACAAGCCTTTGCTAACAATTCTATTTCCTGTACCTTAAAGTTCATGACATTTAGCTTTCTGGAAATCTCTGCTGACAGGTCAGGGCATAAACAGTATTCAGAGATTTCAGACAAAGACATTTCCTTCAAAGTCATGGCCAGGTGAATCTTTGACTTCCATGTGGGCTTCAAATAGCAGTTCTGTATCAAGACCTTTTGGCAATTCTTTCTCAAACAAGAATCCATTTATTGCCAAAGAAAGCACCTACGTTGGACTGGTGCCAAGTTCTGTTAAGGAAAGACAATGCATGTATCCTGCAGGAGGAGAAGGTGCAAGCCAACCAATCTGTATGTTTTGCCGTAACACGTGGATTAGTTTTGTGGATTTCACCTTTTTGGGCTCCAAAGAAATAAAACCTAAGGGTACAGTAGCAGGCCTGTATGAAAGACCAGAAATACCTGTTGGCTGACTGAATTAGGGCAAAACTTAGGACATGGTTTCAATCCAAACTCCAAATTAACTGGAGGGCAGTTCTGTGAATTCAGATATTGGAACAGCTGGTTTTATAGACAATCTGAGACCAGGCTTTCGCCTTCAGTGTCAGGTAATTTTGGGGGCTGGGAGTGGGAGGGCGGGCAAAGAATGTTTATATTACATTCTATTCCTCTCTGAATAAGTACTCCTCCACCACCCCCCACCCCCCAGCTGGTTGGAGAGAGACTCCTGAAGGTAGCCCTGGTGTAAAACACACGCACTGAAATTAGCAGGGCTTTCAGTGCCCATTTGCAAGAGCCAATTCAATCCCAAACACACTTTTCTTCTCTCTGTCCAAAATCTTCCATGGAGAAGGGGGACCAGTGTGAGAAAAACTGAAGAAGAACGGGAATTAACATGCACATTATAGAATAGAGGAGCCCTGCAGTGGAGGGGTCCTGGAGAAAACTTTAGACACCAAAGATTTGCAGGCGCTCTCTCTTGTTTAGAATTATAGCCCCAGAATCTACACCAGGGGGCCAGCTCCATAGAAAGCACTTAACAAACATATACCAAATTGAAATGAATTGATAATAAGCCGAGGGAATATTTACATCGATTGATTAATTCATCTACCCATTCCCTTAAAAATATTTAGTGGATCCTAAAACATAGGTGATGTAGAGAATATACAGGAAAGATGCAGTCCTTGTCCCCCATGACAATCTCTAGGGGATGATCAATTATGGTCCATATCCCTAGGCACCCAGAGCCCTTTAGAGACTTCCCACAGGCAATGATGTGAGCAGAGCCATGAGGGGCTCCTGGAAATCTCCTGAGGTCTGCAAATACTCTGGAGTTACTGGGGAGCAAGATTGCTGTGATAAAGCAGACCACTGGTCCCCATGCTTGTGCTGCTATGCCTTGCTGGGCTAGAATGGATCCTGCTCTTCTATACCACCAGCTTCCCTCTCCTTCTCCAAGCCCTAAATCAGATGCCAATTTGAAGTGGCATCCCCTCCAAACACTCATGTCTTCAGAGAGAGCAGGTCACCTGAAAGGTTAACAAAATGATAGTTCTTGGACTTGGTTGCCCACTGTGGCTGTCTGCAAGTTCAAATTCCTGAAATCATGACTTCATTGGTTTTGGGTGTGGCCTGGGCCTGGGGATGTTTAAAAGCCCCCCCATATCCATATCCCAGAAAAACATGAGAAAATCACCCAAGAAGACATCTATTTTCAGCTCTGCCAAAGTCAATGATTATTTATTCCTCTCTCCCTTTTATTTTCCCTCATTTTCCATAGAAAGCAAAAAGGCTTATACCTTCTATCACTTTTGCAGGCATGCTGAACAGATTTACAAAGGGTAAAAGCACTTGAAATACTCTGTATGGACGGGAACATTCTGCCTAAATCTGCTGTTCAATCTTTCATCTCTCCAGATCGACCGCTGGGCCTCTGTTCTCCCGGGACTGGGGTAATAAACAGTTCTTCTGAGTACTCTTTAAATCATATATAAAAGAGGAGACAAATGCAAGTGACGAGGTGGCCGAGTGGCTAAGGCGATGGACTGCTAATCCATTGTGCTCTGCACGCGTGGGTTCGAATCCCATCCTCGTCGTTCACTTTCCCCACTGGACTGGCTTTGTGAGGTTTTAGTGCTTTGTGAGCTAAATATTTCACCGGTGGACATAAGAAAAGAAAAAGAACTCATCTGACAAGAAGATCTGAGTGTCACATAAGGGGATCTAAAAATATACATCTGTGCCTTGGAATTGGTACGCAAGTCATACTAGAGAACAAAATGTTTGTTTTGCCAATTAATGAGCAATCTGAAAGAACAGCTCCTTCCTGATGGTGTTCACGAGGCACGGAAACCTCAGCCAGACTTCTGAGTTGGCCAAACCTGGCCTGGCTGCCTGCCACAGCGGTGTATTAGCTGAAGTCGGAGAGACTGGCTGCCACTGACCACCCCCCCAACCCAACCCCGTGTAGACAAAATAAAACTGATTTCTTCAATGGCAGGGTATGTTTGGAAACATCCTGCCCTGTTCAGGCTGCCAAGCCAGCGGACACAGCTCCGCCGACCGCGGGTACGGGAGGAAGGCCACCTCGTGGAACACAGGTGCTGTCTGGCCTCTATGCCTGCCTGGGGCCCAAATGAGGGGCCCCCGTGGGTTCACGGCTGATAGGACGTGCCTTCTACAATCTGGAAGCTCCCAGAACTGGTGCTGAAAGATCCTGTCCTGAGTCATGTCAACTCTGCACCTACTTCCCTTACAGGATCTGGGGCACAATTCCATGACCACCTACTGACTTTGAGGTTTGTCAGCCACACAGCTGGATAAAAAAAGGCACGCAAGGCATGAATTAGCATGGTGTGAAAAGAAAAGTCAGTAAAAAGAGTCCAGGGTGAGGAGGTAGGAAAACATGTTCTGCAAGGGAGAGAGATGTTAATACATGGAGAGACAAGTGCTGGGCAAATCGACATTCCTCTTTTCCTGAAGAGTTACTCCTACTTTCACTGCACCTCGCTGTTCACAGAATTCCACAGGCCTCTCATTTCACTATGGCGGCATCAGGCAGGATGATGAGAACCTGCAGCAGTCTGCAGGAAGTCATATTTTCTAATACGAACATGACTATAAACAAATTCAGTAAAGGGCTTCCCATCCCACTGATGTTCAAATCTGTCTCACCTGCAGATCCAGATGCTGTCAGCAATGCTGACTTCTCCCCAGTGCAGGAGAAGGGAAAACTCTACTCAGTCTCCATCCAGAAGGTTTTCTTGGGGTCAATGTCTTATAATAGCCAGTTCCCACATTCTTTGCTGATGTCCTTCGGAGCTGTGACGGTCTCTGCTCTGCCCTACTGGCTTCCTAACCGCCCACCTGCCGCCACTATGGCAGAATAGTGATGCTGGGGCAAGGGGCCTTCTCCTCCCCAGTCACACTACACCCACCTACACCTGAACATTTAAATGACATACTTACAAAGGAAAATGGGACCGCTTTTGTATAATTTAAACCAGAGACACAAGTACGTGAAATGGCTTGTCCACACATGCTGTAAAACAACACACCAAAGTCTGCTTAGCAGGAAGTCGAAAAGAACGATTTTGAGATTTGTATTTATGTTAGCACATTGTTTATTTTTTTCTTATTAAAACAATGAGATAATACATGTCAGATTTTGAAAAGTATAAAAATTAGTAAAAAAGAAATAGAAACTCAATTGGTTAAGCGTCTGCCTTGGGCTCACATCACGATCTGGTTCAAGCCCCATATCGGGCTCTCCGTTCAGCAGGGAGCCTGTTTCTCCCTCTGCCTGCTGCTACCCCAGCTTGTGTGCTCTCTCTCTCTCTTTCAAATACATTGATAAAATCTTAAGAAGAAATAGAAAGCTACCAATCACGCTTCCTTTCTGATAATTACTATGATTAAAAAATATATATATATTTACATTTATGTATGAATAGATAAGTAAAATTTATAATCATGTTTGACATGCAATTTTGAATCTAGTGTTTTAGTTTTAAATTTCTTCTTCTTTTCCAATTACAAATGTGGATTATTTTTAGTATGCAAAAGTAAAATATTGCAGAAATTAAAATAAAACATAAAACTAAGACTTTCTACAACAGGTGCTGGCGAAGATGTGGAGAATGGGGAACATTTTTGCACTGTTGGTGAAAATGCAAACTGGTGCAGCACTCTGGAAAACGGTATAGAAGTTTCTCAAAAAGTTAAAAATACCCTATAATCCAGAAATTGCACTACTGGGTATTTGCCCAAAGGATACAAAAATATTAATTCAAAGGGATACATGCACCCCTATATTTATAGCAGTATTAGCTATAATAGTCAAATTATGGAAACAGTCCAAGCGTCCATTGACTGAAGAATGGATAAAGAGGATGTGGTGTATATATATATACAATGGGATATTACTCAGCCATAAAAACAGAATGAAATCTTGCTATTTGCAACAATGTGGATGCAGCTGAAGAGTATTATGCTAAGTGAAATAAGACATCCAAAGAAAGACAAATACCATATGATTTCACTCGTATGTGGAATTTAAGAAACAAAACTAATGAGCAGAGGGACAAAAAAAGAGAGACAAACCAAGAAACAGACTCTGAAAAAACGAACTGATGGTCATTAGAAGGGAGGTGGGTGGGGGATGAGATAAATAGCTCACCGGGATTAAGGAGTGCACCTGTGGTGAACCGTGGGTGTTGTATGGGGTGTTGAATTACTAAATTGTACACCTGAAACTAATATCACACTGTATGCTAAGTAACTGGAATTTAAATAAAAACTTAAAAAAAAAGACTTTCTAATAATTCCCACCCCCTCCCATCACCGTCTTTGAAGCTTTAGTGCATGATCTGACAATTATTTTTCTCTTTTCCCAATGTACATATACTCAAACTTTTGTCCAGAGGGCTTCCAATGTCATGACATGTTCTTTGAAAATACTATGCTAATGGTGACATATGTGTCATAGAAATGGACCAGAATTTGTTGATATTTTCTCCTATTGAATTTGTTTCTCCAGTTAGATTATTTAACACCTTTTACCAAGTTTGTTGCTGGGCAGACCCTTCATCTTTGGCCTCTTTGCTGGTGGCTTCCCTTAAAATAAAGTCTTTGAACAAAAATGGGAATCATAGGACGAGAACTTTCAATCAGCTTGATACATATTATTAGGCTTATATGGGCATTTTCTATATTTAGGATATACATTTGATTACAATTTTAACCAATTTAAGGTATTTGGTTAAGATATCTTTGACATTTTGAGGCATTAAATCTTCTTATTAATTTTCTCTTCAGATTTCTTTCATAGAAAGCATTTCTCCAACATGAGAGCAACTAGACTTTCACGTATTTTTCTGTATCGTAAATTCTTTTGTACTTGTTTTCATTTTTTTCCATTTCACTCTTTAATCCAATTAGACTTTTAGTAGGTCACATAATGTGAGGATGTTCTGTTTTGTTTTCTTTTTCTAAAATAAGCAAGTAATTGTTCAGCACCTCTTTAAATATATTCTTTGCTTGGAGAAGTTCTTTTAACAGTTAATCCAGGCCACCCATTTCTGGTCCATTGACCCATCGTTGATTAGGCACTGATGCTACCTGGTTTGACTTTTTGTAGCTCAAAGCATGGCAACTAAGCAGGTAGGTACTGAAGGTGCTGAACAAAAACCTGCCATTAATTGTGTGACTTTGTGAAGTGGTACATAAACTCCCTGGCTCTTGCCGAAAGAGACTTCTTATGGTCCCTCTGCATAAGGTTGTTAGAGGAAGGGAAATGTGGCTGTTCAGAAAAGTCATGGTATAGTATTTACCACAGATGGGTTACAAATGGTAGCTACTGTATGTGTTCCATTTTTTTACCTACTAAGAGGAGCCACTCCTAGTGTTCTTTTCTTTTTTTAAGTCCTGGCTATTTTGGCCTGGTTATCTTTTCAGAAAAGATTTCTCTAACATTTTCAAAAGAAATTCCATCAAGATTTTGATTAAAGTTATTCAACTGATACATTTATTTGGGAAAAACTGACATTGTGCCATAATCACTTATCCTCTGTCTCACATGATATGTCTTCCAATTTCTAAGATTTTATGATTTTCAGGCAAATTCTGTGGTGTTTATGTTTTACTTTTGCACATTATTCTTAAAGTCATTCTTTTGTTTTGGGTTTTTTTTTCTCATGTGATTCATACATTTTCTTATCTTTTTTTAATAAATGATTGTATTTGGAAAGCTATTTAGTTCTGGTATATTTGCTTTGTATCTAGCAACATTACCTTATTTTGGTATTCTAAAACTGTAACTGATTGTTCAGGCTTTCTAAAAATTAAGTCATATCATCTGCAAACAATAACTATGCTATCCCTTCTCTTCAGTTCATGCCTCTCCTCTCATGTATCCTAGAGAATCAACTACAGCACCAGAACAACGCTGGAAACAGTAGTGTCAGAAGTCATCCTGCAGAGCAGAGTAGCCCTTTCTTTACTTTCTATCTCTGCTTCTATGCTGAGCAACCTTGCATCCACTCTTCCCTGCACCTCAGTTTCTACATTGGTTTAAGGTAGATATTAACAGCACTTACCTAAGAGGTAGCTCATTGGTGAGCGCTGATCAATCCTTCCTGTCATTCATTACTGCATCTGCCTATACACGCTCTCCTTCTTTCTCTCTTTACTCATTCGACATTTCGCCTTCCACCTGGACTCTTTCTCTCTTTTTTATAGTGAGCCCCTCAGATGGCCATTATTTCTGGGGCCGGATTTTACCATCTCTCCGAAACTGCTCATTTTTTCCTCTCTCACCAGAAGAAAGCTGTTGCCTGTCCACACTGTTGGGGCTGGGAGCCTCCTCTTGAGATTCAGTTCCAGGCTGGGGGGTTGAGAGAAAGAACTGAAATCCCTTTGTGGTTTGATAAATTCAGAATTGTGGCATCTTTTTTTTTAATGATCTTACATCTTTATTTTTTTATAATAATTTTTATTATGTTATGTTAGTCACCATACAGTACATCCCTAGTTTTTGATGTAATGTTCCATGATTCATTACTTGCGTATAACACCCAGTGCACCATGCATTACGTGCCCTCCTTAATTGTGGCATCTTGTAAAGATCTTCAATGCAGGAAATTCTGGAAAGACACGGTCAGGCTTTGGATTCAGTGATTTGAGGGAACTTCAAATATAAGCTGTGATGAATTAGCAGGGGATTTTCAGTTATAATGCTGCCACATATTAACATTCTAGATTCCTGACCACAGACTATGATCACTGTATTATTTACAAATGTTTGCCCTTTCTAATAATTTCTCTCCAAAAAGAAGATAAATCATAATTTGAGCATTTTGGTCTTGGTCTGTGGCCACATACGACCATCCTTATGGTTCATCTTTGTGATTCGCATCTCATGAGAAACAAGAGTTATGTAACAATCAGCTTCAAGATTAATTCAACCCTGATCTTGTTTTGTTTCAATTTAACAATTCCACAATGGTGTATCAGTCCATCAATCAAGAATATGAGGAAGAGAGATGACAGCAAATTGGATGAAGCTGAGAGATGGATATAAAAATATTCTTATTGCCAAGTTCTGTGTTTCAGCCTAAAAGTGAATTATTCGATAAAAAGACTCAAAAGTTGCAATAATTCCTCCTGGTGACTTGCTTTAAAGTGGGTGGGGTGGGGCGCCTGGGTGGCACAGCGGTTGAGCGTCTGCCTTCGGCTCAGGGCGTGATCCCGGCATTATGGGATCGAGCCCCACATCAGGCTCCTCCGCTATGAGCCTGCTTCTTCCTCTCCCACTCGCCTTGCTTGTGTTCCCTCTCTCGCTGGCTGTCTCTATCTCTGTCGAATAAATAAAATAAAAAATCTTTAAAAAAAAAATAAAAAATAAAGTGGGTGGGGTGAGGGCTGGTGAGTAGCAGGTGTTGAGACTGGGAGGGAGAAGGACCTGAACATGGTTCCTTGGGGCCAAATGAATCCCAAAGGCAGCCTGAAGTGTCACTTACTGGTTGTGTGGCCCCGGGCAATTTGCTTTTCTTCTTGCCATAGTTTCCACATTTGTAAAATGGGAATAATAATAGGATGCATAGGGTTATTACAAAATTTCATTTAGTTACTATGTATAAAATGCTGAGGACAGTGCCTGACTCGGGGTTAAGTGTTATGTAAATATCTGTTTAAAATTTCCAGTGAGACTGTTGGATGCTGTAGGGAGTTAATGGGCTGGGGAGAGCCACAACAGGATTCTGATGGTCCATTTCATGTAGGTAATGGTGAGGGTGGATCTGAGAAGGACCAGAAGTCTAGGTAGTTGCAGCAGCTGCCAGGCCAGGCCTCAGGTCATCAGCAGACCATTCTGTGAGGTGACGGCAGATACAGCTCTACACATGGGGAAAGGGCTTTAAAGAGCTGAGAAGACCTGTCCAAAGCCCAGATGAACAGGCGGTCAGGTGAAGGCATGGTACAGGGCATGGTGACAGAATTCGGTGTGTCCAGGAAGATGCTGAATGGGGCTCCATCGCGTCCCAGCTGGGCTGGGAGGTCTTCTTCCAACACAAACAGACATGATCCTGCTGCTGGTAACACTGCTAATTCACAGCAAGAAGAAATGAGCAAACAGAAGGTAGGAAAGAGATGAGAGGAGAAACACCACAGGAAAACACTTCTCTTGACTGTGTTCTCTGATTATAGGAGTCCAAAAGAAATACCTGTGGGAGGAAGGAATTCCACTAAATGTAGAAATACATGATTTGTATGGAATGAGTTCCATGAAAAATAAATCTCCCTTCACTGACTAAAAATGCATTATATTTATTCAACAATCATTTCAACAATGAAGTAAAATATGACCCATTACAATATTTATCTCCATTTTTTTTTACAATTTTTGAGATGACAAATCCATCATAACTAGGCTATGAATCTAAATTTTGCTAACTTGACAACAATCAAAACACCGAACAGCCCAATTTAAAAATGGTCCAAGGAGCTGAATAGACACTTCTACAAGGAAGATATTTAAATGGCCAATTAACAGTTAAAATGATGCTCAGTATCACTAATCATAAGGGAAATGCAAATCAAAAGTGCAGTTTGATACCTCTTCACAGGTATTGGGATGGCTGTTACAAAAGAAAACAAAAACAAAGACCAAAATAGCAAGTTATGGCAAGAACGTGGAGAAATTGGAGCCCTGGTGCATACTGGTGGGGATGTAAAATGATGCAGCTGCTGTGGAAAACAGTATGGTGGTTCTTAAAAAAATTAAGTATAGATTTACCATATGATCCAGCAATTCCACTTCTCGGTATACACACCAAAGAATTGAAAGCAGGGACTTTAAGAGGTATTTGTATATCAATGTTTATAACAATATTACTCACAACTGCCAAAAGGTAGAAGCACTCAGAGTGTCCATTGACCGATAAATGGATGAACAAAATGTGGTATTGCATATAATGGATAATTCAGCTTTTTTTAAAAAGGGAATTTTGATATATGCTATGACATGGATGGACTTTGAAAACATTATGCTAAGTGAAATAACCCAGACACAAAAGGACAAATATTGTATGATATTTGTATCATTTATTTGACGTACCTAGAATAGTCAAATTCATGGAAACAGAAATGGAATGATGATTTTCAAGGGCTGGAGGAATGGGGCTAGGGGAGTTGTTGTTTAATGGATATAGAGATTTAGTTTGTGATGATAAAAGAAGTTCTGGAGATGGATGGTGGTGATGGTACAGAGCAATGTGAATGCACTTAATGCCACTGAACTATACCCTAGGAAACGGTCAAAATGGTCCATTTTATATTATGTAGCTCTTATCACACACAAAAATTCTCTGTACTATGACACATCCCAACTGCCACCTGTCTTATCAATGATCCACTATCTTCATGTAGACATTGATATTATGAATTTTCATCCCAGCAAGAAGAGTAGCAAGGAAATATTAATTGCAAATATTGGGAAATGTGTCAACAAATCAGCTCTAATAAGAGCTGAAGTTACCCTCATATTGCTACTCATTACCTTAAATGACTTGGTTGATTGGTGTGTCTGCCTTCAGAATTATTTTTTAAACTTCAGAATGTTATATATAAAATTTATAAAATTCCCAATGCCATTGGCTCACATTTTGACTTTAGCGTTTGTTTGTTGGAGGGGAAAGATTAAAATGGTTCTAAATATGAGAAAGAATCACTGGAAATTATGCAGAATTTCAGTGCATGGTAAGGAAAGTTTTAAATATATCTAAAATGAATAGATTCACTTAGCTTACTCACCCTGAATCAAGGCATCTGCATTTAGAAATATAAGCCTACTTCTAACCCATTTTGAAAGTTGTCAAAGCATGTTTATGGATCTCTCTGTAAGAAAAGCAGCATTTTTACAGGCAAATTTTTCTTCTTAAAAAAAAAATCAAAATGTTATGCTTAAACTGAGCTTGAAATCTAGCCTTGACTTAAATATTACCCCAATGAGCAATTCTAGGTACATTTCCTTCTCTGGCACAATGAACAAGCCTTGGAAAGTTAGAGGGCCAGCAGGGCTCTTTGGGGAAATGCTTTAAAAATCCTCAAGAAAGGCCAGAAGAGACTGTTTGCCCCTTGTGCTTATTCCACCTTTTAAAAGATCATTTCCTCTCCAACACTTTAAGCAGAGTAATCATAGCAGGGGTTAGAGAAGCTCTACTTCAATCTTTGGGATGTTGAAACTTTCCATGTGATTCCAAATTCTGTCTTTGGATCTTTTTTAAAATATTTTTTTTTATTATATTATGTTAGTCTCCATACAGTACATCCCTGGTTTCCGATGTAAAGCTCGATGCTTCATTAGTTGAATTTTAATAGGAGCAGAAATTGCTAATTTGGCCTGGGCAGGTGGTTTGTAGGAATGGGAAGTCCTGGGAACCACCTGTCGTGGTAGGAGCAGAGTGCTTATTCCATTCATGTAAGTAAATGCAGACAGAATACCACTGTCTTGCCAGGCATTTACCCTTCAGTGAGGGGATGGGGGGCTGTCCGTGGAGGACGGTGAAAGTTAGGAAAACCTGAATTCCATAATATGAAAATGTAGCTTGGAAATTAGACAGGTGAATTCAGTCAAAAATGGCCCCCCAAATGATGCAAAGGATATTTTTCCCTGAATAATCTGTTTTTTGATAAAAAATCAACTTGTTTTATATGCTTTAGCCCTACTCTTTTTCTACTTCCAATTTATCTAAACAGAATTTTATAGAATTGGGCTTTAAAAAACAGTGGCATTAGCTACTATTCATTAAGTTCATGCACTGAGTTAGGCACTGTGCAAAAATCTATTATTTCAATTAGTTCTCACAACAATTCCATGATGCAGTCACAATTATGATTCCAAGTTTACCAATAAGGACATTAAGTTTCAAAGAATGTACATGAATTCCCCAAGTGATGAAGCTAGGATTTAAATGCAAGGCTTGTCTTATTCCAGAGCCATTGCTCTTGACTCCTATATTAGATTACCAGTCTGTATTAGTGGATCTTACCATACAATAAAGCCATGGCTATTACTGAATTGTATCAAAATAGTATGTTTATAACCTTAAACTTTACAGCTTTTGAAAAGACAGAATGCTGAAAAAAAAAAAAGCCATGCTAAAAATTGTATTTTAAAATAGCGTTTCCTTGGAACCTGTAAGCCTAGTCTAGGGCCAATTAATTTTGGGATCCACAATGGTCTTTAGCATAATGTATGCCTTGAGAAGTCTTGTAGGTAAAAGATGTTTAGTATGTGAATTAATTGGCTTTTACCACAAAAATGTTGCATAACAACCCCCCACTCCCAATCAGCAGCTTACAATTATGTCTTTCTTGCAAGTCTGCAGGTCAGCTGTGTTGGCTCAGGTGGAAACTGCGGGTCATACATAGACCTGGTGTGTATGTACATATTTCTGTGAGCCAGGCTGAAGGAGCAGTGCTTACCTGGAGAAGTCTTTTCCCATGATGGTGGGCAGAAGTTCAAGAGACCAAGTCAAACCACACATATGATTTGAATTTAAATCTTCTGCTTGGATGTGGCATGGATCATGTCCACTCACATCCCATTGGTCTAAGCAAGTCACACGACTAAGCCCAACAACCATGTGGTGGTGGGGACACAGGTCCTCCCATGGAGCAGGGAGAGAAGATCTGTATATTTATTTAACATTAATACATTCCACACTGATGCTATATGATCAGATAATTCACTAAGTTATATTATCACACAAAACTCTTCTTAAAAACAAAAAAACACTTTTTCTCCAAATCTCAAGATGCAACTGTTCCCTAAGCAGAATTTTTGATGAGTTGTAAAAAAAATCTCTTATTTGCAAGTACTATGTTTTAATTAACAGAAATATAAAATAGCCTCCGATGTGAGGTTTTTTCCCAGAGAAAATAATTAAAGCATAATAACACTTTGAATTTGCAAAGACTCTTTACTTCAAAGAATTTTATTGGCTGACACAGTGATATATTTTTGTTCTATTCTCAAAACAGCCTGTGGATAAACTGTTACAATCCATTTATTACAAGCAGAAAACCTGAGTCCCATAGATATTGGGAATTTTCCAACTTAGAGCAGTAGTACTAGTCCAAAATCCTAGGTTTCCATCTCCCCCGTCACCTCAGAAAACCATGCCTCATAGTCATGTGAGTTCACTTGTATCAAAATGATATAAGCTGCACTTAATAGGTTTAGAAGTTACAAGATCAGCTTTTCTGTGAAGTTTATTTAAAATGTGTTTCAGACCTATATTAACCAGAATAAAACACACTAAGGAATAAAAAAGAAGTATCCAGATAGTTTAAAAGAAAATAAGACCATTATCCTGAAAACCTATTTATCAAACTATATTTGAAGTATAAAAGTTTTTCTTGATCTAGCTGAGTTTTCCCCAAGGATAAAGTTGTTGTCCAAAAAATAATGATAGGCCTCTCCTCCTTTTTCTTGGTTTATAATCACCTAGGAAATAATGGTGGCTCTCACTGTCTTCCCCCTTTTTATCTTTCAAGGGGACCAAAAAAGAAACAAACAAGCAACAAACAAAAAAACACAACCTCTTTTTGCGTCTTTCACCTATAGCCAAATAGACATACTGACACAGACTTCCAAATATTGAATCATGGGTCCATCTTGGTTATTCTCTTATAGCAAAAGGGATCTGGGAAATGATCATTGGTTATAAAGAATAAATAAGGAAAACAAAACAAATCATAAAATGGCAATCCTAAAGGCATGAAAAACTCTGTGCCGTGAATTGGCTGGGACGTGTGCTAGTCTAACCTGGCCTGTGCTGGTTGTGTGACTCTCCCACACCATAACCCTGCCCCACTGCAAATCCCCTGGGTTAAAGAGTCATCGATGCCTTCCTTGCCTTAGTCATTTTCTTTCTGGAACCCAAGAGAAAGAGTGAAGCTGTAGGTGAGGGGTGTGGGGGAAATGAAGTATAAGAAAAAGAAAACAGCTCCAATAGGATAAAGACTGAAAGAAACTAAATCACCTTGGGACTATTTCTAAATAAGGTAGATATGTGAGGATTAAATGGAGCAGGAAATAATCTGTCTTCTATATTAAGCTCAAAATGTGGTATGGTGTAGAGAAAAGCAGATAGATTTTGCTGAATTCATATCATGACTATACTTCTAACCAGCTGTGTCACTTTGGACTGGTTTATTCAGTGATCCTTGGGTTATCTGAAAAATGAATATAACAGCAATTACCTGGCAGCTTTATCATTACTGTGACAATTAACTGAGATACTGTGTAAACTGTGAACTGTGACCAGCGGGCTGAAAATGAACTAAAAATGTCTTTTGTGTCTTACAGAAAATACTTTAAATTTGGAATTAGTTGCCAACATTTAAAATTTAGAAATTTCACTTGAAAATTTAGATTTTAGGCTTTTCTTAAAAATTTGGAAGACCTGCTGTTTTGGTTTTCTATTGCTGTCTAACAAACCACTACAAAACCTAATGACTTAAAAAAAAGGGGGGGGGGACACAATCATTTCTTTTGCTCACAAATCTGCAATTTGGGTAGAGCTCAGTGTGGAAAGGTCATTCACTCAAAATCACATCATATTCGCCAATAGTAGCTCACTGGAAGCTGGAAGATCCACTTTAAAAAAAAAAAGATTTTATTTATTTATTTGACAGAGAGAGACAGCCAGCCAGCGAGAGAGGGAACACAAGCAGGGAGAGTGGGAGAGGAAGAAGCAGGCTCCCAGATCACTGGGATCATGCCCTGAGCCAAAGGCAGATGCTTAACGACTGCGCCACCCAGGCGCCCCTGGAAGATCCACTTCTAAGATGGCTTTCTCTCATGGCTGGAGAGTTAGTGCTGGCTGTGGGCAGGGAGCTCATCCAGAACTCAGGGTTTGGAGCTTCAGTCTCTCTCTTGACATGGGCCCCCATGGGTTCTGGCCTTACTCATACCAGGCTTACTCTCTTGAGGATCAATGTCCCAAGAGAGAGCCAAACAGAAGTTATATTGCCTTTTATGACCTAACCTTGGACATCATATAGTATCACTTCTACTACAGTGTATTTGTAGAATCTCTCCCCCCAAGGTTTCAAAAGGAGGAACCATAGACTTCAGTTCCTAATGGGCAAAGGCAAAGTTCTTGAAGAGCATATGGATTGGAAATATTGTTACGATCATTTCTACAAAGTATAATCTATCATACCTGGTACATTGGGCTTGTGTTTTTACATAGCCACAGTCAGTGGGATCTGAGTTGTAGTTGTGCCATTAACAGGTCCTGAAAGTACTTCCCCTTCCTGGCTACCCAACATTCACCCTGATCATTAGCTCCACTTATTAGGCTAGGAATTTACACTATTATCTCCATACACCGAAGTTTAGAGAAAAATGAAGTATCAGCCTGCTACACTAACTACAGTAGATTTGCTTTGCCCAGCTGTGAAGAACAACGGGTTAAATAAGGAAGGGGGTGGATTTATGGAAAAAGTTGCTGTGACCCAGAGTTCCAAATGCACTTTTAAAACTGTATTTTTTGACCTCTGAAAAAAGAAAAAGCCTAGGCAACATAATATTTGAAAAGAAGAACAAGGTTCTTCAAAATTGAAGAACTCACATATTCATATTGCAGATCAGTGGGCTCTGCAAAATCAGGTGGTTTGAAGGATAAGGCAGAGTTATGGGTGACCCGGTTTAGTAGTAAAGGAGTGCTAAGCCACAAAGACCAGGAGAGAAGTCTTTTTCTTTTTCTTTTTTTGTTTTTATTTTTATTTTCTTCTTTCTTCTTTCTTTCTTTCTTTCTTTCTTTCTTTCTTTCTTTCTTTCTTTCTTTCTTTCTTTCTTTTTCTTTCTTTTTTTAAGATTTATTTATTTATTTATTTGACAGAGACAGACAGCGAGAGAGGGAACACAACCAGGGGGAGTGGGAGAGGAAGAAGCAGGCTCCTAGTGGAGGAGACTGATGTGGGGCTCGATCCCAGAACGCCGGGATCACGCCCTGAGCCGAAGGCAGACGCTTAATGACTGTGCCACCCAGGCACCCCTCTTTCTTTCTTTTTCTTTCTTTCTTTCTTTCTTTCTTTCTTTCTTTCTTTCTTTCTTTCTT
>NW_024424675.1:2730190-2732064 GCF_017311325.1 Ursus maritimus
TCTTTCTTTCTTTCTTTCTTTCTTTCTTTCTTTCTTTCTTTCTTTCTTTCTTATCCTTTCTTTTTTCTTCTCTCCCCACCCCCACCCCTGCCGGCTTCAGGCATTTAAGGGAATCTCTGTCAGGTCACTGTTGACCACCAAGACAATAATTCAGAGACTTCAGAAACCACACACAACCAGAAATATAATCTTTGTGAAAATGGTTGAGAAAAGGCAAAAAACACATAACTCCTTTAATAAACCGCTTTAACAAACCTAAGCAGTCAGCACCAGCAAACTCTGGGGAAAGGGGAGAAACTGATTTCTAGCATTACCACCTTATAATACCAAAATGTCTAGTTTTCAACAAAAAATTTTATAAGACATTTGAACAAACATGGAAGTATGGTCCATTTATAGGAGAAAATTAAATCAACAGAAACCATACTTCAGGACTTACTAGGCAAAGATTTTAAATCAGCTGCGTTAAATATAAACAAAGAACCAGAAAAAAACAGAGAAACAATGTAAAAACAAAATGAAAAGTTCAATAAAGTGATATAAGCAACTCATTGCATATGCACCCAGTGCCCGAGTGGCTCAGTGAGTTGAACGTCCTACTCTTGATCTTGGCTCAGGTCATGATCACAGGGTTGTGAAATCAAGCCTTGTGTGGGGCTCCATGCTTAGTGTGGGGCCTGCTTGTCTTTCCCCACCCTGCTGCCCCTCCCAGCTTGCTCACTTGTGTGTGCATATGAGCTCTCTCCACATAAATAAAATCTTAAAAAAATTATAAAATAAAAGAAAAAAGAAAAGAAAGAACCAAGTGGTCTCACACTTCCTGAATTCAAAACTTACTACAAAGCTACAGTATGGAAAATAGTGTGGTACTTCCCTAACATAGATATATAGACCAATGGACTAAAATTGAGAGTCCAAAATAAAACCATACACCTACAGCCAACAGACTTTCAATCAGAGTATAAAAACCATTCACTGGGGGGAAAGGATGGTCTCTACAACAAATGGTACTGGAACTGGATATTCAAACAAAAAAATAAAGTTGGATCCCTACTTTATACTATATACAAAAATCCACTCATAAGATCAATAATCTAAATATAAAAATTAAAACAATTTAAAATTTAGAAGAGCACATAGGGGTAAATCTTTTATGAATTTGGATTTGACAATGATGTCTTGTATATGATGCCATAACACAAATAACCAAAGGAAAACATACATTGAACCCCATCAATAATTTTGCAATTCAAAGGACTAAAAAGAAAATGGGGGGTGGGGGAATGGGATAGACCGGTGATGGGTAGTAAGGAGGGCACGTATTGCATGGTGCACTGGGTGTTATACACAACTAATGAATCATCGAGCCTTACATCGGAAACCGGGGATGTACTGTATGGTGACTAACATAATATAATTTAAAAAAATCATTAAAATAAAAAAAAAGAAAATGAAAAGACACCCACACAATGGTACATAATATCTAGAAATCATATATCTGTTAGAGTTTTAATGTCCAGAATAAATAATGGAATGTGTAAAACTCAATAGCAAAAAGGCAAACAACCTGATACAGATACAGTTCAACCAGTTGCACATTTTCTTTATAATTAAATGAGGAACTTCTCGGGGAAAATAACATTATTATAACCTTATGTCAAGTCCTACAGGTAGTTTACATACTTCAAATGATGCCATCATCCCCAGAAGCTTATAAGGAAAGTCTCAGTATTCCTTATTGTATGTGTATGAAGACTTAGGCTCAGCTAATTTAAGTGATGCCCAAATTCACTGGCTGGTGAGAGACAGAAACAAGACTCAAACCCTGACTGTCTGTACTTCTCACTGTGATTCCCCACCCCTACCCCCAACCC
>NW_024424675.1:2732074-2819290 GCF_017311325.1 Ursus maritimus
CCCCCCCCCCCCCATTAGACCTTGCTGGAGATACCAGATTATGTTCTAACTTAGTGAAAGCTAAATGAATACTAATAGATTACAAATAGTAATTGACCAATTACTATTATTACTATAAAGTACAATGCTAGCTGTCTTATTGTAGATGCCCTTTATCAAGCTGAAGAAATTTCCTTCTATTTCTTGGTTCTTGGGTATTATGAAAGAGTGGGTTTTTTTTTTCAGTACATTTTCTGCATTTCTTGAAATGATCTCATGGTTTTGTTTTATTCTATTAATAGTGTGTATTTTTTATTGATCTTTATATGTTTGAACTAACCTTGCATTTGGATAGATCTCGCTTGATCATGCTGTATAATCTTTTTTATATGGTGTTGAATTTGTTTTCTAGTATTTGTTAAGATGCTTGGCTCTGTATTCATCATGATTTCTTTTTTGACCCATTGATTTCTTGAGTGTAGTGTCTAATTTCCATATATTTGTGCATTTCCCAATTTTCCTTCTATTATTGGTTTCTAATATCCTGTTGTAGTATGAGAAAAAAATTGTATTATTTTAATTCTTTTATATTTATTGAGACTTTTTTTAGGGCCTAGCAGTTTATTGTGGACATTGTTCCATGTGTACTTCAAAATAATGTGTACTTTGTTGTTGTTGATTGGAATGTTCTTTAGGAGTTTGTTATGTCTTACTGGTTTATGTTGTTTTCAAGTTGTCTAGCTCCTTGTTAATTTTGTCTTATTGTTCTATCCATTACCAAAATCTTCAACCATTATTATTGAATTTTCTATTTCTCCCTTTGATTCTTTCAATTTTTGCCTCAGGTATTTTGTGACTCTGTTGTTAGATGCATATGTATTTAAAATTGTCATATCTTCTTGATAAATTGACCCTTTTATAATATATAATGTTCTTCTTTGTCTCTTGAAACAATTTTTGACTTAAGATTATTTTGTCTGAAAATAGTATGGCCAGTTTGGTTGTCTTTTCATTACAGCGCATGGCATATGTTCCCCGTCCATTCAGGGTGAAAAGATGGACACTCAAATTCCTTCCATAATATGAAAAGATATAAACAAAGAATCCACAAATACATAATATGTATAGCCATCAAAAAGGGTCAAAAACCTTGCAGATGTCAAACTCATACAGGTGATAGGAAATGAGAATCCAACACACAAAGGAACAAAGATCATGAAAGGATAACTTGCCAAAAATGAAGTAAAAATTAAATTTAATTAAAATTAAAGAAATACAAGTTAATGTTGATTCAAGTATTGATCATGCCTGGTGTTGGTCAATGAACTATTTATTATCAAACCACACAAATACAGATATGGAGTGAAAATGTTTAAAAATTTTCTAGTAATTTGGCATTGTCTTGGTATCCATAAGTGTCATCAGCAGACTTGTTGAATTCCAAGGCAAGTTTAGGTGATGTCAGACTCTCATGATTTACATACAAGTGGCTCCATGTGGGTCCTGGTTATATGCAGGAGGTTCACATCACAGTCCACGAGATTGGAAGTAAAATACAATACTGGTGCTTTGCCTTGGATGGCTTAAGACACACTGAATTAAGAAAACATGATTAGAAGATTTTCCTTGTCAAAATACAAAGTTTTACAGGGGTGTCTAGGTAGTTCAGTTGGTTAAGCATAAGAGGTGTGTAGCCTGCTTAAGATTCTCTCTCCCCCTTTTCCTCTGCCCCTCCCCCACTCTATCTCCCTCTCTAATATATATAAAGTTTCACACACACACAAAAAGAAGGACTCCTATACTGGCATTTTTGTGAATGAGCACTTCTAGATAAAAATGTAGTTTATACAATTGCTAATGAAAGCAATTTAATAGCACATATGTAGACCTAAAATTATCTATAATCATTGAATTATTAATTCTACTATGAATCCTATAGACAATACTTACTGCTTAAGAATTACACAGGACAACAATTATTATCTTATGAAAAGAGTAGAAAACCATAACTAAAACTCCTAACGATAAGGAGAAGCTAAATTTATGTATATATTCACATGTTGAAACACTACATAA
Organism: Ursus maritimus; assembly: GCF_017311325.1. Taxonomy (NCBI): domain Eukaryota; kingdom Metazoa; phylum Chordata; class Mammalia; order Carnivora; family Ursidae; genus Ursus; species Ursus maritimus. Next base: position 2,734,130 of record NW_024424675.1, read on the forward strand.
ATATTATATATGCTTATAAAGGTTTAAAGGCCAAGCTCTGTAATAATAAAATAATATGCATTGGTTTTGGAAAATACAAGAAAAAATATAAGAAAATAAAACTCAATAATTTCAACACTCAAAGGTAAAAACTTAATATTTTGGTGCAACTTCTCACCCATTATCTGTAACATTATTTTACACACACAGACACACACACGCATGCACACACATGCACAAAATTGACTTCATACATATGCAACACATTTTTACCCTATTTCTCCAGTTGATATTGTTTTGTGAACCTTTTCTCATCTGTATTAATCAATAGCTACCAACTAGTGGTTAGTGGCTTAAAACAACACATATCTGTTTCTCTCTAATCTATATTTCCATTTCTGGTTAGCAGAAGATCTCTACTTATTATCATCACTCAGCCATGTCATTTCAAATATTGTTGGTCTTTTTGCTGAATCTGGAGTGTTTCCCTTTAGCAATTAAATGTTCCGGCCTGGAAATGATGCGTGTCGCTTCTGCTCATGACTCATTGTCAGGCAGTCCCACAGCCCCACCCAAACGCAAGGTGTCCAGGAAGTGTGAGCCTCCCACATGCCCAGGAGGTAGGGAGCTGAGAACATTTGGCAAAGAGCACCAATGACTGCCAAGCTAGGCCTACAAAGCCCCATTGCACTAAGTCAATAGTATTCCATCCCAGGAATGTACCCTCATTTATCCAACCATCCTCATTGTTGGACATTCTAATGTTTACGTGCTTTTTAGTCTTATAAAATATACCTGCAATGTATTATATATTAATTGTTGAATTCATGTCTGTTTATTCCCTTTGCATTTATATCTTAAAAATTAACTACAGATCAAAGCATACAAACCTTGTAGTACCCTTAAATTATTTTATTAGTTCATTCCAGAGTATTTGCACAGAAAAAATTGCAACCAGTAACAATGTAAACATTCCAATCAAACTCCAACTTCATTAACCCTAAATATTGTCATTTTTATTTTTATTTTATTTTATTTTATTTTTTGGCATATTATCATTTTAGAAGTCTATGTTAATTTGATACCAGACATAGTATCCTATTGTTATTTTAATTACTGAAACAATGATATATTAAAATGTTTATTATATGGTGAGAAGGGGCTGGATAAAATAGCCATATAAACTAATACTATGCATGGAGAGAAATCATCTAAAAACTACACAGTAGTTTATTTTTTATTATTTTTAAAGATTGTACTTATTTATTTGAGAGAGAGAGAGTACACAGAGACAGGGAGGGAAAGGGAGAAGCAGACTCCTCACTGAGCTGAGAGTCTGACTCAGGGCTTGTCCCAGGACCTCGAGATCATGACCTGAGCCAAAGTAGTTTAAAGTATTGTGAGTACTGATAATTTTATCTTATGTGTATGTTTTTTGTTTGCTAATTTTTCTACAATTATGGAATAAAGTAATGTTTATTAAATTTATGACAGTAGCATTTCAGATCAGTAAGAGACAGAAGAATTATTCAACAATTGGTACTGGGGAAATTGAACAGGAAAAAAATCTCGACCTACACTATAAGCATTAATAAATTCCAGAATAATATCTATATGTACATATAAGCAAACAAAAAATAAAACAAATATCAATGCAATTGTATTATAATAAAATGTCTAATTAAAACCGTCTGGTGGAAGAGAATTTCTTAAGCCACATAAAAAGCACAGAAAGTACTTTTTCCCATAAGTGGTTAAAGCAGTGGAACAATAAATAGGAGTCAACAAAGTTTAGGGAAAAGTAACAGAATGAGGAAATACATTAACAACATATGTCAATGTATCCAGAATATGTAAAGTGTCCAGTGTCCATAATATATAAAGAACCTCTATAAATCAATAAGAAAATGAAAAAAATCTGATACAATTAGGGCAATACAAATTCGAGCTATCAACTATCACTTTTAGATCCCTCATACTCATAATATTTAAAAAAAAAGATAATGTCGATTAAAGAAAGTAACAGAGGTCCTTTTGGATCAAAATTTAGCAGCATCTATTAAAATGTAATACACCTGCCCCTTGGCCCCGCATTTTACGTATATCAGTTAGAGATATTGCCACATTTGCATGGAGTATATAAGAATATTTGTTTTAAATTTATAATAATAAAAGACTGGTCTCACCCTAAATATTCATGGATGTGGGAATGGCAAAATAAGCTAGAATACATCCATGTTATGGAATACTAGTTAGTAATTTTTAAAATGAGCTATGTTGACATGGAGAAAAATTCAAGACATATTATCAAGTGGGAAAAATAAATGTTGCAGAGCCATTCATTTGGCACGGTCTCAGAGTGTAGGTTCTGGATCCAGACTGCCTGCTTACCTGCCCTCAGTACATCACTCACTGCCTTAGGCATGTCAGTTAACCTCCCTGGCCTTGGTTTTCTCATTCGTAAGACACGTGCAATGACAGTACCTATTGCAAAAGGTCGTCCTTATCATTAAATGAATAAACATGTTAAGTGCCTAGAAAAATCCCGGGCATATTACAAATATTAGCTATCTATTTAGTGCTCTGGGTGTTATACGCAACTAATGAATCATCGAACTTTACATCAGAAACCAGGGATGTGCTGTATGGTGACTAACATAATATAATAAAAAGACATTAAAAAAAACATACAAACCAAAATAGAACAATTTACCTATATATTCCATATAAGTTTTTGTAAATACAAAGGAGAAAGTATGGGAGATTATTCATAAACTGTGAACCTTGGTGCCTTCAGAAGAAAAATGTGGAAGAGGAGGAAGCCAGAGAATTTGACTTTTACTTTGTGTGAATCGCAGGAAATGCTGCCAATAACGATGTAACTACACATTATTTGGGTAACAAAAAACAAATGCAAGCAATAGTTTAAAAAATGAAATAAATAAATAAATATAAAATTGGTTTCTTCATATATAGTTACTACTGAAATATTTTATTAGTATGTATATATTGTGGATTTATTTTTACTTTACTTCATGCAGCCTGACTGTTTGCTATCATTATGGAGCTGACTTTGGCTTTCTTTCACATATCTAACTTCCAATTAATATTTATTGAACAACTGTTAATGTCCCAGGCACTGAAGTAGGTAATGGATTTCAAAAAGTTAATATAATCAAGTGAGGGCCCTAGTAAAAGAGAAAGATAGGAATAATCAACCACCTGAGAGGGCAAATGCTTAGAAGAGATATGCCCTACGGAATCTGGAGAATGCTGAGAGGGAGAGTTAAATTCTTCCAGGGAGACCATGCACTCCACAAAAGCGGGGTTCCTGGGGCCCTTGGTCACCATCCAATCTCTAGCACTGATGCCACTGAGTAATTGAAGAGGTTGGGGAGGAGAGGGACCTCTGGATGATGAACGAAAATGAAGTGCAGGCAGGGACAGGTGTGGGTGCAGGGTGGCTGGGAGCAGGGTTGGGTGATGCCTCAACAAGGTGGCCTGGTGGTCACCTCCCCACATTTCCCAGCACTGGGGGGGGTTGAGATATGGCCCTATCCATGCCATTGAGATGAATACATATGTGAAATTTACCACAGCCATTTTTAAAAGTACACAATAAAAAGACGACTCTCCTGTTTTTCTTCGTGCTTCAAGTTTTTATTTAAATTCTAGTTAGTTAACATATAGTATAATATTTATTAATTTCAGGAGTAAAATTTAGGGATTCACCACTTATATGTAACACCCAGTATATACCTGTTTTGTTGTCAAGTAACATTGTGAATAAGGCAGCTCTTACATCGACAATCTGAACTTTTAACACATATTAAACATTTGGGCCAAGAGAAAGTTTTTTAAGGTCAGACATTCATTGGCCTTTCTCATCTCTCTGGCTTTCACATGATTCTTTTTGGTATCTTCTGATGAGGCCATCTATGCCTGACCCAGCAATGAGATGGTGGTAGCTACAGTCTAAAATAGAAATGGCATCCCCAGCCTGAAGCTCCTTCAGGAAGTGCAGCATTTAAAAGTACATGCACACGGCTTTCTTTCAGTGATTAAAGAGGAGCTTATGGTTAAGTAGACCACAGCTGTAAGAAGACACTAATTTGGTTTGCTTGGCTTATTTTTTTCGATGCCACTTAAAATTAGTTATCGGTGAGTTAAATTTTCCCCTTCCCACGGTAAATGTACAAAGGTGAGTGTGTCAAGTGAGGTTAATACTGCCATGTTCACAGAGCCACTTGAAGTTGCCGATGTCCAGCTAATTGGACCAACAGTTAATTTTGTGTTGGTTAAACCTCAAGAGTAGCCCTTGGACTGACTAACATGAAATTTTAAATCCGACTAAAACAAAGCAATATTTTAACACTGTAAAGCACTATGTCATCTCGCTTTTATTGTCAAAATGTTGATTTTGCAAGACTAAACCAGCCCTTAATTATACCTAAATTTTCTACTTCTAGTTTAAGGAATGGAAATCTACATTTCCAATTTCCGAAATGAACTGGAATGAAACATAACTTTATTCCATCTTCAGAACTAAAATTAATAACCTGTTGAACTTTAATATTGAAATGTTATAAAACAAAATTAATAATGACATTATGCCAACTGAAGATGGTAATCAATAACAAAATATATGGTTTCTTAATGTTATATCTTTACATGGATTACAAGTACCAATTCAACTAAAATTAACTATAGATTTACCTGGTTACTGAAGGTCTAAAATTTCTTTCTTCAAAAAAAGATACAATCATTGTTGTTTCTTCTTTGACGAAATCACCAACTAGTTAAAAATGTATTAAATACTGTTAGCATCAACCAAGCAATTTCACTTGATAATCCACTTATTTTCTAAAAATGCAAAATCATTTGTAAAGTAGAAATTCATTTATCCAAGCACAAACTCATTTCTCACAAAAATACACGCCCGTCCCGAGCTCAAGGTATTTCCTTTGGAACTCCCCAACTGCTGGTTTTCAATCAATCATTCTATTAAAATAAATTTGTCAATTGGAATGAAAACAGCCACTGATGCTTTTAGATGGTATTACTTGTTTGGATAATAATGAACATATTGCATATACCTTGGAAAAGTGCTTTTTAATTTGAAAAGAAACAAAAGAAAAAGAAGAATCCCACAGGTTCCAAAGGCACAGAACGTCTCTTGAAATACTGAGGCTTAGAAATGTTCCCCAAATTTCACTTTCACTAACTTACTCAGGAAAAGAAAAAAGAAGTGCAGCGGGCTCTACAGAGTCTGGCCGTCCTGACGAAGACCTCACCCAGAGAGATTGGACGCATATGGACGCCATTTGTAACCAGGGGAGAGAACCCACGGGTCAGCCTAACCTTTGGTGTCTGCCTATCCATCTGTTTTCACATTAGTTGCAAATTATAGAATCCTCCAGACCCAAATGACCATAAATCAGTACTATGAGCATGTACACTTTTCCCATCTGTCATAAAACAATGAATTAAATTCATGCCTGTCAAAATAGGCTGCAGCAAAATGGCCCTTCTTCTGTAGCCGAAGGAATACAAAGCTTCACCTCATCGCTGTAATTTATGGCCTCCGTGGGGCTTCGGGGTGATTAGGCCTTGGCCCACCAACACACAGAAAAACAGTAGGAACTCCAATAACTCCAAATGGAAATCTTGGGTCAAATTTATCAAACAAATCAGAGAGAAATCTATTTCTGTTTGGAAAAGGAGGAGATATATTGCATGTTTAGTGTTCATGCACAGCTTTGGAACTTTTGGCTATTCGGTATTTGTGAGTTTTGGAATTTCTCGCTTAAATAGTATCACCAAAGGACATGTAATGTATTAGACATGAGCCATTTTTAGCCAAATAAAATATACAACTGCAAGCAAAGAGGTTTTTCAATGTTAACATCAACATATTTGTGCAAATGATGTAACTGAAAATTTTCTAGGTAGACCTAAAAAAAGCATAGCTTTAGTACTGGAAAAATACACTGGAAGAAAATGAAATATGTTAGTAATAGGAACCAAAAAAGTATAATAAAAAGAAGGGGGAAACCAAAGCGATAAGGTGTATAGACTTCAACTATTCCATGCCAATGGGCTTATATCAATCCTGCCACACAGTAAATGTTTCTTTAGAACTTCTTTTCTATAAAACTGCCTTAAAGTCAAAAATAGCTTGGCATCTGAGAGCAAAGAGACAAAGAAAAAAACAGAATGATACAAGACAGGCAAAAACACTGATGTTCACCATACAAAAACTATTGGTCACAGTCAGACGTGATGAAAAATAAACAGATAAATCGGGTTGGGGGACAGGGGAAGGGAAACGGGTTGCAAACAAAGGCATGCATGCTACAAACTCATCTGCAGGCTTTGGCACTTGTCCCTCATTAAAAGCCACAGTGTGCTTGAACTGCTGTTTATCACGGGGGCCTGCAGGCATTCATTCAATCAGAAAGTCGTATTTCACCCAACACCCCTGCTGTATTAGAAATGTTCTGCAGGGTTAGAGCAAGCAAAATGAGAAGATGACGTGGCAGTACTGTATGTCATAGATCTGGTTAATATCCAGCCGCGAATTATTGCTTCTTTAAGAGAATTTCCCCGGGTGTTCAATATCATTTCCAGGGGACTAGAACCCGCATCCAACAACAGTTCTCAGGTTGTCCGCAGTGTTGTTCCTGCCAGGAATAATGATGTTCTGTCTTCATCTCTGATAGCAGGGATGGGTCATCCTGTGGGTTTCCAGCCATGTGAACTCACAGGGATGAGGCATGTCCCAACAACCAGCACTCAGCACATTATGGTTGAAATGTCTTTGCTTTCATTTACTGCCTCTGCATCGTGGGAGGCTGTGGAATGCTGGAGGCAAGGTGCAGCAGAGGGAGCTTTGGAAGCAGGCTTTGGAAACCCTTTACTAGTGCTGTGGTTTACTTGCCTTTACGAGATAAGAAAAGTTAGAAATACCTATTTGATGTAGATCTTGTGAAGAGTAAACTAAGCTTGGCAGAATCTCAAGACGGTAGGTTGCTAAAAATAAGAGACTTCTTTCTTCTCTCTCTTTTCTTTCTTTTTTTTCTCTTTTCTTCCTTGTCTTTATCATGCCTTTCTTTCATTCTTTTTTCAGTTGCTTTCTCTGTCTTTTCCTTTCTTCTTTCTTTCCTTCTATTTCCTTCCCCCATTCTTTTTGTCTTTCTCCCACATGTGGATGCCAATCATTCATGCATGCATGCAGGAATTCAGCTGTCTAAGCCGACTAGTTCTTGCCCCTATGCAGAGTTTAATGGAAGATTGAGACATTAAGCAACACATGACACACTTCATTATGAATTAATTATGGCTATGATAATTGCTGAGAGCCAAGACCTCCAGTCGCTGTGAGAACACAGAGCAGTGACAGAATCTGATCACCTACCAGTTTTCTGTACCACGAAGCTGAGAAGTCCTGCCCCAAACTGAACAAAACAATCAAGGTTGCTTTCCTCTAAAGCTCGTCACAGAAGTTATCATTATAACCACTGGTTTATTACTTCATACCCAATAAAGTGACTCACTGTTTGTTTTATTGCAGTCTTGTTATTTTTTTTAAATGGGAAACTGTAGTAGCTCCTATTACATGAAACTGACCGCCAATAACTATAGGCTTATTTTATTTGAGGGAGAATTTATTAAATAAGAACATATGTTTGAAAGAGAAGAGAATGTGCCACTGAGTTTCTGTTCTCCTATTTACTTCCCAAACTGAAGGTTATAGGAGGCACTGCAATTGATTAAACCTGTCCCCTGCCATCTGAATCCATTGCCAACAGCACTCATCAAAATCAAGTGGCGAAATTAAAAACTAATTAAAACTTCTAAAGATAAAGTTGCAGATGGAAATTGTTGCAGGAGAGCTAGTACCAAAAAATTACTTCAAAAAATGAAGAGAAACCATTGCATTCTGTTTACCTTCAGTATACTATTTTTTTCCCATTCTAACAATGCATATACAAACACTCCTACCACAAATTAGATCATAAACATTAAATGAATATATATCAATAGGATTTAAGAATTTGAAAGAAAATATCCTGTGTAATCTAGACAAAATTTACATTTGATTCACAGTAAACCTCTTTCTTTTCCTTTTCCATCTATGTGTGTGTAAACCATTTTCCCCTCAAATTAAAAAACTATTAAAATTCCCATTTTTAACATGCTTTTGTTCCCCATTCGTGTTCGGTTTACTGTAACATGACAATTAAAAATCTGGCTAAATTACTGGTAAATTCTTGAAACGCTGACAGGGGAGAACAACTGTGTTTGTTATTTCATTTTAGATGGTGATCAGCGATCGTATATGAACAAAGTTTCTGAAAATGTGGAGTTCCTGTACTTTCGCTTCACCTTTGGCGATGGGAATGCTCTTGGGAGGCCATTACTGCTTGTTGGCTTCGTGTTTCTAACCAAAATTCTGTCTGAGGGTCTTCTTCACCCCGAGACCCAAAAGAGGCAGGAGAGTCACACGATGGTCTTCCCGAAGCAAAGCCACACTGCTCTTTAGGTTCCAATTTAAAGATCCGAGACTTCAACTGTCCACGTTTTCAGACTGACACCACCGCAAAGTCTCAGTGGTCCATTATTGAGAATTATTTATTTTCCTCTCTTTGTATCCATAATATTTTAAATATGAGGTTTGGCCATTAAACTGTGGCAAGTTCGAGAACACTGTGCAGCAGCGTGGAGCAGGAAACCCTGCAGGAAGGCTGTATAAATCCAAGCTGACGTGGGAAGAAATGAGAACTGAGCTCAGAGCCACCCCCTTGGGAATGGCAAATTGAGGAGCCATTTTGGGCATGTGGTTTGGGGGTGGGGGTACCTGCAGGGCAGGAGCTAGAGTGAGACCCAGGAAGGTTAGGGAAAGGGAAAAGCGCCTCCGCCAGCCAGTGCTACAGTAGATACATATAAAATAAAACAAAATAGCACCGCAATAGATACGTGCCATTAATCTGTGAAGAAGTCAACCATCCTCTCTACAGATATTTTCTCATCCTTACATGTTGCTTGAAGCTGCAACTATGTGGCATTTTTGTGATTCCCCCCCCCCCCTTTTAGTCTGTTCTGGATACTCAGGCAAGCCTGTATGAAAATGATCACCACAATGGAGAGGTAGAGACAGAACATTATTCTCTCAGCTCTTCTCAAGGGATTCAGCAGGGGTAGGTGTTTATTTCTGGAATTAAATGAGTTGTAATAATAAAAATGTGTGGCTTTTATCAATGGTCTACTATAGGTGAACTTGAACAGCAGACATTTCTACAGTCACATAAAGAGAAAAATAAACACAAAACTTCCCTAGCCATTTACAAAGAACCTCTCACATTTGATCTTCATAATGACTGAGATAGGATTCTTGCGAAGCTGGTTTCACAAACGATGCAAGAGACTTACCGAAGTGATTTGCCCAAACTGGCAGACACTCCCCCTAAGTCACATACTGTCCTGTATGCCTTACTGCAACAGAGGGATGGAAACTGCTGGAAAATATTATTTCTCTTACACCGTCAGAGTTTGGCAATCTGTTTAAAGCTACTTCTTTCTTTTACTCTGGCTGCTCCTCTGCCTTTTTCTCTACATCAAAGGAATTTCTTCTTAGAGTTTCTATCCCAAAAATCTTGACCAGAAATCTGTCTGATACTACTTGACCATTCTAAAAAACCCTCTCACAGACATTATCTGTGATTACTGACCTAGCCTTCTGCAACTACAAAGCACCAGTCCACTGTAGCAGAGCTTCCCACTCTCTGTTGTATTTCTATCCCCTCAGCTGAAGGTGTGGGTGGTTGACTCTGACCCCAAGGCAGCCTGATTAGGGCATGTCAGACAGTAGCCCAGGGGAAGTAGATTTTGGTTTGCCTTGGAGTCCCCACATGATGAATGGCATCCTTGCTGGAGCCAAGTCTATGCCCACCCACCTGCCGGATTCTCGTGCAGGTTGAGGTTATGCCCAGGAGAGCAGGACAGGGACATCTGTGGGAGAGACTGTGTTACAGGCTGGAAGTGCAGCCCCAGGAGCTAGGAGTGGGGAGGCCTGTGGCTTGTCCTCTCTAGTGTCACTTCAGCTCTAGTACATAAGAAACAAAGTGGCTGAAGGACCCTTCCTGTCCAAACCAGCTGCAGGATGCCTGCTCTAACTAGACATGTGGTTCCTATAAAACAGAGCTTTGTTACTCTTTCAAAGTCCTTGTCTGGTACATAGAAATTGAGTGGATTGGAAATCCACACTCATTATCATAAGAAATTATAACAGTTCATTTTTTCCATTAAAGAAAGCAAGAGCTTTTGAATCTAATATTTCAACTGTTGTACATTTTTTAATGGAGGTACAATGGCCATTTTGTATTATCTACTTGAGTCAACAAACCGTCTTATTTACAGTGACTATAATTGGTGCAATTATTGTGGAGCTTATCAAGTTTGAGGTCCAGGGTGCCCCTCTTTCAGCAGCCCCTATCAGTACTGGCAGGGTTGCCAGAGTTATAGACTATTCTAGGTTGGGAGGGGAAGCCCTATGTTAAACAGAAAGCTTTCTGTTCTGATACAGCCCTAAAGATATTGCAGAGGAGAGAGAGACCTCTAACTCCAAGCCTCCAGGACTTTATTATGACTTGTTTTCTCATTCTAAGTAAATACTAACTTTCCTACCTGGCTTGATATTTGTTATTTTCTATTCTCTTAAAGTCTCCCGACTCTCTGAAATTGTATAAGCTTCAGACCTAAGAAACCTGGTTTTGAGGCTGATGAGGAATTTCATAAAGCCATATAAAGCATAAAACCTGAGTTAAAGTCAGATCACAGGGGCAAGTTCAAGTTTCTCATTAAAGGGTTGGGGAGGGGGTGGAAAATATTTCATGCGGAAGATTTATACTAAATCTATGTTTAATATTTTTCTAAAGGGGTCGTATTTTATTTTTCTTATCATAATTATATAATATAAAGAACATGTCATGAAAATCTCACCAAGTGCTCTATAAATGTCCCTAAATTTCCTGGTTATTGCGCTGGACAAATCTGATCATTCTCAGAGCACCGTGATGGGCAAAGGGAAGCTCTGCTGCCTGAGTTGTGCGCTTGTCCCCAGGCATGGTTTGGCTCCAGCTCCCGGGCCAGAGGCAAGATGCGCGGTGTCCGCGCAGCCCCGGGTCCCTCGGGTTCACGCAGCTGCACTGCGCGCGAAGCCGCTCTCCGCGGCCCTCCGCCCGCCACTGCTCCGGGCTTCTCGGCGCGATTAGGCGCCGGGGCTGCAAGGCTGAGCCTGCCCGTCAACCCTGCAGGCTGACGGCTTTCATGGCACTGTCCGCATGCGCATCAAAGCTGTCTGCGCCGCCTCGCTTCACGGGGGGCCAAGTGTGCGTGTGTTGGTGCTAAGTGCCAGTTCAGTTCCTTAAGAATGGTGAGGATGTGATTTCCCGGGACCCCAGCCAGTTGCTAAACCATTCGGTTAATCATCTGCTCAAACAATTCCTAATGATAGAGCTGCTGTGGCTGTTCATTTGGAACAGCTGCTCCCTTTCGTTTTTGTGGAAGTAGCTGTTGCTTTGTATTGGTGACACTGGCGCTTGTGACGAGTCCTGTCCAGCTGTGTTACAAGATGCCCCGCTCTGCGGGTTTGTCTGATGTTTTCTCAAGAAGGGATGCCGCTTATGCCTTTTTGAAAAACATCACAAATGTGATGTTGTGTCCCTCTCAGGACATCACATGACAGACGAAGGTGGTCAGTCTGACCCATTAGGGGTGATGTTAACTTTGCTCACTGGTTGGGGAGTGTCCACCAGGCAAAATTAAAATAAAGACGATAGATTAAATAATAGCATTGCATTCGCATTATTTTCCCGACTTTGGTATTATATCATGGTTACCTGAGGGAACATTCCTTGTTTTAGAAGACAGAGAGAGAACAATATGGGAAATGTGTTAAAATGTGGAAAATACGGGTGAAGATACAGGAACATTCTTTGCCATGTTTTCTCAACTTTTCTTTAAGCCCGAGGTTATTTCGAAATAAAAAGTTGGAAGAGAATTGCAGAGGAAGTCCCCTTGACTCCAACGCCAACCCCAAAAGAATGTTTCAGACTCTGTCCTGCTGGTGCTGCATAGGCTCCGTTTAATAAATAATCCCAGGGATTTGCCACCAGAGCCATGCTTTTTGCCCAGTTTTCAATGACATCCATCAGTCTAGAACAATTTTTACAATGAAGGTCCTGTACAAAAATTAAGGGATGAAAAATTACAATTGCCTTCTCAGTCTATTTCGTTCAGAAATCTGGCTTTGAATCAACTTCCAACTTTGCAAATATCGACTAACATATGTCTAAAAACCATGTGCCAAAATACGCAGCAGAGGGGGCTGGTTTTAAAGAACATGAAATGGACACATTAAGTCTTCAGTTCTCACTTCACTGTCATTTTCTCATCTTCGGTCTGCCTTTGGGTGGAAGCTGCTTTCCAAATTTTTGAAAGGAAAACGATGACTAGGTCAGGATAAAATTCCAGAACATCCTGGTGGGATGTCAAAAACAGCAGTGATCCCTCAAGTAATTGACTTAACGTTTATTCACTTTATGTTTTATGAACGTTAACGTCGGGCTCAAAATGTGTGTTATTTCTAACATTTTTCCAGTTGAATTAGTTGAGGGGACATTTTCCAGGAATCCTAAGGACCACAGTTTAGTTGTTTTTCGTTTTGTGTGTGTATATGTTTTTAACTGAAGTCCATAACTTCAGACTTTTTATTTTACAAAGTTTGGGTAAATTAGAAAGCCAGACAATACATGTGATTGCCTGAATGGAATGTTTAGATAATCCTGCGGTGGCTGTTTTTTCAAAAGCTAAATGTACTACGATTAGTGCCATGTCATGAATATCACGAGTAAGGAAGTACAGAAACCCTCACTTGCTGGCTTCTTGATCTGGTCAGGAGGGTGGCTATAGATAGCTAAAGGAACAATAGATTTGGAGTTGATCAGCTTTGGATCTGCCAACCAGCTCTGCCATTTACTTACTAGTTCTGTGCCTTTGGATAAAAAGTCACATGTGGGGGCGCCTGGGTGGCACAGCGGTTAAGTGTCTGCCTTCGGCTCAGGGCGTGATCCCGGCGTTATGGGATCGAGCCCCACATCAGGCTCCTCCGCTGTGAGCCTACTTCTTCCTCTCCCACTCCCCCTGCTTGTGTTCCCTCTCTCGCTGGCTGTCTCTATCTCTGTCGAATAAATAAATAAAATCTTAAAAAAAAAAAGTCACATGTGGCACAACAGTTATGTAAGTTTGGACAGGTTGACTACTGCAACAAAAGCACATGGCCAAGGCTGTGGGTCCACAGATCCAGTCCACACTCTGCTCATCCAGCTGTGTGCCTGGTGAGACTGTGCCAGCCCTAAGAAGGGAGCACTGTTTTATAATCAGTTCTTTCAGAAGAAACATGTCTTTGTGATCCATCCACCCAGAGAAACACCTTTTTCAGGTGCAATTGCCCAGCAGACACAAATGTGCTGAAGGCAGCCTGAAGAAGCCCCTCTCCCTGTCCCAGGTTTCAGTGCCCTCAGTCCTGATGGTGGGATTAGACTGGAAGAGGTTCAAAGACTCAATGTGGGGATGTTTATGGCAATAGGATTTGAGACAGCGAAATGTTGAAAAACAGCAAAATAGACCCAATGGAAGGGAAATGGCCAAATATATGAGTTGGGAGAATGAGAGGGCCATTAAAATCATGTTTTCAAATAATATCTAACGAAAAAGGGGAAAAATATAACAGCAAGTAATATGAATAAAAGAAGCAGAAATGCAAGCACACAAAATTATAGGGGACAATACATGGCAGAGGAGTGACCGTTTTCTCTAGATGACGGGAATATTTGTGGTTTATATTTTCATTTTCCTTTTTCTGTGTTTGCCAAATTTTATAATGCCAATATATCATTTCATGAGAAAGACGTAGTGAAAAAACAATTCAAACAAAAAAATTTCGTGTTGTCTGATCTAGGTCTCTGACTTCAAACTATTTATCCTAAGGGAAAAAATCAGATATATAGCTAGACGTGAATTAGAGAGTCACAAAAAAACCCATGAAAGATAGGAAACAAAGCCAAGGAAGAGAAATGGTTAAGGAAGGCATAGGTCCCATGGATGCCACCGTGAAATGATGTTTATGTTCCTGTTCTATTCTGTCTTTTTTATACTCACGGAACTTCTTGGCAGAATGTGCGATGTGTGCACAAGCCCAGGGAGGAAAGCCTGCTTGTCCAGTTCTCAGCGTGAACTAACAGATCGGCACCCTCATTTTATTTTTAGGCTTCTTTCCTCAGAATGAAACATGACAATCTGAGAATATTGAAAGAAAAACAGAGCACAGACTTGAATATACTCTAATACTTCAACAATGTGAATACAGAAATACATAGATTCAGAGCCAACATTTAAAGACAAAAACTGGAAGGAAAATACCAAAATATCACAAAGGTTTTTTCCATGATGGGATTGTAGGCAATATTCATTTTAGTCTTTGTAGTCTTTTCTGTATTTTCAAATTGCCCTAAAATTAGCACATATTAAGTGTCGGTGGGGAAGCATATTTTAAAAACAAAACACCACATATGATTTATCCAACTTAGTGACATCATTTCATTTTTTTTCCCCAAAATGTCTCACTGGGTGACAGTTGAGAGACATGGATTAGTAACCAGATATTATAAAAAGCAGTCCCTGAAAGTTCTGGTCAAAGGGATAGGCTGAACCATTAAATCAGGATCATAGAATCTGAAGGCATGTCTCCTCCTACCAAATCAGAGTACAGGCACTAAGCTTAATTGACCGGTTGTCAGGGCTGGTGGTACTCTGTAGAGAGATTCCAGGCAAAGCTTACATCCTCCCACCAGTTTTTAGGGCACACTGGAGTTTTCAAGGGGTCAGGGCTTTCTTGCTGAAAATCTCATTAAAAACTTAAGAAAAAAAATAAAAGCCACTAATAACCAGACCTTTGAACAATGTTAAATAGTTAAATATTTGAAACTTGGTTTATAAACTTAAAAAAAAAAAAACTTAAGAAAGTGATCGTGACTTTTCCAAATCCATCCCCTTTCCCTTGTCCCTTGAGGGTCCAGATTCAAACATGTATCTCCATGTTTGCCCTTTCCACTGACTTACAGACTTCTATAGAAATTCACAGATGTATGCAAAATCCAGAGTCATGACACAGAGAGACAAAAGTGTTTCAACCTTAGGGATGTTAGAAAATTAATCTGCAGTACATGGCACATTGTACCTCCAGTGGAGTCTAGGAAATCACCCTGTAATTAAATATATCAACAGCTGTGTTTCAAATGTTCTCAGAGGGTTAAACCAGGAGTGTCAGGAGCCCCATGTTGGTTCTAGTCAGATTTTATTGTCAAAGAGTTATGTAAAATTGTTCATTTCTTAGAGATTTATGGATTCTTAAATTGTGGATAAGGCATCGTGGACCCATATCTAATATGCCAGCTTGAAATCTCAGACTGGATGTCTAAATGATATCTCAAAATTAATATTTCTAAAATAAATCCCTTGCACTTCATCCTTAAAATCCCTTCCTCACCCAAATTTCACACACTACTCATTGGCCGTGTTGCTCAGGCTGAAACCCTTCCTTCTGGCATTCCTTGTGTTGACTTCACCAGCCAGTCATGTCAGTTGAACTTCCAAACCACGTATTGTCTCCATCTCCCCTGCCGCCCCGGGGGTCCTGCCACTGTCATCATTGATGACGCAACAGGACTTTCCTGATAGGAAGTTTCCCCCACCATTGCCACTCCCTCCCCTGCTCTTCATCTTGGGTTGCAGATGGAGGAATCTTTTAAAACCCTAAGGCAACTCATGTCACCCAGCTCTCAGTCGTTCAGCACATTCCATGAGTTCTCTTTGAGGAACATTCAAAGTCTTGAGCTTGGCTCCAAGGCCAGAGCATCACCACCCTCCCATCTCCCCTGCTCTATCTGGCTACACCATGTCTCTCATGCACTACCCTCCAACCTCCCTGGCCTCATCTCTCTTGCTCATACCTACAAGCTCCATCCTCCCTCAGGGAATGGCACCTGCTGTTCCTTCAGGGTGGCTCCTCCAGGTCCTTCCAGCCTTATCTGGTATCTCCTTAGAAAAGCCTTTCCTGATCATTCCATCTAAGGTAGACCCACCCTGAACCTCCACTTCTCCATGTTCCATGACCTTGTCTGGTTCTGCCACTGTGCCAGTCTCACAGTGTAGTTATGGCTTATTTCTCTGTGGGCTACTGGCTGTTTCCCCATTCCGCTGTGGCATCAGTTCTATGAGGGGCTCACTCACTGAGTGAACTTGGCCAGGGCCTGGCTTATAGTAGGTTGTAATAAGACTCACTGAAAGAAAGAAAAACGAAAGAAAGAAAGAGAGAGGGGGAGAGAAGAAAGAAAGAAAGAAAGAAAGAAAGAAAGAAAGAAAGAAAGAAAGAAAGGAGTGGAAATTTGAGACCATTCATTTTAAATATTTCACGTGGTGCCTACACACACTCATTATTTAAAAGCTAATGTTATTATTTGATTCTATTATTATTTTTTTAAATTATCATCGTCATCATGAAGAGGTAAGGCACCTTGGGTTTGTGGGATCTGCAATGAGCACCAGTAAATGAGGGTGGGCAATGCCCACTTCGAAATTCTAGATAGGGCTGACCCTGAAGGTACTGGCCTCACCTTCCAATGCATTCAAGGTTGAGCATGATCTATGGGCCTCAAGCTTTCCTTCAAAAACCCTAGGGACTTTTAAGTGGATAATTAAATCTTGAGAGATTGGTCTTGGGCATTTCATTCAGGTCAAAAAATATTATATTCATTGATATTCACCATACGAACCTCAGAAAAGGAATTCATTGCTTAATGATTAAACTTCACATATGTTACAGATTAAACTCAATATATCCTGTGACATATTTAGATAACACATTTCCCAATTCTTCTGCTACACAAGCCCACATTTCTTTTTTTTTTAAATCAGATTAGTTATCATCTTGACTACTATATGTTACCTATTCATCAATTTTAAAAAGTTCCATCCAGTAGAAAAAGCTGAAAATGTCTTGGGCACCTGAAATTGTAACTGTTTCTTTGTTTTATTTAAGATAGAAGAGAGTGATTTCAGATTTTAAAAGTTTCATTTGAAAGAGAATTAAATGAATCAACTGTGCTTATAAAAAAAATCCTTTGCATTGGCTCAAACAAGGAAAAGATACATTTCTAGAAAAGAATGTTATTATATCGAGTAATTTAAAACACATATCAAAACTACTTTCCTCTAATGTAAAAGATATAGCCGTTTTAAAAATGAAAAGGACATGAAAGATATGTTTCTCATGCCATTTGATGAAATGTTTGACAGAACATAAAACCCCTGAGATTATTTGGATCCGATGTTCTTGGAGGCCATTCACCATGATTTCTGCTCTTGTGGTTGCTTCAGGATAAAGTAAATTATGAGCATTCACCTAATGTGAAAAGTCATATCTGACCATCTGGCTCTATTTCAACGTGATCTTCAAAATTTCTTCTCAGAATTAAAAAAAAAAAAAAGAGCAACACTGAGTAGATTTATTAATGCTCTTGAGATTTAAGGGGATGGAGCTAACTGTATTAACTTTAGAAATATTTGAGAAACATACCTTTATTCACAATTATGTGGCAAAGGCAACAGTAAATACTTCAAATAAATTTATTGATTATCTTAAAGGTTTTCAATGTACCCCATTTACTGTATTCAATGAATCCCACTAATTCAGAATTTATAATAACATTTATTACTTGACTGGGCTAGAGTTTCTTAGATTTTCTGTTTTAAAACATGGTTTCAATAAACAAAATGGGAACTGTAAATAAGGCTTCAAGTACTTTTCCAATATTTTGTATACATTTTTGTATTCCATTCACTGCCACCATCACCTCTATTCATGTCTGTAATCGTTTGTGCAAAGTTCACTTTGAGCATGTATTTCTCACAGCAGTTCCATGAGCTCATACCAGGGTCACTGTACTTACACATGAGAAAACAGAGCTTCAGAGAGGTTCGTTAACTTGTCCAGAATCACACAGCTAGAAAGAGACAAGATTTTTATTCCAGAGGTTTTATTTCCATCTAGTCTTGGAAAACTATACTAGCCATCAGCTTGTGTTACTATATGCAAATTTTAGAAATTAAATCACATTTTAATATTTGCAATATCAATTTCTCAGTTCAAAATAACTTTCCCCACCCAAACAAGAGAGGATTCCTATGGTCAAATATCTCGACTATTCTCATTTTTAATTTTAGAAATATTATATCATATACGCCTAACCATCTTCTCTTTTTCAACGTGTTTTAGCAGATGGTGTGATTTTTTGGATGCTAAAAAGACTGTAAGACACAGATCAAGCCCTTAATAATAATCAAGCCCTGGATAACTATGAAGCCTAACACACCTGCAACCTTCCCCTTTGATTTAATGGTCAACCCAACAATGCAAGTTGATATGTCACCTTTGAGTTCCCAGGAGTGACTGCTGCCATTATCCAAAGCAGTGGTCACCAATGATAGCATTTAAAGGTCAACTTCCTTGAGTCCCAAGAATTCTCTCTTTCCTTAGAGAGAAGGACTGCACAACGGAGCAGAAGTATGAATCATCCATACTCCTGCTCCAGTGGTAGACGTGATGGCTACAAGACTTCTCAGACATCTGATTCTGTCACTGAGTTCTAAAGACCTATAAATTTATTCACAAATTATGCTTTGTTTTAGACAATGGTCTGAAAACAGTAATACCATGATTAATAAGTTCTTCCATGGTGAAACTCCTTTATAATGAAATTTATGGTTAAAATATTGCCATATGAAATCCAATTAGAGATTGAATCATTTGGCTTCACAGTACCCAGAATGCTATTTGATAGTACTTTGGTCATACAACTTTGAAGACCCAAAAGATAATCATGATAGTGCTTCAGATGCAAAATAAATTTTGAACAACCTAGTTACTTTAAAGATTAGAGAGTTAGATTGAGTAAAAAAAAAAAAGTCTGTTTTCTGGTTCTCAAATGCAGTAACAAGAGCTCCCAACTGAATTTCGGGATTGCTCCATAGTTCTCCTGGCCCTTCAGCTGGCAGCTCTGAGATAGGAGACTAAGAAAGCCAGAGGTGAAATACAAGTCATTTTACCTTATTCAGTATATGTCAATTGAGTCCTTCAGGAAGCAAGGCCAAAGGAGAGTTATAAGTGCAAGAGATTTATTGGTGTTAATAACTGCAAATGATAAAGCAGGGTGCAGGAGGAGGAAGGGAAGTTCTTCAGATCATAATGCAGGTCTCACATCTGGGAAAAAAGTAAAGGGAGGAAGGAAGATTGTGTAGGAAGAAGCCTCAACATATAGGGTAGTCCTGAGAAAATAAAAGGGAGCTCCAGTATTGAGTAAAAACAAGCAGACCCTAGAATATTCCTTCTTTGACCAGAGGCTGCTGGGAAAGTGTGAGGTCTCAGTGCAAAGGCAGTGGCAGCTTCCAAAACTGCTGCAGCTGGGGATTACCTGCTATCTGTTCTCCTCACAGCTGGTTATCAAGTTCTTTCTTAAAAGAATATCCAAGTGGCTCACCCCATGCCTGCCCTACAATGTTTTAAATAAAATTACAAAAAAAATTTTTTTTAATTAAAAAATAAAAAAATAGAAACATCAAAATAAAAATAAATAAATAAATAAAATTACATGTTAATATATACAGACTTTAATAAATCATTGCAATATTAAATGACTAGAATTCAGTCCTACATTTTGATTCTAGTTACTAAGTCCTGGAAAATCAATTGAATGGGTAGGACCATCCTCTTGCCTACACCGATGTTGCAATTTAATGACCTCTGTTGTCTTGAGTTTCACACTCACACATCTGGTAGTAGTAACAAATATTCAGCCAAGATCCATAGCACCATGGCAATTAACTAGTCTTTCAGCGTCTTGATGCCACTCTTGACCCATAAAAACATATCCCCATGAAGCAAATCACACAGTGGTCTCCAAACATTTACTTCCTTGATTCAAACCATCCTGTTTTGTATCCTGCAGCTGATTGTTCGGTCAGGCCCCAATGTATCTCAAAAATAGACTGTGTGGGGAAGTAACATCGTAGGGCATTTTGATCTCTTTACTCTCCTGCTATAGATTCTGCACGTCCACAGTTCACTGAAGTGAAGGTACCAACAGGAGGAAAGGATGATTAATCAAGTATCTGCAAATCCCCAGACATATCAGAAACCAGTTCCACAGTGAGAAATGAGCTTCTCTAAGGCATGTGCCTGCTCATAGCTCAGCTGAAAGAAAGGTCTTCAAATCATCAGGGATCTCATATATCCTCACATTTCAAGGCAAACCCCCATTTCAACAAATGCATATTTTGTAAGAGTCTACCCAATTGATTTTTTTTCTAAAAAATTCATGAAAGAAAATATTTTCAGAGCAGATTCCAAAACAGCAGAAGAGACAAAACTGAATTTATAAACACCTCATCCCTGACCCTCCAAGAGAATAGAATCTGACAAAAGAATCAGAAGGGAGGTGTACTAGTCTGTTGGCACAGCCATAAGAAAAAATGACAGACTGGGTGGATTGAACAACAGAAATGTATTTTGCACGTTCAAGTTTCTGTCAGGATTGGTGTCAGTGAGACCTCTTTTCCTGGCTTGAAGAAAGCCACCCTCTTACTGTGTTCTCACATCTTCCCTCTGTGTACACGCAGAGAAAGAGAGAGATCTCTGGTGACTCTTCCTCTTCTTTTAAGGACCAGTTCCATTGGATTAGTGTCCCATTTAACCTTAATTGTCTCCCTATAGGCCCCATCTCTGAATACAATCGTCTTAGGGATTAGGGCTTCAATATGAATTTGGTGGGGACAGGGGGGCTCAAACGAGTTCATAACAGGGAGTGTGGACAGCTAAGTACTATTGAGTGTGGAAAGCCAAAATATCTTAAATGCATACAGTGTGACCAGCAACATTACTGAATCACAAATAAAGTCAGGAATTAAAACAAATAATACTTCCCCAATTTTATAGCTGTATTATGTCCTCATTGCCATGGTGAAGCCTTGAGAAAGGCATAAATCAAAGTCAGTCTTTGGCTCACTTATTAAGGCAGCAAATACCCCTCCTTTTTTCTGCCCACTGCTGAGGACCACAATGGATGATTCTTTTAGCGGCAAGATAGCACCAAGTTTCCATCACCCATTTAGCAAGTTTATAGAATTTATACTGTCAGGGCACAGAAGTAAGATTCAGATCTTATATGCTTTCTTTAGAGAAGAAAAAGATTCAACATCAGGAGGACATGAGTTTCAAGTTGCTTCTGTAGCTTTTGGTGTCTTTGACTCAAGGAACACAAGGACAAGGGTTCTTTCCCTTGCAGCTGCTAAGAGTATCTTTTTGAGTGACAAATAATTTATTTAAGCCATTTGTCTAATGTTCTTCCATGGCGCTATAGTTGCATCCAGTGAGCATAACAAAGTGCCCTGGACCCCCTATCAGTTCCAATAGTGAGTGAGAACCTGGATTTACAGTCAAGGGCAAGGTCATGGGTGGGGATACAAGACAGATCCTTTCTCTCACCAGTGCCCCAGTCTCCAAACCAGTCATGGTAGGATCATTCCTTGTTTATTCCTGGTGTGCTGAGCTAGGAGTGAAGGGCTGAAAATGGAGAAAGGGGAGAATAACCATTCACACAGGGTGCTCTAGGATCTTCTTTGGTTTTGCTCAAAATCCACCCTGAACACAGTGTATCCCAGTACTTTATTGCTGTGTAACAAACAACCTCAGAACTTAGTGGCTTAAGATAACCATTTTATTTTTCTAATGATTTTGTGGGTTGGACGATTTTTCTCTGATCTACCACGATGGCTGAGGCTAGAGGACTCACTCCCAGGATGGCTTCCTCACTCACAGTCTGACACTCTTCCCAGGCTTGGGCTCCTTACAGCATGGTGGTCTCAAGGCTGGTCAACTTTGTACATGGTGGCTGGCTTGCCCGAGAGTGAACTTTCTTAGACACAGTGTTCCAGAGCCCAGAAGGAACCTGCAGAGCTTCTAATGACCAGCCACAGAAGTGCAGAGCATCAGTTCCACTGTGTTCTATTGATCAAGTGCAGGTTCGGGGGTGGGGGCAGGGCTTAGATTCTCCCTCTCAGTGGACAGAAGAGCAGCTTTTAATAAAGCAAATACAGTATGTGTGTGAGAAAGGAAATCCTAGAATCTCACTGTGTATGCAGGGACCTGTCTGCGGTGCTCGCTTTGCTGTTTGGTTATAAAATTCAGCAAGTGATGTAAACCGCTCTGTCTTCTCTATAGAGCAGAATTTGGAGCTGGGTGATTCCATCTCATGCCCTTCCATGTCCCTTCATCTCACACACCTCAGGTTCCTGATCTGCAAAATAGGGAAAACAGTACAGAACACCGCAGCTTCTTAAAAGGGTAAAGGGAAACCATGGCAAAAGCACTTTTTAAACTGTTAAAAGCAAAACATATAAGGGGAATGTCTTGTCCTAAAGAGCACATTGGAGGGGGGGGGAGAAAAGGTGTTTTGGAATGAGATAAGCCTGAGTTCAAACCCCTGCAACCTCAGATCATTCCTCTGTAACATAAAGATTGAGATGCCGACTCCAGAGACAAGATGTCAGGACGGAACGCAATTGTATGCGTAAAGCCCTGGGCACCAGGCAGGGCTAATTACAAGTACATGGCCTCTTCCCTTGGCAGTCAGAGCCTGGGCTTTTTCCAGCACTTAAAACAAGAAATAATAATCCTGAGGAATGTTCATAGGAGGTGATGATGCGTCAGTCCTTGGCTTCATGCCAAGAAGTATGCCTAGCACATTGTCCAGGTAAGAACTGCAGAATCTCATTTAGATTTACACACAGGAAACTGCATAAAAGGCAAACCAACAGCCTCTCTAGAAACCCCCTCTTGACAATTCTGCTTCCCATGTTGTCCAAGAGAAAGTGAAGACGGTTTGAAGGAAGTTCTGAAGTGAAAGCAATCTGATGACAAGTTCACGGAGGCCACCCAGGGGGTGATGATGACTCCTTGCCGTCTTAATCCTTCATGAGTGTAGGCTTCTTGGATTAGGAACCCACACTCAACTTTCACCATGGAGTCTCCGAACCTTTTATCAATATATTTAGAAACGAATGTGTTTGGAGGTGATGGGAATGCCAGTTAATCTGAGAGAGAAAAGTGATTATCCCCTCTTTTCCCCAGGCACTGAGGGACATTTTCCAAACCTAAAAGCTATATTAGGCAAGCCATTTTTGTTGGAGATCACACCATTATTTTCTGTTCAGGGTAAGACTGGCATATGTTATGATCTAAGTTGTCTGTTGGTGACAAGAAAGTCACAAACCTTTAAGGATAAAATGGGAGAGAGTGCAGAATGAATTTAGGAATGCAAAAGGCAGTCTAACTTTCAATGATGTACTTATACTAGCATTATTTCTTCCAAGAATGGAAGCCCGAAAAAAGTACATTATTCAGAACTGTGTGCGGTGATAAGAAAATAAAAATGAGTTACCTTTGAACAAAGCTGATGTCTGATTCACTGTCAGTAAAGCATGTGTCAGACATGATCTAATTGTTTCAGAAACTGTTTTACTATATGTTAATGTTCTTACACATGTCCATGCTCTTGCCTGGAATCTCTAGAGAGCAGCAAATAGAACATAAGAGGTCTGGTTTGGGGTACAGCAGTCTGTTTTTATGGGGTGGAAATGTGGTGATAGGTTTATATGAACATTCAAGTTGTGTCTTAGTATCATGCTGCTATGGTCAAAAGAGGCCAACCAACCAGAGCCAGCCATGGGCATTCTGCTCATGGTGGGCAGGGCTGTGCTCACCCATTCAAAGGAGTAACTTCATATTGCCCTAATCAACATTTTGTTAGCTGTGGAGGCAACAGGTGGGGACGGCTGGGAGGGATGACCCTTGTTCCCCGACCTATGTCTCCTCTGGGTGGGACAACTCTGAGAAGTGCTCTACAGTTTCCCAGGGGTGTCCTGCAGGTTTGCCCACAATAGAATGCTCTGTCAGCTTCCTCCCCTTCCCCATCTCTCCCTGCTGCTCTCTCATACCTCACATTACCTGGGATCACCTCCTATTAAGTTTCTTGTACCCAAATCCTGTCTCACGGTCAGTTTCTGGGGGACTCCAAACTCAAGACAGAACTCAATTCATCTCTTTCTACATTTGTTCTTCTTCATCTTTTCCCAACCATCAGAATTGTTCTCTATCCTGACTGGTCTTAGTAAATTCAGATTCTATTCAATGAGATGGACATTCATAATCACCTGATTACAGGGATGTCAGGATGTAATTTCAGAGAAATCTACTGTCTAGTGCTAGAATGTCAGGCAATTTGGAAAAGCATGCTCATGTTCCTCCCTCATGCCCCAGCACTGAGCCAGAAGCCGTCAGTCACATAAAGGAAGATGCTTTTTCATCCTGTCACTGACTTTTTATGGGGATTAGCTCAGATAAAATGTTTCATGCTCTTTATGCTTTTTCAATTCATTGCCTATAGTTATCACTTTGAGCCAACTCCTTCTAGAAATAATATTTCTTTGCAATCAGAAAAATAACACAATAAATAAGAATGCATCCCGACCTCTTGGATTTCCCCCATAGAGTTTCTATCTCCAAACATTTTGGAAATGACTTTCATATTTCTTCCCTTTATAGTTAACCATGACCAAAAACACACTTGTAACTCTATGTAAGACACTTTTTCCTTTTCAAGCTTCAGTCTTGCAACCCAGTCATACAAACAAGCTCCAAGATTTATAATCAATTTAGGCTTTGTACCCCATTTCTGGCTTTGTTTATGCTAACTTAATCTTCGTCAAAATGATGTCCAAATTAACTCTGAAAAATGGACATTTGCCTTTACCTTCCCAATGACGTCATTCCGCTGTGGATATGCATCTAATGTACGTACAAAACACACACACAGAGCTCCTGAGGTTGTTTTTCTTTTCTGTAGTGATCCTGTATTTTCCCTTTTTAGTAATTATTTTTGGAACTTCATTTTGAAAATCCACTTATTCATCATGTTATAAGAACACACCAAAATGGAATACCACAATAGCTTTAAACCAATCTCTGGCTGGAAACGTCTCCTCGATAACACACTAGCTCTGACACTGAAGGGAAAAACTGGAAGAGGATGCCGTCAAGAAATCACAAGATTAACCTGAGCCTATCCACGCCATCCCCCCATTTTTCAGTGCTGTAAGTTTCTGCTCAAGTGGGTCTGTATCCCATGCCTCTCAAAGTCCCCTGCCCTCAAATAAGGAACAGAGGTAGTTAAAATGTGGAAAATTGAGAAAATGCAGAACACATCATTAACTCATATACTCAGGAAGCTGTGGCAATCTTTACTTCTCTTCACATAAGGCCCACTATAAATGAAATATATATTTTAATTATTTCCAGTTTAGATATTCCCAGTGTGCAACACACAACCTCAACTGTTCACTGTAGAATAAAGGAA
This sequence comes from Ursus maritimus, assembly GCF_017311325.1. Taxonomy (NCBI): domain Eukaryota; kingdom Metazoa; phylum Chordata; class Mammalia; order Carnivora; family Ursidae; genus Ursus; species Ursus maritimus. The sequence continues at coordinate 2,759,695 of NW_024424675.1, forward strand.
AATTGGGCGGTAAGAAAGCGAGAAGAAAGTTGCAGCTAATGCAGAACAGTTGCAAAGCATCGTCACATCGCCCTGAGCAAAACTCGTCTTTTTATTTTGTAGAAAAAGCAATTGATTTCCCCTATGTGCAGCGTCTGTATTCAGATTCTGTTTACCCATGAGCTCTGACAGGTTTACCCGAAGCAGCTTCGCAAACCAGCTGCTCCTTCGCAATCTCTGCGGTTATAATTCTTTTAAGTTGCAGGGATAACTGAAAATGTACATGGCTCTCTGGGATGCAAGGCAGGCAGCAGGAACTGTTGACATATTTTATTTTTTACATAGCATTTTCAATTACAGAGAATGGCATAGCTATGAACTTTCATTGGGTGCCCCCCTCCACTTGACTTTTGTCAGGCAACATAAAGCGTGCAAAGTCACTTCAGCTCAGCCTCTCTCCAGAAAACTCTGCGGATTGCCCAGTAATGTCATTCCTGACTCAATGAAAACCAAGCCAGAGCCCTTTTGGTGCACCGAGCATATGGCTTTTCCAATTAAACTACTGGGGGACCTCACCCCAGAGATGGAATCTGTAGACATCGCAACGCCGTGTGCAGTATCACCTTCAAACTCCTTCGGCTACTCGGCCAACTTTTCCCCTAATCTGGAAAAAAAAACTGCCTAATTTCTTCAAAAGCTCTTATAACTTGCTATTGTTTTTCAAGCTTAATAACTCTCTCCTTTAAAACTTTATCACAACAATTGATTATGTTAAAGAGTTTTGACATTGGCTTTAGCAGCTGAGTAGCCTGAGTAAGTTTAAAATTGGTCTTGCATAAGACAGGTTTAGTACTTCCAAGAACCAAAGGTTTTCCTTTTTTTTTTTTTTAAATAGAAGTGTTTATGAGCCCTGCTTTGGCCTGCAGCCAGTGTATGATTATTAAATAAACTTATACTAGTATTATACCTAAATATGTACTAGGGTGAAAAATATCCTAGAAAATTAAACTGTCAGGGAGTGGGGGGGCGGGGAATGGTCACAAAGCATCCCAAAATGCTTGGAGATAAATGGTTTTTAAGATTGTGGTTTGATGCTATACCCCCTTCTCCCACAGGAGTGGTACTTTCTGGCTACATGAATCCTATCACGGTTTCCCAAATTCATGTTTCCCTTTGTGCATCTGAGTCTTTGCATATGCTATTCCAGGAGATCAGGGAGCTCACTGTCTCTTCCCAGCTTGAGGACTCATCCTTCCAGACCAGGATCAGAAAGCACAGTCTGCCCAGCTCTTCCCCAACACACACACACACACCACCAGGGACAGGCAGCACCCTCCACAGCTGCTGTAGAGCTGAACCATTATATTAGGCACTCATCCCATGGCTTCCTATGGCTCTGTTCCTGTGTCCCAGTGACCTCAGAATGAGCTTGTCTGCAACTCAATTCTCCTTTGTACCACTGGCCCTCTGCAAAGTGCCAGGTTAAGAAGCATTTGTTAAATAAATAAAGATACTGTAACAGTGGAAGTACATATAAACATATATATGTACTATTTTTATTTTGTAAAATTTTTCAAATCCGGTTGGGAGAAGAGACTCAGCACACAGCTCTTAATTTGCTGTGAAAAGCAGCTCACATTTTCACTTCTCTACATGGAAAACCAATATTTGTTCAGAAAAAAATTTGCTTCAGAATTAACTACCATAGCATCAAGGTTATTTTTTTTAATTTTATTTTATTTTTTCCATAATAATATTTTTATTATATTATGTTATTCACCATACAGTACATCCCTGGTTTTTGATGTGAAGTTCGATGATTCATTAGTTGCGTATAACACCCAGTGCCCCATGCAATACGTGCCCTCCTTACTACCCATCACCAATCTATCCCATTCCCCCACCCCCCTCCCCTCTGAGGCCCTCAGTTTGTTTCTCATAGTCCATAGTCTCTCATGTTTCATTCCCCCTTCTGATTACCCCCCCTTTCTTTATCCCTTTCTTTCCCTACCGATCTTCCTAGTTCTTATGTTCCATAGATGAGAGAAACCATATGATAATTGTCTCTCTGCTTGACTTATTTCACTTAGCATTATCTCCTCCAGTGCCGTCCATGTTGCAGCAAATGTTGAGAAATGTTATTTTTGATAGCTGAGTAATATTCTATTGTATATATGGACCACATCTTCTTAATCCAGTCATCTGTTGAAGGGCATCTTGGCTCCTTCCACAATTTAGCTATCGTGGACAATGCTGCTATGAACATTGGGGTGCATATGGCCCTTCTCTTCACTACATCTGTATCTTTGGGATAAATACCCAGCAGTGCAATGGCTGGGTCATAGGGTAGCTCAATTTTTAACTTTTTAAGGGACCTCCACACTGTTTTCCAGAGTGGCTGTACCAACTTGCATTCCCACCAACAATGTAGGAGGGATCCCCTTTCTCCACATCCTCTCCAACAATTGTTGTTTCTTGCCTTGTCAATTTTTGCCATTCTAACTGGCATAAGGTGGGATCTCATTGTGGTTTTGATTTGAATTTCCCTGATGGCTAATGATTTTGAACATTTTTTCATGTGTCTGTTAGCCACTTGTATGTCTTCATTGGATAAGTGTCTGTTCATATCTTCTGCCCATTTTATGATTTGTTTATTTGTTTCTCATGTATTGAGTTTGAGAACTTCTTTGTAGATCTTGGATACCAGTCTTTTATCTGTAGTGTCATTTGCAAATATATTCCCCCATTCCATGGGCTGCCTCTTAGTTTTTTTGACTGTTTCCTTGGCTGTGCAGAAGGTTATTTTTTAAATATGTGTGTTTTATCACCAATTTCCAAGCTCCATTTGATTGCTTTCTTGTACCTTTTTCACTTGACTTGCAGCCTGTCTGCTGGAAGGAACAATGCCCATTTGAATGTTTGTGCATGTGTGTGTGTGAAATCATCAGCACTTCCCACATGATCTGTCCTAGTACAGACAGGTCAGATTTCCTAGAATGATTTAAAATATCACATATGGAAGCTAATAATCAAGACTCTCATTTAAAAAGAAGCACAGGAAGGAGAGGGAGAAGGAAGAGGAGGGAAGAAGGAGAGGAAGAAGAAGTAGGAGAAGGAAAGCGAGGAGAAGAAGGAAGGGAAGGGGAATGGAAGAAACGAAAGACCCCACATATAACTGCACTAAACACTAACATTTATTAAGCCCTTGTAAGCCAGGTGTTGTTTTAAGTATTTACCATACGTTGTCTTACATAATCCTCACCCATACTCTATGTGGCACGTCCTACATTGTCTTATTATTATCCTATTATTACTCATAAGATAATGGAGCCAATAATAAATGATGGTGTCAGGATTTACACTTGGGCTCCTGGATTCAGAGTCCATGTCACTCCCTACTCCTTTGAAAGAGACCTTCATAGTTGCCCTCTCAATTTCCTCACCTCCTACTCACCCTCCACCAATTCCACACTTCCTCTGAATCCATTATTCCAATGAAACACCCGTTGGGGTCAGTGGTAACCTCCATGTCACAGGGGAAATTGCTCAGGCCTCATTAGATTGAATTGTTGGCCAAACTCAGTACTATTGACTTCTTTGTCCTGCTCTTTACTCTGGGTCTTTTCCTGTTTTCCTCCTATTTCTCTGCCAACTCTGGCTCTGGCTCCTCACATATTCTTCTCAACATAGCCATTTAAGAAATGTAGTCAGAGAGGCTCTTTTTCCTCCTTTTACTCAGTGTTTTCACCTTAGAATCCAAGACTCAGTCATCTCATTTTTGTCCCAGCTTCAATTATCATTGCAAATGACACACATATGTACAGTCCCAATAGAGACCTCAGACCTACATCCTGAGTTTCAGACCATGTATGTCCAAATGACTACCTAATAGGTCCTCTTGGATGGCGTTAAGATACCGAGAACTTGCTCATCAAATTACATATTGCTGCATCTCTAGGACCAGCAACAATGCCTGATACATAGCAGGCATTAAGCACATTTTTGTTGAATGAGTTAGTAAATGAATGGATGAAACTCCACGTGTCTAAACTAAACTTATAAGCTCCTATCCCCCCAAAACCTATCCTCATCCAGTGTCCCTATATCCCTGAATGGCACTACCTTTGGAAACTCTGCTCTCTTCTGTCATCACAACACTGACTCTCTCAATTTTATTTCCTACGTATGTTTAAAATCAATTCACTTTCTTCACCTACACAACCGGCTGTCTATGCTACCTCCACTAAACCCACATCCACTCACACCGTTTCCAATCACCTTTCTACAATGTTGTCAGAGTGTTCTTAAAAGATAAATCTGATCATTTGCCAACACATTTGGAACTCTTCAGGAGTTTTTCATTGTTCTTATAACTAGGTCTCTATCATTAACATGAGCAAAGGACCCTGAGCTGCCTGACTTTCCTGCCTGAGTCTCCAGATGCTCTTGTTATAGAAAAGTTTTTAATTCCCTGTAGAGGCCAACCTCCCTTGTGCTTAGGGGTCTTTACATATAGAATTACTATAACCTAAATCCCTGTGCATCCCCTACTACGTTACTTCAGTGAGTTGATTCCCATTCATTGTTCTCTGATTTCGTCTTCCTGTTAAAACTGTGAGTGATCATATTACACTTATTTGTGTGACAATTTGATGAATATCTGTCTTTCCCACTTGACTGTAAACTCCATGAAGGTAGGAAATGTCTTTATCTGCTTAATTTTATGCTCATGTCCTGTTAGAGTGCCAGCTCAATAAATGATTATTGTAACGATTGAAGGAATATATCGACAAGAAAGACCAACACATGGGTTGAAAAGTTGCTGGAGCTTGAGAGATATGGAGAGAATAAAACAATCATACAAACAGAAAAGATTATCTGTAAAGGAAAAAGCTTCCAGGTTGGATTTATTAATATCTGGAAACAGTTTATGCCAGAAGATAAATAATGATACATTAAGCTTTAAGGAGAAAAAAAAATCAGAGAAATCTAGTTAAGATTCCATTATATTATTAACATAAATACAACAGAAAGCCTCTATCAAATATATGAAACAGAATCATAATGTTTATCATTGTTCATTTTTGGTGATTTATTTTGTGTCTGTACTATGTAAGAGTTGAAAAAAAGCAGAATGATCAAGGAAACATAAAAATAAAAAAAATAAAACAAAGTAACATAAATAAAACAGCATTTTTTATGGTAGTAAATTTAAGAAATAAATCCATTTAGACAAGCAATTTTTCTTAAATTAAATACAGAAACAAACCCCATTCTTCAGTGCACAAATGAGTGGCGTGAAGTACACGCCACTAAATGATTAGAAAAAATTGCAAGCAAAAGAAAGGAAAAACAGATCAAAGATCCAAATATGAAAACTAAAGCCATAAAACTGTTAGAAGAAAATGCAGGAGAAATATTTTATAACATTCGATTTGGCATTGGTTTCTTAGATAGGATACGAAAAGCAAAGGGAACAAAAGAAAATATAGAGAAGTCAGAGTATACCAAAATTAAGCTGTGCATCAAAGGACACAAAGAACAGAGTGAATGGCAACCCATGGAAAGGGAAAAATATATACAAATCATATGTATGGTAAAGGGTTGATATCCAGAATATATAAAGAACTCCTACAATTCAAAAACAGAAAACAAACAACCCAGTTAAAAAGTGGGCAAAGAACCTGCATAGGCACTTCTCCAAAGAAGATGTACAACTGGCCAATAAAGCACAGAAAAAGATGCTCAACATCACTAATTAATAGGGAAATGCAAATTAAAAACCACAAGATACCATCTCAAACCCATTAAGATGACTACTATCAGATAAACAGAAAAAAACAAGTATTCATGAAGATATTAAGAAATTGGAATGCTTGTGCATTGTTGGTGGGAATGCAAGGTGGTGCAGATACTATGGAAAATAGTATAGCAGTTCCTCAAAAAAATTAAAAATGGAATTACCATGTGATCAAGCATTTCCATTTCTGGGTATAAATGAAAAAGAAAGCAGGAACTCACAGGAGTTATTTGCACACACATGCTCATAGCAGTATTATTCAAAATAGCTAAAAGGTAGAAGCAACCCAAGTGTCCATCGATGGATGAATGAATAAACAAAATGTGGTATATACATACAATGGAATATGATTTAACCTTACAAAGGAAGGAAATCCCAATGCATGCTATAACAGGGATGAACGTTTGAGGACACTATGCTAAGTGAAATAAGGCAGTCACAAAAGTAAAAATACTGTATGATTCCACTAATATGAGGTAATTAGAGTAGTCAAATTCACTGAGACAGAAAGTAGAATGGTGGTTGCTGGCGAGTGGAGAATGGGGAGTTATTATTTAATGGTTACAGAGTTTCAGTTTTGCAAGATGAAAAGTTCTGAAAATGGATAGCCATAACAGTGTGAATGTACTTAATGCCACATTTAAGAAGAAGAAGAAGAAGAAGAAGAAGAAGAAGAAGAAGAAGAAGAAGAAGAAGAAGGAGGAGGAGGAGGAGGAGGAGGAGGAGGAGGAGGAGGAGGAGGAGGAGGAGGAGGAGGAGGAGGAGGAGGAGGAGGAGGAGGAGGAGGAGGAGGAGGAGGAGGAGGAGGAGGAGGAGGAGGAGGAGGAGGAGGAGGAGGAGGAGGAGGAGGAGGAGGAGGAGGAGGAGGAGGAGGAGGAGGAGGAGGAGGAGGAGGAGGAGGAGGAGGAGGAGGAGGAGGAGGAGGAGGAGGAGGAGGAGGAGGAGGAGGAGGAGGAGGAGGAGGAGGAGGAGGAGGAGGAGGAGGAGGAGGAGGAGGAGGAGGAGGAGGAGGAGGAGGAGGAGGAGGAGGAGGAGGAGGAGGAGGAGGAGGAGGAGGAGGAGGAGGAGGAGGAGGAGGAGGAGGAGGAGGAGGAGGAGGAGGAGGAGGAGGAGGAGGAGGAGGAGGAGGAGGAGGAGGAGGAGGAGGAGGAGGAGGAGGAGGAGGAGGAGGAGGAGGAGGAGGAGGAGGAGGAGGAGGAGGAGGAGGAGGAGGAGGAGGAGGAGGAGGAGGAGGAGGAGGAGGAGGAGGAGGAGGAGGAGGAGGAGGAGGAGGAGGAGGAGGAGGAGAAGAAGAAGGAGGAGGAGGAGGAGGAGGAGGAGGAGGAGGAGGAGGAGGAGGAGGAGAGGAAGGAGAAGAAGAAGAAGGAGAAGAAGAAGGAGAAAAAGAAGAAGGAGAAGGAGAAGGAGAAGGAGAAGGAGAAGAAAGATATGTGTAAATCAGAAGTAAAGAGAATGCAAAAGCCAAGAAATAAATATCAGATAAACCCAAGGAAAAGTGATTTAAATTGGAGAGGGAGGCCTTCTTTGTGATACTGATGGTGACCGTCCTCTGCAGTGAAGAGAAAACTTGGAAATTTCTATGCACCAAATAACCTGACTTCAAAATATGTAAGTAAAAGCTGCAGGAATCACAAGGAGAAATGGAAAGAAACAGAACTTTAAACAAAAATGGGAAGCTTAAGCATACCTTTCTTAATTCTTGCCAGATCAAGTAGATAAAATATAAGAAAGGATAGAGGAGCTGGCTTTTTAAAAAAAAATAAATTAAGGTATAGTTTATATCTAGCAAGATGTATAATAAATTTTTACTGAGTATATATATCTGTGTAACTTCTACCCAGGTTAAGAAACATGGTGACATTTTCACCTCCCATAATGTTTCCTGGTGTCCCTTGGCAGGGACAATTTCCAAGGTACTTATATTCTGACCTCTATCACCAGAGAATAATTTTGACTGTTACTCAATTTCTCTGTCTTTTTCAATAGATGCACATAGTATCTCAATGTGCTTTATTTTGCGTTTCCCTGATGAATCTAAACATTTGAACACCTTTTCGTGATTTCACTGACCATTTGGATGTTATGAAGTATCTGTTATGGTCTCTTGCCCTTTTCTTAAAAATTGGATTGTTTGTCTTTTTCTTGTTTTATATTTCTCTATATATTCTAGATAAAGTTCTTTGGCAAATATATGTATTGAAAATACTTTTTTTCCAGTCTGTGGCTTGCCTTTCACTGTCTTAAAGGTATCTTTTGATGGCCAAGTATTTTTAGTTTTGATAAATTCAAATTTACCAATTTGTGTTTTCTTTTATGGTTAGTGGATTTACTTCTGTTCCAAAAAATCTCTGCACATCCCAAGGTCTTAAAGATAATCTCTAATATTTTCTTCCAGAAGCTTTATGGTTTTAGCCTTATATTTAGAACTATGATCCACTAATATTTTATTTATTATAAGCAACTGAGCCAGGAAGGATAAACATATCAAATTCTCTACTTGGAAAAAGGGGAAATAAAGGTTTCTGTACATCAATAAAACTTACAAAATGACCATAATTCAGACCCCCAAAAATCCCTCAATCAATGCTGAAGCATGAATAACAAAGCTACATTATGTATCTGCAGTGCAATAAAATAAGAAATAAATTTAAAAATGTTTAAATGTATATAGAAATCTAAAAACATGATCTCTTATCCACATTGGGTGAAAGAAAAAATCAGTATTTCAAAAAAAGTCTAAAAAATATGACTCAAATTTTTTAAAAATCTCTGGGACAAAGTCAATTTTGTATTCAGATGAAAGTTTGTTTGAACAAAAAAGAAAGAAAGAAAGAAAGAAAGAAAGAAAGAAAGAAAGAAAGAAAGAGAAAGAAAGAAAGGAAGAAAGAAAGAAAAAGGAAGGAAGGAAGGAAGGAAGGAAGGAAGGAAGGAAGGAAGGAAGGAAGGAAGGAGGAAGAGGGGTCGGGGGAGGAAGGGGGAAGGAAAAGAGAGAAATGAAGGGAAAGGGAAAGGAATCACTAACAGTAAAAAGAAGGAGTTAATTTGAAGCTAGAGAAGCCATCCGTAAGCCTTTCTCTCATGCTATGAAATGTAGAGAGCTACCATAAAATACAGAGAGTTACCTAAGCATTTCTTGAAATTAGAGAGAGCCAGGAGACCCTGTTTTGACTCATATGATGGGGTCAGAGCCTGCTGATCCTGCCCCTAACCTCTTTCTTCCCTCTTCTCACCTTGAACAAGGACTTAATGGCTATCCTATCACCATGTTGACAAGGCCAAAAGATTCAGGCCAAAAGAAACAGAAATGAACTAAAGAAAGGGGACCAGCAACCACCCTCTTCTTGACTCTTTGTGTCTCTGTAGTTGGCTGAAAGCATTCTTAACTGACAAGAGTCCTGAGATGAGAACAGGGATCAGATCCGTGGAACAGAATTAGGTTAGCAAATAGAGGCAAGTACAATGGGGGGTTATTTTATGATAAAGAAGTCGTATCAAATCAGTGGTCATAAGTTAGGAAAACTCCATAGGTAGGTGGAATGAAGCAACTCATAAAGATAGTCTTATCTTGCTTCTTACCACAAAATATAATCTGAAAGATCAACCCGGAATTTTGCCATGCAAGAATTACTAAATGTTATTTTCATCCAAAATACATGTCTCTCAACATTTAGAAGGAAATCCCTGCCTTAATGACCATTGTTTAAACAATTGTAACTGCCTGCCCAGTATAGAATGAAGAGTATTATATTGGCATATTGTGCATTTAAAATCAGAGCCCCCTTAAACTGTATTAACCACAAAGAGGAATTTGTAGGATCACGGGGATGGCTCAGTCGCTTGAGCGACTGACTTGATTTTGGCTCAGGTCATGATCTTAGGGTTGTGAGACCGAGCCCTGCATAGGGCTCTGCACTGGGCGTGGAGTGTGCTTGAGATTCTCTCCCTCTGCCCCTCCCCCTGCTCATACTTGCACTCTCTCTCTCTAAAATAAATAAATAAATCTTTAAAAAAAGATGAATTTGTACTAACCACAAAGATAAGTCAGTACTTCCCTGAAGTGAAATCAGCAAGTAAATAAACGTTGTTTTCTTTATATTTTGAAACAAAGGCATACATCTTTGTGTGTCTCTTTTCCAATTTTCGTTAAGAGTATGCTTCATCTTTATGAAATGACTTCGAAATTTCAGAAACAGTTAAGATATAATGAAAAATACATTTTTCTTGAATTTCTGCTAAAAGGTTGCTAGAAAAACCATCATGGCCTGATGTTTTGGGGATGAGATATCATGAACCCCCATTTCAATTATTCTTATTATTGTTTACTAATCAAGAGTCTTCTTTGTTGTCTCCCTCTAAGACCACTCTTAGAATTTATACTTCCTTAGAAAATTGTTCACTTCATGGATTTTTAATTTATTAGCATAAAATTGCCCATATTGACCCTTAGTTTTTTAAAAAATACTTCCATATATGCTTGTATCCCATTATTTGTTCCTAATATTATTTATATATTTATTCTCCCTCTCTCCCCCTCTTTTTTCTTTCTCTCTCTCTGTTATCTGTTTTATTGCTCTTTTAAAATAGTATTTGGTCTTAGCAATTGACTGTACTCTTTTGTTTATTTGCTATTTAATTAATTTCTGCTTTGATGCCCTTCCTGCTATTTGATTTAGATTTTATTTATCTATTTTTATTTATTTTATTTTTTTACTATGTTCAATTAGCCAACATATAGTACATCATTAGTTTTTGATGAAGTGTTCAATGATTCATTAGTTGCGTATAACACCCAGTGTTCATCACAGCATGTACCCTCAATACCCATCACCCAGTTACCCCAGCCCCCAGCCCCCCTCTCTTCTGTAATCCTCAGTTTGTTTCCCGGAGTCCAGAGTCTCTCATGGTTTGTTTCCCTCTCTGATTTCTTTCCATTCAGTTTTCCCTCCCTTCCCCTATGGTTTTAAACTGCACTATTTCTTATATTCCACATACGAGTGAAACCATATATTTGTGTTGTCCCTTTTTCCACCTTTTGTATTTGAAATCTTAGTTCACTTATTGTAAATTTTTCCTTTCAGTGCAGTTTGGGGTACATTATCACTTATTTTTATATAGGGTGCTTTTGCTTCAGATATTTTATAAAGTTTCTTTAGATTTACTCTTTAATGAAAGATTTTTTTTTTAAGAAATACACCTTATAATTTCTCAAGGGTGTTTTTACTATTCTTTGTTACATTCTAATTTTATGTATTTTGTGGCCAATGTTCCCTCTCCAAAACTCCAGTCTAACCATGAGAAATGACCCCAGTCTCATCATGAGAAAACACCAGACAAACCCAAATTGAAGGATATTATACAAAATTCTGACTAGTTTGCCTCAGAATTGCCATGGTCATCCAAAACAAGAAAAGTCTGAGAAACTGTTACAGTCCAAAGGAGGTTAAGGACACATGACAACTAAATATAATGAGATCTCTTAGATGGGACCCCGGAAAAATGACATTAGTGAAATTCAAATTAAGAGTGGAGTTTAGGGGCCCCTGGGTGGCGCAGTGGTTAAGCGTCTGCCTTCGGCTCAGGGCGTGATCCCGGCGATCCGGGATCGAGCCCCACATCAGGCTCCTCCGCTATGAGCCTGCTTCTTCCTCTCCCACTCCCCCTGCTTGTGTTCCCTCTCTCGCTGGCTGTCTCTATCTCTGTCAAATAAATAAATAAAATCTTAAAAAAAAAAAGAGTGGAGTTTAGTTAGTACTAATATGCTAGTGTTGGTTCCTTATTTGTGACAATCATACCATGGCCAATATAAGATGCCAACAATAGGGAAAACCAGGTGAATGTTATATGGAGTTCTCTGTACCATCCTTACCACCTCTGAGTAGATCTAAAACTATTCTAAAATTCAAAAGTTTATTTTAATTCTAAGAAAGCTAAACAAAACAAAACAAAAATCCTCCTATGGTTTGCCTCCTCAATCAGTCTATAATACACGCAAGTCATTATCATGGCCTTTAGGGTCCCATGTCCCTGACTGTATTGTCCTCTTTACACACTACCCACCCCTCTACTCATTCTACTCTACCCCACCCACATGGACCTTCTGCTTGTTACCCCAGCATGCCAACCATGATCATTCTCTAGGGTGTTTGCACACCCTGTCTCTGGGTTCCACACATCTCACTCCCTTGTCTACTTTACATTTTTATAAAAATGTCATCTTCAAAATGATGACTTTCTGTCCACTTTATTTAAACTCCCCCAAGGCTCTTCCTCCTCTTTTCCTTTGTTTTTTCTCCATAACACTTACCACCTCCACCTAACACACACACACACACACACACACACACACACACACACACTGTTTTCTTTATGGTCTGTTTCCATTCATTAAAATGTAAGCTTCATTGGGGCAGAGATCTTTCTGTGCTTTTTCCACTGATGTATCCCTAATACCTATAAAACATCTGACACACAGTAAAAACTCAGAGAATATTGATTGAGTACAATTAATAGGTAGGATGTTTTCGCAGCAACCCAATGAGAAATGGTGTTGGATTGGGCTTGGTTTATGGCAGTGGAGATGAAGACAAGTGCTCAGCTTTAGGATGTATTGTGGATATTGAGCAAACAGGATTTATGGATGAGTTAAACATACGTTTTTTGAAAATGAGAGGAGTGCAGGAAGTCTTTTGTATGATGGTGTCACCACTTAATGAGGTGGACAAAATTTCTAAGAAATATTTGGAATTACAGAATCCAGAAATAAGTTTGAGATGTGTTGGATTTGAGATGCATTTTAGACATCCAAATGGGGCTATTCAACTTGAGTTTGGAGTTTGAAGAGACTGGAGATAGAAATAATGCATTGGGAGGGGTGCCTGGGTGGCTCAGTTGGTTAAGCAACTGCCTGCAGCTCGGGTCACGATCCCAGGGTTCTGGGATCGAGCCCTGCATTGGGCTCCTTGCTCAGCAGGGAGTCTACTTCTCCCTCTTCCTCTGCCTGCCACTTCCCTTGCTTGTGCTCGCTCTCTCTCTCTCTGTCTCTTTCTGTCAAATGAAAGAAAGAAGAAAGAAAGAAAGAAAGAAGAAAGAAAGAAAGAAAGAAAGAAAGAAAGAAAGAAAGAAAGAAAGAAAGAAAAAGAAAGAAAGAAAGACTGCCTTGGGAGGCATTAACATATAGATGATGGTTGTTAAAGCCATGGTACTAGATAAGGTCACATAGGGATAGAACATAAAAGAGTAGAAGACCAAAGGCAACACCCCAAGTATATCCCACAAATTTAATGATGTGCTCAGAGGAGGAGTTAACTGCAAAAATACCAGGAAGTAAGACAATGAGGGTGGGAATAAAAAACTAGATGGAAATAGTACCATTGGGGCTTTCAGAAGAAGATTTTTTGAAGAAGAAAGCAGTCAACCAGTCAAATGAAATTAATAAATCACTAAGATGAGGACAGGAACTTGTCCCTTGGCTTGGGCAATATGCAGATCACTGATGTGGATTTTGTTTCACTGAAGTGTTGGAGAAAAAAACCCAACTGGCACAGGTCAGGAAGAAAAAGAGGAAGGTGCAGAGTGCAGACAGTGACTATATCCAGGGAGAGCAGAGAAACACAGTACATCTAGGGCTTCCATGTTCTCACACTGAAAAGGCTGGCAGATGGTACGTTTCATGACAATGCAGTGATCAAGTAGAGGATAGAATCCATTGGGCACAGATGCATAAAACTTGGGAGATTTGATGGTGGAAAGCTAAGAAGCTATATTCTTTGTACTAAGAGAAAAAACACACAGAGAAAGAAAATAAAGGATTCATCAAAGCCCATTATAAAGAGATTGCAAATTAAATTTAAACTGCTCTACTCAACTTTGCTGTCTATAAAGGCAATGCTTTACATAAAATAGCATGGAACTGTTTAAAACAAAATGGTGAATAATGGATAGTCATACAAATGCAAACTAACAGAGAGCTGGAATGCCAACAATGTCCTCCTAATAATTTTACCTCTTGGTTGGGGTTTGAGATAAAGGATAATCCAAAGAAAAGTATTAACCTCGTTGGACCTCTACCTCCCATGATATAGGGGAATCCACCTGGGCTGGGCTTGCTAAGACAGTGGGGGTGGGAGGGCATACCCAACTTAGCTCTTGCCAATGGCAGCGACTGCCCTACTTGATCAGGAATTCCAGAGCACCTGGGTCACAAAGGACACTCCCTGCTCTGATGCTGGAACTCTGGAGTTGTAAAATGTATATGGTAGGAAGTAGTCAGAGTTGGGATGTTTGGGAGGTAAAATTTACAAGAAATATGGATATATTAAATATATATTTGTAATATCAAACCCAGGAAAAACTTTCTTTTTCATTGTACATGAAACATTAATTAAAATTGAAAATTACGAAATTCCCAAGAAGGATCTTTATGGATTCCTGAAAGTAGCAATTTATAAGCACTTGTTTATAAATAGAACTAACACAGACTTTGATGTAATCATTAATGACAACAACAAAATATAACCCTTTGGAAATTGGAAAATAAAATATACAAATTAAAGCAAGCATTAAAAAAGGAATTAAAAATTCAATTATAATTTCCTTAGAAATAATAATGTTTGGAAAACAATAAATTTCAATTCATGCCATGTGGTAAATATTGTGCCCAGTATAAAATTTATAGCCTTAAATGTTTTTTGTTAATAAAGGTAAATGACATGAAAATGTACCTTAAGAAGCTAGAGGAGATAAATAGCCAACTGAAAGGATAAGGAAGGAATTAATGAAGATAGAAGTTAAAATTAGCGAATTAAAGGACAATAAATTTCATAAATGAGTTCCAATGTTTCAAGGAATTAGAATAACCACTAACACTGATCTAAAGGACATGAAGATGGACACTGCTATGGGAATCAGAGCACCCCAGTAAGGGAGCTGATGATGTGAGCTGTAGCTCATGGCCCCAGGACAGTCCCAAACTGCAAGTGCCTCCCTACCCCAGCCATGGTCCTGAGGCCATAATGCATCTAACCTCCCAGAATCTTAGGTACTGTACCAAGAAGGAAGAGGTAGGGGTTGAACCTTGAGTAGAGAGAATTTTGAACAAGAATGGACCATGTTTACATCACTGAATTGGAAAGAGAAATTCCTGGATTGGGCTGATTTTTAAACCTGAAAATAAAGAGTGAAAATAAAACCTGAAAGATCAAATTCTTTCAGTGGTCAATAGAAACTAAGGAACTAAATTAAATTCAGATACATATAAATAAACTTGGTTTTCATACCTGGGTTAAAAGGTCCATGAGCATCATACCCACCCAGATATGAGACTAAATGTTCAACTTCTATAGTTATGAAGGATATCCAATTTACTATTTATGAAAGTCATAATTGCCTTCGCCACTTGCTCATGAGCTCCATCAGGGCAGGGCCATATATCTGTTTTTGTTCAACATTGTAGTTGAGGTACACAGAAGATAGTGGTGCTCAGGAAGCATATGTTGAAAGAAGGAAAGATATTAGGTGAGAAAGAGGGAGAGACAGAGAGGCGGAGGCAGGGAGGGGAAGGAAGAAAGGAAAGGAGGGAAAGAGAGGAGAAGGAGAAGGGGGGGAATGGGGAGGCAAGTGGGTTTGTTGGTTTTGTGGAATACCATTTGGAAAACATGGATTGTGTTTTCTGAGGTCCTTTGCCCTATAAATATTTATGTTGGAACTCTCACATGTGTGTAACACCCAAGGGAATTTGGGGTGGGGTTACAGAACTGGATTTCAGAGTACTGGAATTCCTACTTAAGCATCTGGGGTAATGGCAGAAGTTAAAGCTTTAAACCTTGACAACCACAAATTATGGGTTGCACCCTGATGACATTTACAGTGGTGGGGCCGTCACAAGCTGTATCTGCTTCTCTTAACTTCCATATTCTCATCCCCTTTCGCAAATTTTCTTCTCTCCTTTTAAGCTTATTCATCTCCATTTCTGAAAAAAAAAATTCTCTAAATCATAACCACATGTCATCACTTTATATGCTTTCCTCATTCCTTCCCTCTCTCCCGACCTTTTTCCTCTTGTCATTCGGCTTCTCCCCATTCTTTTCTTGAACAAATATTTATAACAAATCAACTCTGTCGCCATTCCTGTTCTGTTCCCCCTCATCTGCACATTCTTTTACTTTGTCTCCATCCCTCCTAAAAATGAGGCTCACAGCAGAAGTACTACTCCAGACGTGGTTATTCAGCCTGTATAGTGCAGCAGTCATATTTCTGGACTTGACTATTAGGTCTTTATTAATCCAGGCAAAAGTAACTTGCATTGGGGAAGACCATCCCATTTTTGGCTCAAGATGTGCTCACAACCAACGGAACCCTCCTGGATGTTTGACAGGGGCCAGATTGTTCCCATTCTGGACTCACAGGACTGAACACTTTCACCATTATGTTCAGACAACCTGTTTATTCCTGTTATGGTTCATCCTGTAGCTTTTAGTCTCTCTGAAATCAATCAAACCCTTTGCAATCTTGCAGTTTACTTGCCAAATGACAGAATGATGTGAGAATTGAGTTCTGTAGCCTGATAAAATGAGGATGAGGAGGGTTGGAATATTTTACCTATTCCATTCCATCATGGATGCCACTAGTTTTCTAAAGCATTTGTGGAAACTCCAGGCTTTCAAAGGGGAAGCGTGGGCCATATTGAGGCAGGAGAGGTTAAGGATGGGTCTTCGGCTTATCCCCACCAAGACCACCCTTGAGCCCAGCTTTGTGTACTTCAGCATTCTGCATGAGATATAATGTAGAAAAAGACAAAGGACTGCATCAAGTGAATTTTACAATGCACTCCTTCTTATTTACATTTAATTATCCAAGTCCCTTCTCTCTTCTTGCTGAGCTTGGAGGAGGGGGCTTCTTCTCCTTTCTGGCATTAATCTGCTATTGTCCCCTGTTCCATGCTCTCCAGTCTCTCTTGCATCTGTGATTTCTTTCTCTGAGCATCTTCCTCTTAACCTAAAAACTGTAAAGTCCACTCTAACCTGGCATGTTCCAGGGTTGCCTCTCCTTCTTCACCCCCTTGCTCTTTCTGGCCTCTGTGCCCACCGCTGTGTGTCTTCTCTTCATCCAAGGGCACCACATCTATTTCCCAATGCTCATTGTCCTGGTCCCTCTGCAGCATCTCTTAAAATATGTAAGTGATGAATCACTAAATTCTACTCCTGAAACCAATATTACACGATATGTTAACCAACCTGAATTTAAATAAACACTTGAAAAAAAAATCTAGCCACCAGCCCTACTGTCCTGAAGCTAGATCTTTCTTGAAACCTCTCCTGTCCCACAACCTACATGTGCTTGGATTACTACTGCTATCCATGTTTCAATGTCATCAAGGTTACCTGAATGCTCTGTGAATTTAGGATATATCCACATAGCCTAACCCAATCAAACTTGTGATTTTGGGCATCCATCTATAAGGTATTAAATTGAACCATATAAAAATTGTCATTTTGTATGTTCCCCAGCTCACGGTCTCAGCCATATGCACCCCAATGTTCACAGCAACATTGTCCACAATAGCTAAATCGTGGAAGGAGCCGAGATGTCCTTCCACAGATGACTGGATTAAGAAGTTGTGGTCCATATATACAATGGAATATTACTCAGCTATAAAAAGAACGATTTCTCAACATTTGCTGCAACATGGACGGCACTGGAGGAGATAATGGTAAGTGAAATAAGTCAAGCAAAGAAAGACAATTATCATATGGTTTTTCTCATCTATGGAACATAAGAACTAGGAAAATCGGTAGGGGAAGAAAGGGATAAAGAAAGGGAGGTAATCAGAAGGGGGAATGAAACATGAGAGACTATGGACTATGAGAAACAAACTGAGGGCTTCAGAGGGGAGGGGGTGGGGGAATGGGATAGGCTGGTGATGGGTAGTAAGGAGAGCACGTATTGCATGGTGCACTGGGTGTTATACGCAACTAATGAATCATCGAACTTTACATCAAAAACCAGGGATGTACTATATGGTGAATAACATAATATAATAAAAATATTATTATGAAAAAAAAATTTTTTTAATTGTCATTTTGTAGACCAAAAATGTACCATAGTTTTGTAAGATGTTACCATTGATACTGGTAAAGGGTAAAGATATGGTTAAAGTGTCCATAGAATCTTTTTGTATTATTTCTCAAAATAGCAGGTTGTGAGAAATGTATACTTTTTAATAAAAATTTTAATTAAACATGGTCAAACAATTTCACATGATACAACCTAATAGCACCCAAAAATGTTCAGAAACAAATGAATTTTTTTTCTCCTTGTGGATTTTTCCATGGGCTATAAAGTGCTAATTCAGAAAGTCTGACTTTATGAATTCTAAGTAATTTATAAAGATAGAGAATTTTTCTAGGAATAATTAAACTTGATTGCACAATAACTAAGTTTACATTTACTCAGTGACAAATTCTTTTTACAAAGAGCTTGCCTGAAAGGATTTTAGTTTTGTTTATAGATATGTTTTCTCATGTGTTACATAATTTGTAGGACACATGAATCAAATGTCAATTGCATGACCTTAGGCTTGGTTTTGGATGAAAGAATCTAACCAATTTGTTTTTATTTACTTATTGTTTTTAAATTTAAAGATTAAAAAGTTGGCTGTGGATTGGGTCAAGCCATGGATCAAATGTTAAATTCACCTTTAGATTACAGGTTCTTATTAAGGTCGTTAAGGTCATATAATCTGGCCGCACATACCTTTCCCGCAACTCCACTCTCCAGAGCATCCCAAAGCATCCTTGAACATTTTCAAATACTAGAAATTTGCTTTATTCCTCATAATTAGGTAAAATCTATCTCTATGAAACTTTAATTTGTTAGTATTAATTCTACCACTTGAGTGAAAGAAAATTAAGTTCAAAAGTTTCTCTATATTAGACATAATCCTACGCAGTCACCCTGTCCCCTTTACTTTAACTCTTTCCCAAGTCCAAGGCTTCCTAAGTTCCCAATCCTGTTCTGTGTAGCATGACATTCAGTTTCTTTTCATTTTCTCACTCTCTTGTGATGAGTTCCTGTCTGTGTTTGTTCAGTTAAATGCAGAGCCTGTAGTCCCAACTGTGGTCTAAGCAGTCCACTGGCCCCTCCATTTGCCTAGACACCAGATGTAATTAATGAAGACTGAAATGACCATACCTGATATTCTTGGCTTTAGCACCCAAATTGCACTGTTCACTCTTCCAAATTTAACTATAAAATCAAAATCACCTCCTCTTTTTCCCTCCTCTCCTCCACTTTCAGACAGGTTGTGAGCTTTTGATAGTCAAAAAATGATCAATAATAAGAAAAAACAACTTGGTCCAAATTTAAATGTCTTCAGTAGATCTCATGTCCTTCCTCACGTCAAGAAATATTGCAGACACAGGCAGTTAAACAGAACATATTAGACCTGGACCATCCCGTTTATCTTCTAAGATTTTCAGGTTCAGATTTCTGATTAGTAGAGAGATCAAAAAACTCTTTGAAGAAAACAGTGTAGTCAGTAACCCACATTGATTGGAAGATGATAGAGATCATTCCTGAGACTTTTCCATGGTGGAAGGGGAATGCCAGCCTTTCTCTGGAATTATAGAGCGAGACAAACAGTTCTTATTATTTCCAGACAAACACTGAGGCAAATGCTGGAACAAGTTAAGGTTCCTAAGTAACTACGTTATAGAGATGAAAGGACACTATGCAGCGAGATGATGGGCTGGGCGGTTCCAGCAGGGCCAGTGGGTGTTAGGTGCCCAGGGCCACTGCCCACCCAGGGCCACTTCACCTGCCCAGTGGGCTACCAGATGTTACCTGGTAAGGTGGGACCTGACCACAGCTCTGGGACTTTCCATTCCTGAACTAGGAGTTCCAATGTCAGGTGTTCTCAGGGGTAGAATTCCTCAGACAGAATGAGGACCCTTGCAGACCTGCTCTTCCACAGGTTTCCTTTTCACTCTACGTGCTCCCTAAAATCCTCACCCCAAGCTTCACTAAATAACCAACTCTTATCTCTGGAAAGTTGAGACTTAACTTTCAGTTAAGTAACATTTGGAAGGCATCAAAATACAAGCCATGTCTGGGGACTTGGATTCTAAGAAAAGCATTCCTCTTTTTTCAGCAGGTGGCACTGTTGCAGTAAGGCTGTGTTTCTTCTGGTGACGTTAGAGACAAGAGGAAGAAACAAGTCTTATTTAAATATAGCATATTTAATTCAAGGATCAGATTTTAAAAATAATAATTGTGTTAACCAAATGATGGAATAATTTTCACCCAAAATGGAACAAACCTACTTCATGTGCCTCCTGGTAGGATGCAATGGGACATATTACCTTATGTGGTATTTTTGTCAAAAATCCATACCTGAATCTAATCCTGCAGAAACATCAGACAAACCTAAAGTAAGGGTCATTCCACTCAATAACTAGCTAGTACTCTTCAAAAACATCCAAGTCAGGAAGATAGAGAATGGTTAGGGTATTGTTCCAGATTAAATAGAACTAAAAGACATAGTAACCAAAAGCCATGAATGATCCCTGACTGGATCCTGGGCCAAAAAAATAAAACTGCTGGGGCGCCTGGGTGGTGCAGTCATTAAGCGTCTGCCTTCGGCTCAGGGTGTGATCCCAGCGTTCTGGGATCGAGCCCCACATCAGGCTCCTCCACTAGGAGCCTGCTTCTTCCTCTCCCACTCCCCCTGCTTGTGTTCCCTCTCTCGCTGGCTGTCTCTCTCTGTCAAATTAATAAACAAAATCTTTAAAAAAAAATAAAAAATAAAATAAATAAAACTGCTGTACAGGGCACTGACAATTATTAGAACAATTGGCAAAATTTGAATATGAATTATTCTAATCATAGGACTATAGATAGTAAGAGAAAAACCCTGGTTCTCAAGAAATGCACACTGAAGTAACTAGAGCAACAGGTGTCATAAAATCACATCTTCAACTTATTCTCTAATGTTTGGGGAAAAATGTATAGTTTTGTATATTTTGTATATATTGAAATTATATCAAAATAAATTACCAAAAAAGTTACATTTTTCCACCTCCTTACTCAACTTATTCAGACTACTAAAACATGCATACCCAAAGCCAGCCCCACTGAGACTAACCCCCATGTCAGTCTTTCAGCAAGTATGTGAATTGTTTTCCTTACTACCGTTCCCTTCTGGGCTCTCCTGGTGGTCAATATCTTCAGGGCCAGCCCCTGGGGTATGGTTTGTTTAATGATGCAATCCACTTCGAAATCTCTTACTCTTTAAATACTTTTTGTCAATTCATCCCCAGAAATAGGTATATGCTCAATTTACTTAAACATGAAAACATATTTATAAAACGTTAGCAGAATATATAAAATCATAGAATGAATCTCAGAAAGAAGCACCAAAGAAATTTTAGAAGTTATCATACAAATACTGTCCCATCCCATTCCATCCCATCTCACCTCTTGGTTGATGAACTAAAGGAAGAAAATAGAACCACAATGACTTACTCAAATTTACAGGGTCACTTAGGTGCAGATCCAGGCAAAATGCCCAGTTCCTGTCCTGAGTCCTCTATGTTGTCCCTTACTTTGTTACTCATACTGGGGAAATAAAGGAGATATAAGGGCAAATGTCAAGGACATGAAGCCACAGAACAACACAATGCGACTCCTATTTCATGACAAGAAATTTGAAATATGCTATTATACTAAAATAAACATATGTGGAACACCTGGGTGGCTTAGTCAGTTAAGCATCTGACTCTTGATCTCAACTCAGGTCTTGATATCAGGTCTTGAGTTCAAGCCCTGCATTGGGCTAAAAAAATAAATAAAATAAAATAAAATAAAATAAAATAAAATAAAATAAAATAAATAATAAACATGCAAAAATTTACCTAAATTTGCAATCTTAAAGATAGCACTCTTAAAAGACAAGTCATACTTGTCAGGGTAACTTGGAACTGTACCTTCAGGTGCTCCAGGAGTGGAAGGTCATTGTTCTCCTCTGCTCTACAAGTTCTCAGAAATGCTAGGAAGCCCTGGGACAATATAACCAACAGAAAGGGAGTTCAGGGGCGCCTGGGTGGCACAGCGGTTAAGCGTCTGCCTTCGGCTCAGGGCATGATCCCAGTGTTATGGGATCGAGCCCCACATCAGGCTCCTCCACTATGAGCCTGCTTCTTCCTCTCCCACTCCCCCTGCTTGTGTTCCCTCTTTCGCTGGCTGTCTCTATCTCTGTCAAATAAATAAAAATAAAATCTTTAAAAACAAAAATTAAAGAAAGGGAGTTCAACCAATGGCTCAATCTGCAGAGCTCCTCTTTGTGGGGTATCATCATGTTAAGCAGCCCCCTGAATTTTCATTGCACCAGCAAGAGTCCCCCACGCTGCTAACAAAACCAAGATTTTCAGTGCTTAGAAGCACTGCCTGTGTGGCATTCTGAGGTGTTTGTGTGACCAAGAATGGAAGGAAGGGTCTCTTCTAGGACTACTGGATTTGTGTGTAAAATGCCTGCCATCACTACACACGCACGCACACACACATGTGCACACCAACACGCACATGCACACACACACACAAACCTGAGCTGTGTTCTCTCCTTTCTGGTCTGAGGTATTTGAAAACCTGGAGCCTGTCAGGCCCAGCATGTTGGAAATCCAGAGGGGCTTCCCCTGCTAATCTTTAGGCAAATATTTTCTCTGCTCTGCTGACTTCATGGTGAGTTACTGGCCTTGGGCCTCTGTGACGAATTGAACTAAGCCCACTTGGGTGGCAAGGGCACCAGTGTTTTCCATCAGCAGGGAGCCTTTCCATCAACTGTGGTGGAGTGTGTCCTGGGCTCCTTCTCCCAGCACCAGCCTCCCAGATGAGAAAAGACAAAGTGCTTCTGCCACCTTCAAGGTAAACTAGGCAAGGACCATGGGAGGAAAGCAGCCTGTAGAATGGGTGATCTCCATACATGGATCAGAAAGGGGTGGTGCTCCAGGCTGTTGCTCCAGGCATGCTCTTCTTACCCATTCCCTGCCTGCCTTCTTAAATTTTGGTTATAAGAGACAGGAAGCTGTTGGTCCCTCACTTTTCTGCAATTACTCTTGGTCTTTGTGCCTGGCTCACTACTGTTTAGACCAACCAGGTTTCTGAACTGGAGCACCTCACACTTTGGCTTCTTGTATGTTTTGACTTAGCTTTGTGTCTGAAATGGTCTTGCATTTTCTCTATGAAATGCCTCTACACACACACACACACACACACACACACACACACACACACACGCTTATTCTGCTTCTGCTCTCCCACCCCTGCCTGGGTTGCTAACTGACTGAGATTCTCACTGCCTCCTCCACCCGCAAAGCCATCCTACCCTCCTGCCATTAGGGACTGTATTTTACTATGCCAAGCAAATTCTCTTTCAGGTCTTCTGGTAAGCAATTTTGTTGCCACCATTGGGAACATTTTGCTAAAACAAAGGCATGGTTTAATCTGGCATTGGCAACATCTGTTTCTATCATCCCACTCCCACAGGTACCAACCTGAATTCACGTTGTAAATAGCAAATGGGGTGGGGGCCATGGGGAGTTGTGGCATGTGTTTGCAAGACCCAAAAGTGGGAGAGACTGTGTCTCAAATTGGGTAATCCCCAAAGCAACCCTGAAACAAGGACTTGGGGACAGGTAGTTGATTTGAAAAGTGATCCGTTATCTGGAGTTGGGGAATTAGGAAGCACGACAGGGAAGGAGAACATGCCAATAAAAAGGGTGTTACTCTTGGGGTGCCTGATGGGTCAGTCAGTTAAGCATCTAACTTTTGGTTTTGGCTTAGGTCATGATCTCATGGGTCATGAGATTGAGTCCTGAGTCTGGCTCTGCGCTCAGTGGGGAATCTGTTTGAAGACTCTCTCTCCCTCTGCCTTTCCCCCCAGTGGTGGTATGTGTGCACTCTCTCTCTCAAATAAATGAATCTTAAAAAAAAAAAAGAGCACGTTAATCAGAGTGCTGCTGCTGTGAGCAGGTGGACTTCAACCCCACTAGGACAGGACATACCTCAGAATGAGTATAACACAATTCTGTTGTCTCACCAGGAGGCTTCAAGGAAATTGGGGACTTTACTCTCAACTCCCAGCTGTTAGTGATTTAGGGTTGCTCCAAGGCTGAGGGGGACATTAACTTGTCCTGTCCACAAACCAGTGGAGAACTTGCTGGTGGCAGGGAAGAAAGGTCAAGAAGGGCAGAAGAACACAGAGTCACCTTGTCTGGACTTTGCTTCCCAAGCGGGTGCCTTAATAGGTGACAAAATCCAGAGTTCTTCTGACTCCTTTCACATGATATGAAATCAGCAGAATTTAAAAAGTCTTCCAGTGGTATTTAGATAGATGAGCTAGTGAGAACCCTCACAGAGCCTCCAAACACCCCAGTGGTCCTAGTAAAGACCAGTCACTTCTCCATGTGGCTAAGGACAGGTGGAAACAACTGATAGAGATGAAGTTCAAGAGGCTTAAAGGGAGGAAGATAGAACAGAGCCAAACCCATGTGGCAGGAGGACTGAAGTCACCATGGGGTAGTAGGCATATTGCTAGGTGCTGCTGGAAGGGATGCTGATGAGTGAAGGCACAAATAGCACTGTTGCTCAGCAACTGCAGGGGACAGGTGCTTGCCATTGGCGAGGTACTCACTTCCTACTCCTGGTAATCAATGCCATGTAAGTTTCTTGGAATTTAAACACGACCCCAGAGAGAGAAGCAGATAGACAGGAAAGGAGAGGACTGAGTCAATGGAGATTACCCACAATTGGTTGAGATTAAGCTCTTGTTACTTGATTAAATGAGGCACCAGACAAAAGTTAAGCTTACTAATAGAAAAAATAAAGTTCCCTTTTTTTCATACCTTGATTTGGGGCCTGAAAAATTCATTACTACTATACCTGGAATGGTCCTAGTTCCTCTCTTCGGTCCTGAATTTTAACAGCTCAAGTACATTTGGATTTTTTTAGTTTGAAGTTGTTTGCAATTAGGTTGGGTGCCCCCACTAGTGGACCCTGAGACAATGATTTGAGTTCCAGTACTTAATTTGGGAGTGATTCCTGAAACCATTCATAAAGGAGTATGGAAATGAAACAGGGAAAGGAAGATAACAAATAAAGGGTGTGGATCAAACCTGTTTCTACATTAATCCGCTGAAGACCTCCAGGAGACTGTGTCAAATGTGCCTCAGCATTGCCAAATCCACCAATTCCCACTAGGTACTGTATGTGGGCTGCTTCTGGCATATAAACATGAACTCTCCAGCCTTTCTGGCCTGCCCTAAGCATGGGCTAATAAGCTGTGGGGCAGAAAAGGCTCTCAGGCAGAGTTACAGTGCCTGAGGAAAGAAGCCAACAATGGTACAGAAGGAGAGTGTGTCAAGGGGGTGTGGATGGAACACTGGCACCACCAACACTAGAAAGGCTAAATCATATCCTGTTACAATCACAGAACATATATAGGTCACCCCCTGGATGTCCTATCATCAGTTTACTCTAGGTGGATTTTTCCCCCACCTTCAGATTCAATATGGCAAAATGAGGGGGAAAAAAGAAATCTCCAGCAGGATAACAAATCCCAATCCACTTTTCATGGTCTTACAAGCCATTTTATTCCACCAATGGACCATGTAGCCGGGTGACAGATGGCACCATGAGAAATGGTATTGGAGCCTGATTCAGGGAACATGATGAAGCAATTTTTGCATCCTAAGAGGTAATTATGTTACAGTTACAGAGCAATAAATTTGGTTATATGAAAGGTTAATAATCCCCCACTTAAGACTTCCCTTGACTGGTAGGACACAAGCCACTGGAGGCTATCCCACCTAGGTAACTGAAAGATTCAAGAAGCCACACTCACTGAGCTTGTCCAGTTTGATGTCTCCTGCCACCTTTTTCTTGTCCCCAAGACTTGTTTCTTTTTACTTGACTTTTCTCTTGTCTGTTTCCCTCATTTACACTCTAGATTACAAGCATCGCCCACAGACTAATGACCCCACCCCATTTTATCCTCAGCCCAGAATTACGTTCAAGCCACTCGCCAACCCTCCTAACACAAACATACATCCCATTTTATTATCTTGTCCTCCACAGCTGCCCTTCCCTCCATATTCCCAACCGGATGCATGGTCCTGTCCCTTGCTTGATCAGCAAGAGTGGGACATTGTCCTGCATGCCTCCGTCACTCCACCCAAACATTCAGGCCTTGAGCCCTATGGGTCTATGGCCATAAAGGTTTTCAGTTCATCTGCCCCAAATCAGTTCTCACTGTGATTACTGGGGTGGCACCCTAAGCTATCTCCTGCATCTGGCTTCATTTTTGTTCCAGCACATTTTCCACACACTTCCATGCTCTTTCTAAAATGTAAGGATGGCATGCACCTCTCTTGCTTAAAAATGACAGTGGCTTTGGCTTTTCAGCCCCAGTCCATCTGCCTCTTCCCCATTTACTACACAGGGCTGGAACTACTCCCCACCATCTCTCTGCCTGTCTCCCTCATCTCTCTTTCTCTGTGTCTATCTTCTCTGTCTCTCTCTCTCTCACAGACGTGTGCATGTGTGTGTGTGTGCGTGCACACACACACACACACACGCACCCCTCCACCCCATTGCCCTGGAGGCTCTCAGTGAAATGTGCTGGTCCTTCTCTTTGTCATTGTTCTATATCCAAACCTCAAGGTTGATCTCACTTGTTACCTCCTGGGAAAAGCATTCCTAGACAGACCCTCTAACTCTTCTAGACTTAATTAGATGCCTCTTTTAAATGTTTCCATGAGATCCTCTACATCCTTTAAGGAATCTCTATGACACTGTACTGCAATTGTCTGTGTAATTGTGGTCTCATTTAGAGCAGGCACCATGTATTTCCATCTTGATTTTCCCAGCCTGTAGCACAGCACTGGGCACAGGGTTGGAGCTTCCAAAATGTTTGATGAATAAATGAAAAAAATGAATGAATGAATGACACCTGACAGTGCTGTGCATGGAAATGGAGTCTGACAATGGGCCACATGCACATGCTTCACTCTTTTTCTTTCTTGCATGTTTCTGCTAGAACCTACTCAAAGCAGCCAAGATCCAGGGCTGACCCAGGACTCCAGAGTGCCTCCCAAGCCTGCTCTGAGTAAGAATGGGGAGGAATGCTGACTTTGCCTCGACTATGGAAGACTTTAAAAGTTCCAGAAAATTGATTTTTCCAGGCCTGCATGGCTTGGCATAAAAGCCAGACAGATTTTTATTGAATCTGGCCCTAGATGGTTAGATTTTTGACCTTAGCAACGTGGCCAATAGATTCAACCATGAATACGTTTTGTTTTCTCATTTTTGCCACATGGGCTGGCTTTCACAGATTGGCCAGTAGGTTCAGCCACCAGTGTTTCTTCCCCGGCATCTGTTTCCCTGTTCCTGTGGCATCTATAATTGTGAATAAGTTGTGGGTGCATTTTTGAGGAACGGCGCAGTGGCATGCACTGCAGGAAATGTGTGCCCGCTGGTGCTGAGTTGCTGTTTATGTTTGTCAGTGGTCCCTGTAATTGGAAGGCTGTATTGCCTTGCAATTATGCAAAGGGTAATAAAAAGAAAATTAGGGAAAACATATGAGTATAACATCAGATCTAGACCACTGATATTTTGTAATTTTACACAAATACAATACAGATTTCCCCCCCCAAGATCCACTCAGCTGTAGTGAATACTGAACAGAAAAAGCTCAGAAAGCTCCACTTTAAAACCAGGCACAAATGAACATCTAATCTTTTGGTCTTTGAACATGATACAGTCCACTGTAAGCACCAATTCAATTAAGGCAAAAATCCTAGGTTGTCATTTCTTCTGATGAAAAGCATTAATTAAGAGGAATCAGAAGGCAGCATGCTACAAGGAAAGCAGATACCTTTTATGGCCACAGGGATTCTGCCACATCTTCTTACGATTGTCTCTGCGGTACACCTCATGCATTCAGCCTTCACTGCTCAGACACTACTAGTGTAGAAAGAGAAGGAAAGAAACTTGCTCTGGCTGAGAAGGTGCAGGTTTAACTTTTTAAGAAAGGAGAAAACAATCTGAACATCCATCTTATTAAAATAAAAACTGAAAATTAAGGTTTTAACTGACAGTCCCCTCTAAATTCAGCCAAATAATATTATTGAAAGAGGTTATTTCTTGGTAAGGCCACGAATCTTATTGTGAATAAGATGAATTATGAATTACCTAGTATTTCTTACTGTAGACATTTTGTGAAATTCTATTTTTTTTAATTTAACTTAGCACTCCTTTATAGTATATTTTATTATATGAAATCCCCTTGGAGGAGACAGATAATATACCTCTAAGTGTTCTCACAATTCAAAACACTGTGTTTGTTAGACAACATCTCACTGCCTGCTTGCATGCCCGCATATGTTTCCAACATGCCTCCAGCATATTTCAGGGTCTTTTCTCTTGCTGCACAATTGTAGGACTTGCAGGACAGTTCCATAGCTAAGCATAAAAAATAAAAGCTATGTATTGTGGTCCTTGTCAATGATATTGGCCAAGATTTCAATATCTTATTCATTTACTATGCTGATGGGGCAGGGAGAGCCTATGTTATTATCTAAATGTTTATTTGAATTTAAAATCTTTAATTTTACTACTAAAATGGCAAATGCTTACTTGTGTTGATTTATTGCTTTGTTGGCTTTTTCTCCTCACAACCCTGTGTCCAAGGGCAGCATGGGGAACTCTGAAGGATCACTGTTTCCTGAGATGGTGGGCTGCTTCCTCTGGCTGTGATGCTCTGCTTTCTGAAGGAGGCGTCCTTGTCTTTGACTCCCACCCATGCCTTTTCCAGAATGTTCCTTGTGCGAACCAGAATAAGGAGAAAGAGCCATCCTCCCTGGGCCTGAGCTTAGCTCTTGATCTCTACGATCAAGTTAGCCGCTTGCTCCTAGAACCAACTGGAAACGACCTAGATGAAGTACGACCCTAACATTTTTTTGGCAGTCTGTACGGTTTCTGAGCTTCTTTAGACTTAACGTGCTTAGCATCTGGACTGGCTTAACTTTCCCTCGGCAATGTTTTGGATACTTTAATGGATAGGAAGTGCCTTCTCATTTTCTCTCCTTTGGGGAACCAAGACTCACACACAGATTTTCCTCTCAGGTTTGAGCGAGAGGCCTCGAGTCAAAGCCAGGGTTTTTCCTCCGCTGAAACATGCGTGATGCCCAATGTCCAGGAATGTGCTTCTGGTGAAGGTGGAGGGCAGCACATAAGTTTGATGTATAGAGAGCATTTAGGGAAATGAACAGCCACCTTCTGCTCACAAGACCTCTATACAGGTGACAGGGGAAAGGGGAGCATGAGAGTAGACTTCCTGCCTCATTATAATTACTTTTAAATTTATGATTCTTGTCCCTTTCAGTTTTGAAGGGGTGTTCTTAAAAGTATTTTTCTTGGCTACCAGCTAAGGTTTGTTGAAAACCAAAGCCAAAGTTAGGGGAAAATTTAGAGGATAGGGAAACATATGGCCTCCTGGGGCCAGTAACACTCATTTCCCGCTCTTGTGCAGACAGTAAAGATGGAGGATATTTCAGAATTGGTCATCATCAGCCAACAGAGGAGATGGCTAGTGTTGGCAGATGGATTAAAAGATCCCACAATGATTTTAAAAATGAGCAGAGGACCTAAAGAGACATTTTTTTTTCAAAGAAAACATACAAATGGCCAACAGTCATGTAAAAAAGATAGTTAATATCACTAATCATCAGGAAAATGCAAATAAAAACCAAATGAGGTATCACCTCACATCTGTCAGAATGACTAAAATCAAAAACACAAGAAACGACAAGTGTTGGCAAGGATGTGGAGCAAGAGGAACCCTCGTGCACTGTTGGTGGGAATGCAAACTGGTACAGCCTCTGTGGGAAACAGTATGTGGGTCCTCAAAAAGTTAAAAATAAAACTATCCTATGATCCAGAAATTGCACTACTGAGTATTTACCCAAAGAAAATGAAAACACTAATTCAAAAAGATATTTGCATCCCTATGTTCAGTGTAGCGTTAATACAATAGCCAAGATATAAATGCAACCCAAGTGTCTATCAATAGATGGATGGATGAAGATGATGTGATATAAATATATATAATGGAATAACGTATAATATACAAATAATATATGATAAATAAATATATAATATATAAATATATATAATGGAATATCACTTAGCCATGAAAAAAGAATGAAATCTTGCAATTTGCAACAACATGGGTGGACTTAGAGGTACAAAGCTAAGTGAAATGAAAGAGAATAAGAGAAAGACAATTACCATATTATTTCATTCATTGGAGAAC
Source organism: Ursus maritimus (assembly GCF_017311325.1). NCBI lineage: Eukaryota > Metazoa > Chordata > Mammalia > Carnivora > Ursidae > Ursus > Ursus maritimus. The sequence goes on from NW_024424675.1 coordinate 2,789,835, forward strand.
TTAAAACTCAAAACAAAGAAAAAAGAGACAAACAAAAAAAAAGACTTTTAAATACAGAGAATAAACTGGTGGTTGCCTACAGGGTAGTTGGGGGATGGGTGACATTAAGAGTACACTTATGATTACGAGGACTGAAGAATGTATAGAATTGTTGAATCACAATATTGTACACCTGAAACTAACATAATACTGTATGTTATTTATACTTCAATAAAAAATAAATATAATGAAACAAACAAAAAGGATATGAAAAAGATCTCACAGTGAAATCAACTACAACCAAATGCAAAGAAGATTCTTTCCCCTATTTTATGTGGAAACAACCACAGGATGAGAAAGAAAGGCTCTTCAAAAAGGAATATGAAATTCAGTTTCTCAAAGGAAAACAAAATCTTTAAGAAGCCATGAAGCCCCAGTACCAATGGCCAGTGCCTGCAGGTGGGGCCTCTCATGTGGTGAGCTGACCCACAGCTAGAAACCTTCCAGGGGATAACTTCAGCACTCTGGAGCTTCTTTACAATTTGTTGCACAGCAGATATAGCTCAGAAACCCAAGGGGACTATTTGAGAAAATGACTTGAGCTTTGTTTCCTTATTTTTCTGCTTCAACATCAGTAACAGAGCCAAAGAACCCATGTTCCAAATGCCACTAGAGGCCTTTCCCCCAAGGCCACCTGCTGTACCAGCTGAAAGGCCAAATGACAAAGGGCATCCCCACTTTGGAGGATACTCAGGAGCTTCAAATTACCCAGGAACTTTGACAGAAGACAGAGAGGGGGAAAGAGGGAACAGAGTGGAGTGGTGGGAAATCCATTTCCAGAGTAAGTAGAATTGAAAGGAAATCATTTCAAAAAAGAATGAAACATGCCTAGATGTACAGAACAAACCAAGGCTGCCAGAAGCATGTTTGGCTTTCCTGCTGGAACACTTTTTATTAGACTCTCATCGTAATAATTGACAATCACACAAATGTAGTCAAACAACTCATATCAATTCCCACTTCAGGGTTTGTTTTTGGTTTTTTGTTTGTTTGTTTGTTTTTCGTATTTTTTTAAAATTAGTTTCAGAGGTAGAATTTAGTGATTCATTAGTCGCGTGTAACACTCGGTGCTCACTACATTAAGTGCCCTCCTTAATGCCCATCACCCAATTATCCCTTCCCCCACCCCCTCCTCTTCAGCAACCTTACTTTGTTTCCTAGAACTCAGTGTAGTACTGGAAGTCCTAGCCTCAGCAATGAGATACGAGAGGGAATAAAAGGCATCCAAATTGGCAAAGAAGATGACAAACTCTCACTCTTCGCAGACAACATGATACTCTAGGTAGAAAACCCAAAAAACTCCACCCCAAAATTGCTAGAACTGATACAAGGATTCAGCAAAGTTGCAGAATATAAAATCAATGCACAGAAGTCAGTTGCATTTCTATACACTAACAATAAGGAGAAAGAGAAATCAAGGAATTGATCCCATTTACAATTGCACCAAAATACCTAGGATACCTAGGAATAAACCCAACCAAAGAGGTAAAGAATCTGTACTCTGAAACTATAGAACACTCATGAAAGAAATTGAGGAACCCACTTCTGTTATTTTAAAGGTACAGTCTTGGTCACATCCATCTAATGTTTAAAAGGTTTTTCTTTGAAAAATCGGTGCATTGAGTTTCACAGTTGTATTTTTAAATGAATTATGGGTCAACAAAATTCCATGCCTGAGAAACTTCTCAATGCATGGTTATGATATTTTATGTTTACTTTTATTCAGATAAATGTTCTCTAATTTTTAAAGTATATTTAGATCAATAGAGGATGAGTTCAATTATTTGAAATTTGTGGATTTTTGTAAGCTTGGAGATACCTGCTATGTAGAGGTTGCAACTTCATAGTCACTGAAACAGAAGAGAAAGGAAAAGTACAAAGTGAGACAAAGAAATCTTGTACTGGGGGGAGGGGTTTGGATGAATTTTTCAGGTACAGGATAAGATTTGCTCTGACATAGACATATTCTGAACTCAGACTTTGTCCAACACATAGATGAACTTAGGTGTCTAATCATGAACTGATTTTAAAAAATTAAATGAGTAGCTCATGAAAGTGTCAAAATTTGGGCGCCTGGATGGCTCAGTCATTTAAAAGTCTGTCTTTGGCTCAGGTCATGATCCCAGGGTCCTGGGATCAAGTCCCATGTCAGGTTCCTTGCTTAGCAAGGAGCCTGCTTCCACCTCTGCCCACCTCTCCCCTTTGCTTGTGTTCTCCCCCTTTCTCCTTCTGATAAATAAATAAATAAATAAATAAATAAATAAATAAATAAATAAAAAAGTCTTTTTTAAAAATGTCAAAATTTGCCATAGTGGTGGTTAATGATTACAATAAAGATTTATTGATCCCAAATTCTAAATTTAAATAATACTAAGTTAATTGGTGAAGGAAAATGAAAATTCCAAAGATGAAAATTCCAAAAACAAACTGAGGGCTTCAGAGGGGAGGGGGGTGGGGGAATGGGATAGGCTGGTGATGGGTATTAAGGAGGGCCCGTATTGCATGGTACACTGGGTGTTATACGCAAGTAATGAGTCATGGAACTTTACATCAAAAACTAAGGATGTACTGTATGGTGACTAACATAATATAATAAAAAAATATTATTATAAAAAAAGAAAATTCCAAAAACAAAAATGGACCTTAAATTACTAAAAATTTACCTTTAAAGAGGAAACAAAATATTTGACAATATTAACTCTATTGTATCCCTCTGATGCAATGCTTTTTAAACTTTTTAGCCTCTTCCTTGATTGGAATACTGTAAGGTGTCCAACATGTGAAAGAAATTAATGTGAACTGCTATGGCTGCAGCAGGATCTCCAAAACCAGAGTCTGCATCTCCATGGCTGAGGTCCCCAAGGCACTGTACTCCCCCTGCCCCTATACCCATGAGTTAGTTATGCAGGTATATCTCATTTATTGCACTTCACTATATTGCACTTCACAGATACTGCATTTTTTTTTCTTTTTTACAAATTGAAGGTTTGTGGCAACCCTGAATCAAGCAGGTCTGTGGGCACCATTTTTCCAACAGTATTTGTTCACTTTGTGTCTTTGTGTCACATTTTAGTGATTCTCACAATATTTCAAACTTTTGCATTATTATTATATTTTTATGGTGACTTGTGATCAGTGATTATGACTCACTGAAAGCTCAGATGATAGCATTTTTTAAACAATAAAGTATTTTTAATTAGAAGTATGTGCATTTTTTTTGACATCGTGCTATCACACACTTATAGAGTTCAGTATAATAGCAACATAACTTTGGTATGCACTGGGAAACCAAAAAATTTGACTCACTTTATTGTGATAGCCACTTTATGACAACGTTCTGGAACTGAACCCACAACATCTCTAAGGTATGCCTATATTCAAAATCATTAATGAATATGGAGGGAAAAATCAATACTAGCAAATAAATCATAATAAATGAGGGGTATTTCTATAAATTACTGTAGTCTGTATTCTAGGATGTATTATTAAAAAGGAAAAAAAAGCAAAGTACAGGAAAAAATTCATTTTATTCCCGTGATATCCAGGAAAGAAAAGTAATATAAATACATGCTTATGTACCTTTTCTTTTTTAAGAAGCACAAGAAAAATAAAATGAAAAAAGTTGTGTGTTGACCTGTGGGGGAGGGGGACTGTGAAGTAGAAGATACAGGGTTAGAAATTAAACTACTTTGAATCATTTTGTTCTGTAAATTTGATTTTGAAACCATGTAAATATTTGTATATAATTTGAATAAACAAATAAATAAAATGATCCCTAAAAAATGAAAGGTGATTGTGTAATTAGTGGCATAAACACTCTGAGAGGAACTATTGCCACTTTAACACATTATTTGACTGTATGTCACTAGTTGGATATCACCTAAGGACAAAAAGAACTAAAAACAATTCAAAGAGATTTTTTCCTATTATTGTATTATTGGTGATATCGAGAGTGTCATATGTGTTTGGGGGATAAAATACATCGTTGTGCTGATCTTGGGGAGGAGAATAAAGCTTTCTAATACGACCTCATGATGTATTTTATCTTAAAAAAAATTTCCTATTGTACAAACCTAAAAGGACTAGATACAATGATATGCCCAAGAAAAATAAGCAAACATATCAGCCAAACTATGACCTTTAGATACCATTTTTCATTAAAAGGAACATTCCTTTGGAAAATGAGTGCAGGTCTTGTACAAGAACTGTGCAAAATGAACCTGAGATATGCTTTTATATGAAACAGTAAGAATGTAATTAGAGCTTCTGGAATGACTATATGAGGACTTCTACAGATTCTCCCCAGAGTGAAACTATTTAACTTGTAAAAATTATAAATCATAATCATTTAAAGTCTCTGGAAATTGACCTAGGTTCATAGAGCAAATTGGAAGCACTTATTCAATAAAATACACTAAACCTTGGAAAGAAGACTGGGCATCTATGGTGTTTGAGTCAGGACTTGTTTCCATCAGCCACCCCCAACCCCATTTGTGTTACAGAAGCTCTACTCCTGGTGGATGTGACCAAGAGGATGGGGCTCCTTTTATCTTTGACCAGCTTCCAGTTATGGGGTTATGACTTCACCCCAACATGGGCTACCAGGATCTCTCCTCCCCTCTATTCTACAAGGGTGCAGCCAAAAAGACTAGGGTTCCCTTACCACAGTCAGCTCCAGCTCCCCTGATGGAGAATCTATCCAAGTCTTTGTAGACCAAGAATACTGGGGTTTTTGTCACTCCCCCTCCTTAGTTTCTGCTTGTATGACCTAGGTTCCACTTGGGAGAGGCAAGCTGAGAATACTACTGGCTATACTTGGCCCTCCCCCTCCCAAATCCCACTCCTAAGGTGAAGGTGTCATTCTGGAAGAAGTAGGCCACCACCTCTATATCCATTTCTGATGCAGTAATGCACCAGAAGTTCTGCCCATGGGGAGAGGCACGATGGAAACTCTGATAGTTCCACAGATCTGTTAAAGGGGTCATTTTATTGGGACCAAGACCTGGAGACACTCGTGTCTTAAGGCATTATTGAAAATAATGGAGGTCTTAGTGATCAGAAAACTAATAGCTCAATAAAGCTAGTTACAACAAACAAAATAGTTGACCAGCCTGAAGTTTAACAGAGGGAACAGGGAAAGAGACAGGTTTTTTCATTTGTTTGTTTTTGTTTTGTTTTGTTTGTTTTGTTTTGTTTTGTTTTAATGGTGCCTGCTAAAATCACATCCCTCCCCTGGATTCCAAAGACTTTGCACATGCATGAGGATGCATCCATTCAGGAGCAACCAGATTAGGCACCTGACAACTACTAGTCTCTGGTTAAATGTGGGGTGGGCTTGAAATAATTCCCCAAGCTACTCACAGAGCCATCAGCAAAATACAAAAGTCTTACCAGTTAGAAGGACACAAACTCTGACCAATGACTGAATGAACATTAAGCTCTGCTGAGCCAGTGGTGACTTGTAGGAATCCAACCTTAAAAACAAAAACAAGGGTGGGGGTGGAACTGAACAGTGACCTCACAGGCAGCCCACTTTGGAAGAAGTAGATTTCAAGTATTAGTCCAAGCAAACACTACACAAATAAACTGACAAAAACCAGAAACATCAACAGAATCCAAAGTTGCTACAATATATTATTTAAAACGTTCACTTTTTTGGAAAAAAAGAGGAAGACAAGCAAATAAACAGGATAGTGTGACCCTTATACACGAAAATGGTGGGCAATAGAAATTGCCTTTGAGAGGGTCCAAGATGTTTAATGCAGCAGACAAAATTCTTCAAAGAAGCTATTATAAGAACTTGAAAGAATGAAAAGAAACCATGTTTAGAGAATTAAGGGAAGGTGTGACAACAATGACTTATCATGTAGAGATTATCAATAAAGAGAAACTATTTTAAAAACAAACGGAAATTCTGGCATTAAAAGTACAATATCTACTATTAAAAATTCACAGACAGGGGCGCCTGGGTGGCACAGCAGTTAAACGTCTGCCTTCGGCTCAGGGCGTGATCCCGGCGTTCCGGGATCGAGCCCCACATCAGGCTCTTCCGCTATGAACCTGCTTCTTCCTCTCCCACTCCCCCTGCTTGTGTTCCCTCTCTTGCTGGCTGTCTCTATCTCTGTCGAATAAATAAATAAAATCTTTAAAAAAAAAATTCACAGACAGGCTCAAATAACTTGAACTGCTAGGGGAAAAGAAAAGAATTGGAAAACTAGAAGATAGATCAGTCAAGATTACTAATCTGAATAATAGAGAAAAGAAGGATAAAAATGAATCAATCCTCAGAGTTATGGGAAACCTGTCAGCATACCAATATATATATATAATGAGAGTATCAGAAGAAGAAAGTTAAGAAAGGACAGAAAAAAATATTTAAAGAAATAATGGCTGAAAACATTCACATATGAAGAAAACCATTAATCTGTACAACTAAAAGCTCAAGAAATTCCAAGCAGGATAAACACAAAAGTATCCATACTCAGATATATCACAGTCAAAATATTTCAGGGCAACCACAAAGATAAAATCTTAAAGGCAATAGGGTAAAACATATCTTCACATACAAAGGATCCTAAAAAGATTAACAAATGACTTTTCATCAGAAATTATAGAAGATTAAAAAAATGAAATTATGGAGGGTAGAAGGCAGTGGGACAACATATTCAAAGTGTGAGGGTGGGGGTTGTGAAATCCAAGAATCCTATATCCAGCAAAACTATCTTTAAAAACATAAAGGCAAGGGGAAATCAAGTCCTGGCATGGCAGCATAGGGAACTCTTGTGACTTGCTCCCCCAGAGAAACTGATGAAAATTATTTTTAAAAAAACATATAAAGTTTCTGGAAAGGGTATTAAAGACAAATAGCAAATGAAGAAAATCTATGAAAATTCAATAAGAAAAGTAAGTGTCTGGTAGATGAATCAAGCCTACACCCTCTTTTCCTCCTTCCCAGTTCAGCAAGGCCAGGAATACAGGATTTCCTCTCCCCCCAGCTCCCAGAAGTCTTTCTTCCCAGAAGGAGCAAGACTTCATTTCTTATCCTGACTCCAGCTTTTTTATTGCTGAAACTAAGGCCCATGCAACTGTAGTTAAGAAGTGGGGGCTCCCTTTTTGAACCAGGCCCCCACTTGTAGAAAGAAGGCTCTATCATGAGCGCTGCATGCTGAGAATACAGGGACCCCTGTCACCCTTCATCTGGCTCATTAAGTGGTGGCTCCATGATAGGAGAGGCCTCAGTCTGCTGTCACCTTCCACCTAGTACTAACCTGCTGGAGTTGTTGTTGTTGTTGTTGGAAGCTTCACACTTTAGATAATATATTAGAAGAATGCTTTCCATTTCCCCCTACCATCAGCTTCAGATCACGGGCTCAGAGAATCTGCACAGGGAGAGAAACAAATAGCTCCTAATCTCTTTCCGAAGAAATGATGTCATTGGCCACAGAACATGAGGAAGCTCAAACCTAAGGTGACTCTCAGAACAATGGACTCTGTGGGGGAAAGCAACTGAGAGAACAATCTTGGATTCAATGTAAATGCAGCCTAGACTTTAGGTCAGTTAGTTTGTTAGAAAGAAATAAGAAATAAGACAACTAAGAGAAGTCTTCCTGGGGTAAGAACAAATATCACATGGACATCAGAAACTATTCCTTCAGAAGTGCCATATTTGATTGGATTAGTCTGTAGAGTGATTTCCCCAAGGCAGTATTGAAAACAATAAAGAAATCAGCCAGCATTAGTGCAATATAACAGAGAAAGAGGAAAGAGAGGCCTATTAATATCACTGTCATCCCAAGTGACTGCAGACATACCCCTAAACCACACCTCGCTGAGAAGAAATAGGCTTTACTGTGTGGGGAATAAATAGACTTTACTAAAATAATTCAGCCAGCCACTAAAACATAAACAAGTAAATAACAATAACAAGCCTGAGGTTGGGAGAGGATTACTATCCAGAGTTGCTACAATATATTATCTAAAGTGTCCAGTTTCCAACAACAACAACAAACTGAACATGCGAAGAAATAGGAAAGGATGATTCATGTACCAGAAAAAAGCAGGCAACACTACCTGTGAGAATACTCAAATGTGGGATTTAAAATAAAAAGACTTTAAAACAGCCATTATAAATATGTCAAAGAACTAAAAGAAAGCATGGAAAAAAAGAAGTAAAGGAAGGTATGATGACAATGTTACATCAAAAACAATATCAATAAAGAGGAAAAATTCTAAAAGAGAACCAAAGGTAAATTCTGGAGTTGGAAGTACAATAATGGAAATTGAAAAATTTACTGGAGGGCCTCCCTGGTACATTTGATCTGGCAGAAGAAAGCATTAGCAAACTTGAAGACAAATTGAGACAGATAGTGCAAACTGAAAAACAGAGAGAGGAAAGAATGAAGGAAAATGAACAGAGCCTAAGAAAAATGTGGGACAATAACCATTGCACTAACATAGGTGTACCTGAAAGAGAGGAGAGAGAAAAAGGAGCAGAAAAATATTCATAAAAATAATGGTGGGAAACTCCCTAAATTTACTGAAAAACAATGATCCACATATTTGGATGTCAAGTAGGATAAACACAAAAAGATCCAAAAACTGATATACCGTAGTAAAAATGCTGAAAATCAAAGGCAAGGAGAAAATCTTGAACACACAAGAAAAAAAAAAAAACTCATAACTTATAATGAAACCCTAATAATATTAACAGATGATTTTTCAGCAAAAACAGTGGAACACAGAAAGGCAATGGTATGGCGTGCTCAAAGTGCTTTAAAAAAAGAAATCCTTCAGGAATCAATCTGTATCCAGCAAAGCAAATGATATCCTATATCATTCAACAATGAAAGTGAAGTAAAGATTTCTCCTTCTTTAAAAGAACAAACTAATAAAACAAAACTTGGAGAATCTGTTGCTATCAGACAGGCATAAAAGAAATGCTAAAGGAAGCTCTTCATAATGAAAACAACACTAGACATCAATTTCAGTTGACATACAAAAAACAAAGAGCAGTAGTAAAGGTAATTTTGTCATTATGTGAAACAGAATAAATGCATATTTTTCTAATTTCTTTTTACATGTTATTAAAAAAGCAATTGTAGGAAGTAATATGTATATAATGTAATATTGGATTGAGATATATATATATCTCATATATATATATGAGATATATATGTATATACATTTATATATAAAACAGGACAAAGGAGATAAGGGGGAGCAAAGCTGCACTGTGCCTAAGGAAATGACCACAGATGATAAAATAATAATTACAGTGCATTGTTGAGTTTTAATACTAATAGATATAATACACATAACAATATCACAGAAAAGAGGAAACTGAATCTATACAGTGTATGTTTCTATATATAACTGCAATAATGCAAGTGTAAATCTGAAGCTAATTCTAATACATTAAGATGTATAAAATAAACCCTATAGAGTGACCACTTAAAAAATCTCTGAAAACATGGTGAAAATATCACTTCGTGAAACTAAAATGCTATATAAGAAAATATCACTTAGCAGTTCAATAAAGTCTCAAAGGATATAAATAATAATAATAAAAAATAATAAATATATAAATAAAAATATCACTTAATGCAAAAGAAAGCAGCAAAAGAGAAATAGAGGAACAAAAAAGATATGAGACAGAAAACAAAAACTAAAGTGGTCAATATAAATTCAACCACATAAATGATAGAATTAGATGAGAATGGATTACATAGCCCAATCAAAAGTCAAAGTTCATTAGACTAGATTAAAAAAAATTGATCCAACTGCATGCTGTCTACAAGACACATAGATTCAAAGACAAAAATACACTTTTTAAAAAAATGGGTAAAGTTATAAAGAAATATAGAAAAAGATTTTTTAAATTTCTCATGTAGCTAGTGGGACTAAATATTATATATAAACAGTACTACCCTCTTACTTGAGCAAGAGAAATCACACTTTAGAGGTCCCAAATACCACAAACAAACCAACACTAGCAAACATATGCCACAACATGATCCTTCCATCTTGAGTTTAACACGGTTCAGGCCCAGGCAAATGTTTCTCTACATTCCTTGTCTTATATCCGTAAAGCAAAGAATGACTACATATAAGGGTCATGAAGGTTTGTTGGTTGTGCCACTGCCAACATCTGAGACCAAGTAGACTTTAGAGTACAGGGATGTTTTAATCAGTGAAAGCACTCAGGCAAAATAAGTAAGTAAGTAATAAAGACAAATTAATTTTCTCTTAAAAAGCATGAACACAATAAATTCTCAGATAACAAAGTGCTATTTCCCAATGATGACAACCACTCACTTTCTTCCTTTTCTCTGTGTTCTGATTTGATTCCAGAAGTATTCATGAATTTTCAAGGTATTTACCACACTTGCATTTTTGTTGAAAGTGATTTATAATATTAAACAATTCATATCACTTTTAAATATGTATATGTAATGTATATGCATAAAACATGTGTGTGTAAGATATATGCTTATACATGTATACAGGTACATATGTGTGTATATACACACATTTTTTACATACATATATATGTATGGACATAACATGTACGATTCTTTACATTTAGGAACTATATGAACATTGAATGAATCTATTATAGAAATTGAAAACAACACAATCAAATTGGTCAAAGGATGCATATGTAATTTGCTTTTTTGCTTAATAGGCTAATATGAACATTGTCTCTTACAACATAATATCTAATTTATCCCCTATTTCTGGACATCTATGTCATTTCCAATTTTTGCTTCCATAATCAGGGTTTTGATAAACAGCATTACTTTGCAAACACTCATGGGGTAATTTTCTAGAAATTACTTGCTGTGTTAAAGGGAACACAAAATTTTTAGCTTGGACTATGTTACTTTATAGTGATTGGTAATTATTTTAATTAAGTAGGTTTAATAGACATTTGAGTAATAGTGTCTTAATTATAAAAAGTCTTGTGTATAATAATCCCTTATCTTTTTTTGGATTTTTCACATATAAATAACCATATTTAATTCATTACAGAAAAAAAACATGAATGCCAGATAACCAAATTACATCTCAAAAAATGACTATGGCTTTAGTTTTTCTAAAAACAGACAATCCTAATAAACTCAGAATGCTTTTAGAGATGTCCCAACACACTTGGACAGAATAAGTATGCATGTATATCACATGTGCATATATTTATATTTGATATTGCACTGATATATTTTATTTATTTATTTAAATGATTATTACAATACATATGTGTTATAAAGACATTTGAGTGGCCAGCCACACACACAAATGAACTGTGACTTGGAGCATTTCTCTCATTTGAAGCCTCTGTAGTTCAAAGAGAAATTTTATGCTTTGGGTAAATATTCATTTACAAAAGGAAACTAACAGCAACAAACCTTCTTACCATTTCTTTTTAAAAATCAAGTTTACTCTAAGTGAAAACACAATAAATATTCAGTAATAGAGAACAGAACCTAAGTTACTGAATAAAAACTATTTAATACCAGATAACAAAATAGTCACTCAAAGGAAAGTTCATCTTAAACTATTTATAGTGTAACCATCTTCTGTTGCTGGAAGGCTTTTATGTGTTACTTCGTTCTCTGGGTTATTTCTACCAACATATGTATTAATCCTTTTGTGTGATTTTTGAAGGGAACTATTCAACCAAAGAAATATATTGTCCAATTCATCTATTAAACTTTAGAGTTCATTTACACAAAAACGTTATTCCCAAATTGGCCAAAATTTGACTCATTGTCTGTATTTTGTTTGTTACTATTTTTTTACAAGGGAACATTGATACTTTTCTTCATGTAACATCATACTAAAAACTAATGAGTTTTCACTCATTAATTAGGAGTTTCAAACTGAAACATATCTGATGTAAAACTGAATTGAGTAGAATTCCTGCAAAAACTTGTTGATTTACAGGTCATGTAGTTTCAGTATTTGCATGCTAATTTGACACTAATCATCTGACTTAAGCACCATAATTATGCAGAAATGATGCATAGTAGACAAAAGGTAGATATTTTACCTCATACCCCCACAGTTCCCTGAGCTACATCTTTTCTTCAAAAATCGCTGTGCTATGATCTGAATGTATGTGCCCCACCAAAATCCATATGTTGAGATTCTAATGCCTGATGTGATGGTACTAAGAGGTGAGGCCCTTGGGAGGTGCCTTAAACTATGAGAGTGGAACCTTCATGAAAGGTATTAGTGCCTTAAGAAAGAGGCCCCCTTCTGCCATGTGGAGGACACAGCAAGAAGACACCTTCTATGAACCAGAAAAAAGACTCTCAACAGAATTTGACATGTCATTGCCTTGATACTGAACTTCTCAGCCTCCAGAACTGTGAGAAATAAATCCGTGGTTCATATGCAATCCAGTCTGTAGTGTTTTGTTATAGTGACCCAAACACACGAAGAGACTGACCCTATGCTGCTCACTGTCAAATCCTCTGGTTAAATGAAGCTCTAGTTTGAAAGAGGACTTTTGTTTTCCAGACCATGTTGTGACTTTTAGCCTCTTCTTGGACTATTTCAAAAAAAATGCTTATGGTGAATCTAGTCAGGTTAGACAGCACCTCACACATCAGTAAAACCCCATGAGTTATGACTTTGGTCAGGGAACCCAATAACCAGAACCTAAGAACTAAGCTAACACAGGTCCACTTGGGGTAAATATCAGAGTGAGAGTGAGGTTGTGAGTGTATGACAGGGCAGGAGTCTTGATTTTAATATGAAAAGCTGTCTGAGAATATTCTGTTCTCAAATTATTCAGGATTTTCTTTGAATCCTAAGACATTTCTCTGCTAAAGTTTTGGCTTCCCAAAACAACTCAAGAAGACATACGATTGCTTTCAATGATTGTCCTGAAAATTAAGACCCCTCTATCCTCACTTCACTGTGACCAGAGCTACTTACACTTGCCCTTGGCCTTCTCTATGACTTTCTTTACCCCAAGTTAATTTCAGGATACACTAAAATCAGAAAAGTACACTGACTCTACATGCCTTCTACCCCCATTAGTGGTAGCTGGACAGAAATGTCACCACCTCAGAGAAATGGCTCTGCCAGAGCATCTAGCAAGGTTTCATATATCGTTTTAATTAGGCAGAACTGTACCAAAAAAGTCTTCTTCTAAAAAAAAAAAAGCAGCGCATTAATATAAAAAGTAATTTTTCAGGAACTACAACTATTTTTTGATTAACTATGTACTATTGCACTTGGAGGAAAATGGTCCAATAATTACATCCCTAGACATTTCTAATCTATACTTTCATAAAGCACACTTTGGGGGTTTTTTTCTTCCTAAAGCAAGGAAATCATAGTGTAAAAAAAAAGATTAAAAAAAACAGATGGACACATTTATTTTTAAATTGTTACAAACTGAAAGCATCTGAAGCATCGTAAACTTGCCTATTAGGAAGCAAAGGTTTTTATGCTCCTCCTGACATGCTTTGAGTTTCTCTTTAGATGTGTCCCTCTCATAGCTAAGAGAAGATTTCATGTTTAAAATTCAAATAGCTATTTATTTGTTATAACTAAGATGTGCTATCCAGTCTCAGCAAGGTTGAGAGACTGAGATAGAAGCTGAAACACTGACTTGGTTTCAGGGGTGACTCGATCCATTTTCCTTTGCCTTGTTTTGGATTCTCTGTACAATATGGAAATCATTACATTGATCATGATGTGAAAACATTATGAGATCACCTTATCTCATTGGCAGATCAGTGGAATAAGAATGATGATAAGAGCCTGAAATGTCCTTTCTTCCATGTGACTAAATGGATGAGCCACTTTACAGTGAAACACCCCTATTTCTTTCTCAGTAAAATGAACAAGTGAAACATAACATTCATCCTCACTCCACATTTTCAACTGCTGGCAAAGTGTGGCAATTGTGCGGTCCTGGGACAAGTCAACTTTCTTATAGTTGACATTCACAGTCCTTTCCAGTCCAATAATTGTATAGTGTTTGTGATAGCCAGCTTCTGAGATGATCCTCAGTGATCTCTGCCTCTTGGAATTCACACCCTTGTGTAGTATCCTTCCATCTCTTCCCAGACTTGGTCTGTGTGACTAAAGCATATGAAAGAAATAATAGTGTGTTATTTCTGAAATAAATAAGGTTATAAAGGATTGTGTTTTCTCTCTCTCTCTCTCTCTCTCTCTCTCTCTCTCTCCTGGACCTCTTGCTCTGGAAAAAGTGAATGCAGCTACCAGAGCAGAGACTCACAAGTGGAAACAACCACGGAACCAGTACCAGGGATGGAGAACCTGAACTGTAATTGAAGAATTGCTGAAAGCTCAATGTAGACAACTCTGAGAGTTAAAAACTCCAAGGGACCCAGTCATAGAAGGGCCCCATATATTATAGGATTTACTGCCAGCAGTTAAATCAGGTTCCCACAGTAAATATCAGAGAAAAATCACCTGCAATTCTGGCAGGAAAAGTGAAGGAGAAAGAAAGCCTTTCTTTGACAAACAAAAATTGAGGGGAGTTGTTGCCAGTAGACCTGCCTTGAAAGAAATCTTAAGAGAAATTCTTTAGAGAAAAGGAAAATGATATAAGATGGAAATTTGGTCTAAATAAAGAAAGAAAGAGCATCAGAAAGGAATAAGTGCAATAAAATATTTTGTTATTATAGGGTATTCACACTACCTATGAAGTGGCATAGTGTTCTTTCAAATTGGACTTGAATTTGTTATAAATGTATATTGCAAACACTAAGACAACTACTAAAAAATTTTTTAAAGAAGTATAACTGATAAGCTAAGAAAGGAGATAAAGTGGAATCACATAAAATGCACAATTAAAACCACAAAATACAGAAAAAGAATGGAAGACAAAAATAGGAACAAAGAAAAGGGCAACAAGTAGGAAACAGTAATGAATATGATATATATTAATCCAATTATATCAATAATCACTTTGAATCAATATGACAGATATTAATCCAATTATATCAATAATCTAATTATATCAATAATCAATAAGTGCACTAATAAAAGACAGAGATTGTCAGAGTGGATCAAAAACCAAGACCCAACCATAAGTTATCTACAAGAAACTCACTTTAAATATTAAGACACATACAGATTAAAAGTAAATGGATGGAGGGGCACCTGGGTGGCTCAGTTGGTTATGTGTCCAACTTTGGATTTCATCTCAGGTCATGATCTAGGGGTCGTGAAATTGAATCCTATGTTGGTCACCACACTCACTGGGGAGTCTGCTTAGATTCTCTCTCTCCCTTGCCCCTCCCCTCTCTCTCTCTTAAGTAAATAAATAAATCTTTTTTTCAAGTAAATAGGTGGAGAAAATATAGCATGTTAACATTAATCAAAATAAAACAAGAACGGCTATATTAATTTTAGACAGAGAAGCAAGATAAGTTAACAAGGTTGGAGAAGGGAACTACATAATGATAAAATGTCAATTTCCCCAAGAAGTCATAGCTATCTTTAATGTGTATGTGCCTAGCAACAGAGTGTTAAACTACACAATGCAAAAACTAATAGAACTGCAAGGAGAAAGAGATGAATCCACTATCACAGCTGAAGAATTCAGCAGCCTTCTATCAGAAATAAACAGGAGCAACAGTCAAAGTATCAGTAAGAACTTAGCTGAACTTAACAACACCGTCAATCAACAGTATAATCAATTCTATAGACTACTTTATCCAACATAGCAGAATACACATCCATCTCAAGTTCACAAGGAACATTCAACAAGATAGATCATATTCTGAACCATAAAACAGACCATGACAAATGTAAAAAAACAGAAATCATAAAACGTCTTCTCTCAGACCACAATGAAAATAAACCAAAAATCAATAACTGAAAGATAACTGAAAAATTCCAAAATACATGGAAATTAAACAACACACTAAATAACACATGTGTCAAAGAATCTAGAGTAATTTTAGAAAATGAAAATGAAAACAGAACATCAAAGTTTGTGTGATGCAGTGAAAGTAGTACTTAGAGGGAAATCTATAGCATTGAATAAATATATCAGAAAAGAAAAAAGATCTAAAATCAGTAATTTAAGTTTCCACTTAGGAAACTCGAAAAAGAAGAGCAAGTTAAGTCTAAAATAACTGGAAGAAAAATAAATTAGAGCAGAAAGTGATAAAATTAATTTTTAAATTGAGAACAGGACCTCAATAAAGCTAATCAACAAAATCAAAAGTTGTTTATTTTTAAAGATCAATAAATTGATGAACAACAGCCAGGTTAACCAAGAAAAAAAGTGAAAGGACGCAAATTACTAATGTTAGGAATGAAAGAGGGGATGTTACTACAAATTCTATAGATAGTAAAATGATAATAAACAAATACTACAAACAACTCTATGCCCACAAATGTGATAATCTACCTGAGATGAACTAATTCCCTGAAGATACAATTTGCCAAAATTCACAGAGTAGACTATCTGAATAGGCATATATATATATATATATATATATATATATATATATATATATATATTAAAGAAATTGAATCAATAATTAATAATCTTCCAAACAGAACACACCAGACCTAGATGGATTCACTGGTGAATTCTACCAAACATTTAAGGAATAAATTATATCCATTCTCTACAATTTGTTTCATAGAAGAAAAGCAGAACGAATAGTTCCTAACTTACTGAATAAAGTCAGGATTACTCTAATTCCAATACCAAAGACATTACAAGAAAACTATAGACTAATATCTCTTATAAACATAGATGCAAAAATCATCAGCAAAACATTAGAAAATTTAATGCAACAATATATAAAAGTAGTTATACACCACAATCAAGTGAAATTATCACAGATATGGAAAGCTGGTTCAACATTCAAAAATCAATAGTATGTAACCCATTACATCAATAGGCTAAAAAAGAAAAATCATATGATCATATTAATAGCTGCAGAAAAAAGCATTTGATAAAATCCAACATTCATTAATGATAAATCCTCTAAGTAAGATAAAAATAGAGGGGGAAATTCTTCATCTTGATAAAGAAAACCTACAAAATCCTATAGCTAACATTATATTAATGATGACTAACTTGAAGCTTTCCCACTAAGATCAGGAACAAAGCAAGGATATCCCCTCCCACCACTCCTTTTCAATATCATACTGGAAGTCCTAGTTAATGTAATTAGATAAGGAAACAAAAGGTATACAGATTGAGAAAGAAGAAATAAAACTCTCTTTATTCACAGATGACACAAATGTTTACATAGAAAATCTGGAAGAATCAACAACAACAACAACAAAAAAAAAAAACCTCTGGAATTAGTAAGTGATAATAACAAGGTTTCACGATATAAGGTTAATATATGAAAGTCAAATGCTTCCCTAAATACCAGCAATGAACAAATGAAATTTGAAATGAAAAACAGCACCATTTTATATATGAACCACATCTTCTTAATCCAGTCATCTGTTGAAGGGCATCTCGGCTCCTTCCACGATTTAGCTATTGTGGACAATGCTGCTATGAACATTGGGGTGCATATGGCCCTTCTCTTCACTACGTCTGTATCTTTGGGGTAAATACCCAGTAGTTCAATGGCTGGGTCATAAGGTAGCTCAATTTTTAACTTTTTAAGGGACCTCCACACTGTTTTCCGAAGCATCTGTACAAACTTGCATTCCCACCAACAATATAGGAGGGATCCCGTTTCTCCAGATCCTCTCCAACATTTGTTGTTCCCTGCTTTGTCAATTTTTGCCATTATAACCAGTGGGGGAATGGTTTAGGCTGGTGATGGGTATTAAGGAGGGCACGTATTGTATGGTGCCTTGGGTGTTATACACAAGTAATGAATCATGGAACTTTACATCAAAAACTAAGGATGTACTGTACGGTGACTAACATAATATAATAAAAAATATTATAAAAAGAAAGAAAAAAGAAAAACAGCACCATTTTGTTAATATTCTGCTTAGATGATCTGTCAATTGCTGTGAGTGGAGTGTTGAAGTCTCCTACTATTAATGTATTATTATCAGTATGTTTCTTTATTTGGGTTATTAATTGGTTTATATAATTGGCTGCTCCCATGTTAGGGGCATAGATATTTACAATTGTTAGATCTTCTTTAAGTATGATATAGTGTCCCTCTATATCTCTTACTACAGTCTTTGGTTTAAAAATCTAATTTGTCTGACGTGAGGATTGCTACCCCGCTTTCTTTTGAGGTCCATTGGCATAGTAAATGGTTCTCCATCCCCTCACTTTCAATCTGGAGGTGTCTTTAGGTTCAAAATGAGTCTCTTGTAGACAGCGTATGGATGGGTCCTGCTTTTTTATCCAGTCTGAAGCCTTGTATCTTTTTATGGGACCATTCGGCCATTCACATTCAAAGTAACTATTGAAAGATATTTATTTAGTGCCGTTGTATTGCCTGTAAAGCCCCTGTTTCTGTAGATTGTCTCTGTTAATTTCTGGTCTATATTACTCTTGGGGTCTCTCTTCACTTTCAGAATCCCCCTTAATATTTCTTGCAGGGCTGGCTTGGTGGTCACATATTCTTTCAGTTTCTGCCTGTCCTGGAAGTTCCTTATCTCTCCATCCATTCTGAATGACAGCCTTGCTGGATAAAGTATTCTTGGCTGCATGTTCTTCTCATTTAATACCCTGAATATGTCTTGCCAGCCATTGCTGGCTTGCCAGGTTTCTGTGGATAGGTCTGATGTTATTCTGATATTCCTCCCTCCAAATGTAAGGAACCTCCTCTCCCTAGCTACTCTCAGGATAGTTTCTTTGGCTGTAAAACTTGAAAGCTTCTCTATTATATTGTTCTATTTTTATTGATTTTGGGAGGGGTCCTCTCCACCTCTTGGACATGAATGCTTGTTTCTGTCCCCAGATTAGGGAAGTTCTCAGCTATAATTTGTTCAAATACACCTTCTAGCACTCTCTGCCTCTCTCCACTCCCTCAGGGATCACAATAATTCTGACACTGGAACACTTCATGGTGTCATTAATCTCTCCAAGCCTTTTTTAATGGGCTACTAGCTGCCTATCTCTGTTTTCTTCAAGTTCCTTCTTTTCCATCAGCTTATCTTCTATTCTCTCTTCTTCTTCACTTACCCTGGCTGTTGGAGTATCCAATTTAGACTGCATCTCATTCATAGCATTTTTAAATTCATTATAATTAGATTTCATTTCTGCCTTTAGGAATTCCATATTGTCACTAATGCTTTTTCAAGCCTAGCTATTGACTTTATGATAGCTATCCTGAATTCAATCACTGACATCTTGCTTATATCCATATCCATTATTTCTGTGGCAGAGGACATTGCCTCTGGTTCTTTTCTTTGTTGAGAGTTTCTCCTCCTCATCATTCTGTCAAGGAATAGTTGAGCAAATGAACAGAGTCCAAAATATCAACCACGACCCAAGGAAAATGCATCCTAGAAAAATTCTGAAATGGCCGGAAGCTACCACAAAAGGGCAAACAAAACCAAGATGATCCAAAACAATAAAAAAAAGGGGGGGCAGGGAGACTATAATCTCTCAGGGTGGATAAAGCAGGGTGATCTGCCTGTTCCTGATTGATTTTTGATCTGTGTGTTAGAAGATACTATATCTCAAAATTGCAAAGAAATCAGAACTTATATATATCAAGATAAAATTGAATAGAGTGAAAAACGAACCAGTATGGAGCATTAATCTATAAAACTTAGATGTCAAAAAAGGTTAAAAAGCTATTTAAAAACATAAGCTGG
This sequence comes from Ursus maritimus, assembly GCF_017311325.1. Lineage (NCBI taxonomy): Eukaryota > Metazoa > Chordata > Mammalia > Carnivora > Ursidae > Ursus > Ursus maritimus. The sequence goes on from NW_024424675.1 coordinate 2,809,632, forward strand.
GAAATAAGAATCTATTTGAAATGGGGAAAGGGTTTTTAAAAAAAAAAGAAAAAAGAAAAGAATAAAAAAGAAATGTAAAATTTTAGCCTGAAATATAAACGAGTCAGGAGGGAACACCTGGAGCTCAATATTATTTTCCCCTGGTGCTGGAGTTTTACAGTCCTGTGGGAAATAAGCTTGTCATTCACCTGTTCTTCCAATCTGTCTTCTGAGGGAGGGGCCTGCTGCTCGGCTTTTCTGGCATCTTTGCCTGGGTGGAGTTGCCCCACTTCTTGTCAGAGGGATGGGCTTAATGTGAGCTGGTTGTCTGTGAGGCTTTTGTTTCCTGGCAGGTTTCTGCTTCTCCTTAGAGGCTCAGAGCAAATATGGCAGAGTGGGAATCTCTGGCCCAAAGCCACAAGGTTGTAGTCCCTTTTCTTCAATAAACCCTCCAGGTCAAACTGTCTCCATTTCTGTGTCTACTAAACTCCACAGACTCACGCTATTCATGCCCACTGCAACTCTACTGGGGTGGGCGGGTGGGGGGGAGTCTGGAAACCATGACCATCTCTGCACTTTGTGCCTTTGCAATTGCTAGACAATCTGAACAGATCAATAACCATCAAAGAAATTGAAGCAGTAAACAAAAACCTCCCAAAAAACAAGGGTCCAGGGCCAGATGGCTTCCCAGGGGAATTCTACCAAACATTTAAGGAAAAAATAATACCTATTCTACTGAAGTTGTTTCAAAAAATAGAAATGGAAGGAAAACTTCCAAATGCATTCTATGAGGCCAGCATTACCCTGATCCCAAAACCAGACAAAGACCCTATCAAAAAGGAGAATTACAGGCCAATATCCCTGATGAACATGGATGCCAAAATATTCAACAAGATCCTAGTCAATATGCTCCAATAGTATGTTAAAAGGATTATTCACCAAAACCAGATGGGATTTATTCCTGGGATGCAAGGGTGGTTCAACATTCATAAATTAATCAACGTGATAGATCACATTAACAAAAGTAGAGATAAGAACGATATGATCCTCTAAATTGATGTAGAAAAAGCGCTTGAAAAAATACAGCATCCTTTCCTAATTAAAACTCTTCAACGTATAGAGATAAATGGAATATACCTCAATATCATAAAAGCCATCTATGAAAAACCCATGGTGAATATCATTCTCAGTGGGGAAAAACTGAAAGCTTTTCCCTTAAGGTCAGGAACATGACTGGGATGCCCACTCTCACCATTATTGTTCAACATAGTACTAGAAGTCCTAGCCTCAGCAATCAGACAACAAAAAGAAATAAAAGGCATTCAAATTGGCAGAGAAGTCAAACTCTTTCTCTTCACAGATGACATGATACTTTATGTGGAAACGCAAAAGACTCCACCCCCAAATTACTAGAACTCATACAGCAATTCAGCAATGTGGCAGGATACAAAATCAATGCACAGAAATCAGTTACATTTCTATACACTAACAATGTAACTGAAGAAAGAGAAATTAAGGAATCAATTCCATTTAACATAGCACCAAAACCATAAGATACCTAGGAATAAACCTAACCAAATAAGTAAAATATCTATACTCTAGGAACTATACAACACTTATGAAAGAAATTGAGGAAGACACAAATAGATGGGAAAACTTTCCACGCTCATGGATTGAAAAAATAAACATTGTGAAAATGGCTATGCTGCCCAAAGCAATCTACTCATTCAATGCAATCCCTATCAAAATATCATCAACATTTTTCACGGAGCTGGAACAAAGAATCCTAAAATTTTTTGTAACCAGAAAACACCCCAAATCATGGGGGGAATGTTGAAAAAGAAAACCAAAGCTGGGGTCATCACAATGCCTGACTTCTAGCTATATTACAAAGCTGTGTTCATCAAGACAGCATGGTATTGGCACAAAAATAAACACATAGATCAATGGAACAGAATAGAGACCCCAGAAATGGACCCTCAACTCTGTGGTTAACGAATTTTCAACAAAGCAGGAAAGAATATCCAATGGAAAAATGACAGTCCCTTTAATAAATGGTGCTGGGAAAATTGGACAGCCACATGCAGAAGAATAAAATTGGACCATTCTCTTACACCGTACATAAAGATAAACTCAAAATGGATGAAAGACCTCAATGTGAGACAGGAATCCATCAAAATCCTAGAGGAGAACATAGGCAGTAACCTCTTTGACATCAGCCACAGCAACTTCTTTGAAGACACATCTCTAAAAACAAGGGAAACAAAAGTTAAAAGATGAACTTTTGGGACTTCATCAAGATAAAAAGCTTCTGCACAACAAAGGAAACAGTCAACAAAACTAAGAGGCAACCCACGGAATGGGAGAAGATATTTGCAAATGACATTACAGATAAAGGGATGATATCCAAGATCTATAAAGAACTTCTCAAACTCAACACCCAAAAAACAAATAATCCAGTCAAGAACTGGGCAGAAGAAATGAACAGATACTTCTCCAAAGAAGACATACAAATGGCTAACAGACATATGAAAAAGTGTTCAACATCACTGACCATCAGGGAAATACAAATCAAAACCACAATGAGATACCACATAATACCAGTTAGAATGGCAAAAATTAACAAGACAGGAAAAAACATATGTTGGTGAAGATATGGAGAAAGGGAAACCCTCTTACACTGTTGGTGGGAATGCAAGCTGGAACGGACACTCTGGAAAACAGTATGGAGGTTCCTCAAGAAGTTAAAGATAGAGCTACCCAACAACCCAGCAATTGCACTACTGGGTATTCACCCAACAATTGCACTACAGATGTAGTGAAAAGAAGCACCATATGCACCCCAATGTTCAAGCAGCAATGTCCACAATAACCAAACTGTGGAAAGAGCCGAGATGTCCTTCAACAGAAGAATGGAAAAAGAAGATGTGGTTCATATATTACAATGAAATATTACTCAACCATTGGAAACGATGAATACCTACCATTTTCATCAACATGGATGGAACTGGGGGAGGGGGATTATGCTAAGTGAGATAAGTCAGCCAGAGAAAGACAATTATCATATGGTTTCACTCATGTGGAACATAAGGAATAGTGCAGAGGACCATAGGGGAAGGGAGGGAAAACTGAATGGGAAGAAATCAGAGAGGGAGGCAAACCATGAGAGACTCTGGACTCTGCGAAACAAAGGGATACAGAAGGGAAGGGGGTGGGGGGATGGAGTAATCAGGTGATGGGTATCAAGGAAGGCATGTGTTGTGATGAGCACTGGGTGTTATATGCAACTTATGAATCATTGAACACTACATCAAAAACTAATGATGTACTGTATGTTGGCTAATTGCACATAATAATAAAAAAATAAAAATAACAACACTTACATTAGCACCTCCCAAAAATGATATATACTTAAGTATAAATCTAACAAATTATGTATAAGATCTACATGAGAAAAACTACAAAACTCTGATGAATGAAATCAAAGAACTAAATAAATAGTTATTCTATGTTCATGGGTAAGAAGATATCAAGATGTCACTTCTTCTCAAATTGACCTATGTATTAATGAAATTCCAATCAAAATCCCAGAAAGCTTTTTATGGATATCAACAATGTGACTCTGAAGTTTATAAGAAGCAAAGGACCTAGAAGAGCCAAAATAATCTTGAAGAATAAAATTGAAGGACTGACATAATCTGACTTCAAGTCTTATAATAATGCTACAGTAATCAAAACAGTGTATATTGGTGAAAGAATAAATAAATAGATCAATGAAACAGAATAGAGGGCCCAGATATCAACGCACATAAATATAATCTGATAATCTTTGACAAGGAAACAAAGGCAACACAGTATTACTAAAAAGTCTTGGAACTACCAACCATCCACAAGGAAAGAAAGAAAGAAAGAAAGAAAGAAAGAAAGAAAGAAAGGAGAAAGAAAGAAAGAGAAATTAAGACACAGATTTTATACCCTTCGGAAAAATTAATTCAAAATGAATCATAGACCTAACAACACAAAACCATAAAACTTCTAGAAGATAAGACCTTGATGACCTTAGATAACTTTAGATATAACATCAAATCCATGATCTATGAAAGAAATAGTTGATAAGCTGGGCTTTATTAAATTAAAAACCTTTAGGGGCATCTGGGTGACTCAGTCAGTTAAGCATCTGCCTTCGGCTCAGGTCATGATCCTGGAGTCCCAGGATTGACCCACACATCGGAATCCCTGCTCAGTGGGGAGTCTGCTTCTCCCTCTCCCTCTGCCTGATGCTCGTGTTCTCTCTCTCTCTCTCTCACTTCCTCTCTCTCAAATACATAAATAAAATCTTTTTAAAAAACTTTATTCTTCAAAGGACAATGCCAAGAGAATGAGGAAAAAAGCACAGACTGGGAGAAAATATTTACAAAAAATGCATCTGATAAACGATTGTTATCTGTAATATGCAAAGAACTCTAAAAACTTGGGGGGGGGAGTTAAGATGGCAGAGGAGTAGGGTCCCCTTTTTCAGCTGGTCTCCTGAGTCGAACTGGATAGGTACCAGACCATCCTGAACACCCACGGAATCACCCTGAGAGATAGGAAGATACATATGGATTTCTACAAACGACCATCTCCAACACTGAGCATTGAGGTACGAAGCGGGGAGCCATGAAACCGCACACAGATATCAGAAGATAAACAGAACGGGGAGGGAGCCTCTGCGCTTGCGTGCCGGGAAGCGGTAGCCACCTGCATTGGGGACCGGGCTGACTCGAGGACCAGCACCTGCGAGAAAACAGACTGAGACCGTGAGCCAGGAACACGCGAGACCAGTCTAAAAACCAGAGCTCCAGAGTGCACTCGAACCACACTGAAATGGAGCTCCAGAGCGCGCGGGGGCGGCTGGCAGCTGGCGGTGTTAGAAACACAAAGGACAGAGACGTGCCAGCCCTGAGAGTGAGGGCTGGGACGCTGGCTGTGGGGCTCACATCCCAGGATGATGTAGGGTTTAACAGCACCAACAGAAAAAGAGCTAGAGTGGCCAGAGGAGTTCAGTGGAGAGCAGACTGCGATCCCTCTGTTGTGAGATAGAGGCTGGGATTCAGCTACTGCTGCTCTGACTCTCAGAAGAGGCACAGCAGACCACAAGGGAAAGCCACCAGAGAGCAAAAGCCTGGAAATACCGGCTCACAGGGTGCCCATCCCCATCCCCCCTTGCAGGGGACACGGAGACTCTACCCAAACAGAGTTGCCTGAGTATCGGCACAGCAGGACCCTCCCCCAGAAGGCACGCTGAAAGATCAAGAAGCCCACATCCCTAAGGTCCCTATAAAACAAGGGCACACTGCATGGGTCCCGGTCAATAATGTGGGCTCTGGACAACCCCGCAACCTCTCCTCATCAGAATGACGAGAAGGAGAAATCCCCCCCCAAACAAAGAAAACACAATGAGTCTGTGGCCTCTGCCACAGAACTGACAGATATGGATATAATCCAAATTTTCAGAAATGGAGTTCAGAGTAACAATGGTCAAGATGAGGTGTAGACTTGAAAAAAATATTAATGAAAATATTAATGAGAATATAGAATCTCTATGGGCAGAAATGAGAGCGAATCTGGCAGAAATGAAAAATACTATGAATCAAATGCAGTCAAAACTAGATGCTCTGACGACCAGGGTGAATGAGGCAGAAGAACGAATCGGTGGATTGGAGGATGGTTTAGTAGAAGAGAAAGCTAAAACAGAAACTTGTCTCAAAAAAATCCAATCTCAAGAATGTAGGTTACGGGAGATTACTGACTCAATGAAACGTTCCAATGTCAGAATCATCGGCATCCCTGAGGGGGTGGAGAAAAACCGAAGTCTAGAAGAGATATTTGAACAAATTGTAGCTGAAAACTTCCCTAATCTAGCAAAAGAACCAACATTCGTATCCAAGAGGCAGAGAGGACCCCTCCCAAGCTCAATCACGACAAACCTATTCCACGTCACGTCATAGTGCATTTCTCAAATATTAGATCCAAGGATACAGTATTTAAAGAGACTGGGGCAAAGAAATTTCTCACGTACCAAGGCAAAGGTATCAGAATTACGTCAGACCTGTATACACAGACCTCGAATGAGAGAAAGGGTTGGGGGGGGCGTTTTTAAAGCTCTTTCAGAGAAAAACATGAAGCCAAGGATCCTTTGTCCAGCAAGGATGTCATTCAGAATTGATGGAGAGATAAAGACCTTTCAGAATTGCCAGTCAGTCACCAATTTCATAACCACGAAACCAGCCCTACAGGAGATATTAAGGGGGTTCTATAAAAGTAAAAAGGCCCCAAGAGTGATACAGAACAGAAATTTACAATCTATAGAAACAAAGACTTTACAGGCAACATGGCATCATTAAAATCATATATCTCAATAATCAGTCTCAATGTAAATGGCCTAAATGCTCCCACAAAACGCCACAGGGTTGCAGATTGGATAAAAATATATGACGCATCCGTTTGCTGTCTACAAGAGACTCATTATGAACCTAAAGATACATCCAGAATGAAAGTAAAGGGATGGAATACCATCTTTCATGCCAATGGACCTCAAAAGAAAGCTGGGGTAGCAATTCTCATATCAGACAGATTGGATTATAAACTAAAGACTATAGTTAGAGACATAGAAGAGCACTATATTATTCTTAAGGGATGTATCCAACAAGTTGTTATGACAATTATAAATATATATGCCCCCAGCAGGGGAGCAACAAGATACACAAGCAAACTCTTAAACAGAATAAAGAGACATATAGATAAAAATATGTTAACACTAGGGGACCTCAACACTCCACTATCAGCAATAGATAGATCACCTAAGCAGAAAATCAACAAAGAAACAAGAGCTTTGAATGCCATACTCGACGAGTTGGACCTCATAGATATATATAGAACACTACACCCCAAAACCAAAGAATACTCATTCTATTCTAATGCCCATGGAACATTCTCAAGAATAGATCATGCCCTGGGTCACAAAACAGGACTCAACCAATACCAAAAGACTGAAATTATTCCCTGCATATTCTCAGACCACAATGCTTTGAAATTGGAACTCAATCACAAGGAAAAATTTGGAAGAAACTCAAACACTTGGAGACTAAGAACCATCCTGCTCAGGAATGATTTGATAAACCAGGAAATCAAAAATCAATTTAAACAATTTATGGAGACCAATGAGAATGAAAACACAATGGTCCAAAACCTGTGGGACACTGCAAAGGCAGTCCTAAGGGGAAAATACATAGCCCTCCAAGCCTCACTCAAAAGAATAGAAAAATCTAAAATGCAGTTTTCATATTCTAACCTCAAGAAGCTGTAACAGCAACAGAGGAACAAGCCTAATCCACACACGAGAAAGCAGTTGATCAAGATTAGAGCTGATATCAATGAATTAGAAACCAGGAGCACAGTAGAGCAGATCAACAGAACTAGAAGCTGGTTCTTTGAAAGAACAAATAACATTGACAAACCACTGGCAAGACTTATCCAAAAGAATAGAGAAAGGACCCAAATTAATAAAATTATGAATGAAAAGGGAGAGGTCACGACCAACACCAATGAAATAGAAAGATTTATTAGAAACTTTTATCAACAGCTTTATGCCAACAAATTAAGCAATCTGGAAGAGATGGAGGCCTTCCTGGAAACTTATAAACTACCAGGACTGATATAGGAGGCAACTGATTTTTTCAACAGACCAATTAATTATGAAGAGATTGAAACAGTGATTAAAAACCTTCCAAAAAACAAAACTCCAGGGCCTGATGGATTCCCCGGGGAACTCTACCAAACATTCAAAGAAATAATACCTATTTTCCTAAAGCTATTTCAAAAAATAGAAACAGACGGAAAGCTACCAAACTCATTCTATGAGGCCAATATTACCTTGATCCCCAAACCAGGCAAAGACCCCATCAAAAAGGAGAATTACAGACCAATTTCCCTGATGAATATGGATGCCAAAATTCTCAACAAGATCCTTGCTAATCTTAAGAAGTTGTGGTCCATATATACAATGGAATATTACTCAGCTATCAAAAAGAACGAATTCTCAACATTTGCTGCAACATGGACGGCACTGGAGGAGATAATGCTAAGTGAAATAAGTCAAGCAGAGAAAGACAATTATCATATGATTTCTCTCATCTATGGAACATAAGAACTAGGAAGATTGGTAGGGGAAGAAAGGGATAAAGAAAGGGGGGTAATCAGAAGGGGAATGAAGCATGAGAGACTATGGACTCTGAGAAACAAACTGAGGCCTTCAGAGGGGAGGGGGGTAGGGGAATGGGATAGGCTGGTGATGGGTAGTAAGGAAGGCACGTATTGCATGGTGCACTGGGTGTTATATGCACTAATGAATCATCGAACTATACATCAGAAACCAGGGATGTACTGTATGGTGACTAACGTAATATAATAAAAAAGCATTAAAAAAGGAGATCCTTGCTAATAGAATCCAACAGTACATTAAAAGGATTATCCATCATGACCAAGTGGGATTCATCCCAGGGATGCAAGTGTGGTTCAACATTCACAAATCAATCAGTGTGTTAGATTACATCCACAAGAAAAAAGCCAAGAATCATATGATCCTCTCAATATATGCAGAAAAAGCATTTGACAAAATACAGCATCCTTTCCTGATTAAAACCCTTCAGAGTGTAGGGATAGAGGGTTCATTCCTCAATCTCATAAAAACCATCTATGAAAACCCTACAGCAAATATCATTCTCAATGGGGAAAAGCTGGAAGCCTTTCCCATAAGATCAGGAACACGACAAGGATGCCCACTCTCGCCATTATTGTTCAACATAGTACTAGAAGTCCTTACAACAGCAATCAGGCACAAAAAGGTATAAAAGGTATCCAAATCGGAAAAGAAGAAGTCAAAATGTCTCTCTTCGCAGATGACATGATACACTATATGGAAAACCCAAAAGAATTCACCCCAAATTTCTAGAAGTTATAGAGCAATTCAGTAATGTGGCAGGATACAAAATCAATGCTCAGAAATCAGTTGCATTTCTATACACAAACAATGAGACTGAAGAAAGAGAAATTAGGGAATCCATCCCATTTACAATAGCACCAAAAATCATGCGTTATCTTGGAATTAACTTAATCAGAGATGTAAAGGATCTATATTCTAGAAATTACAAATCACTCTTGAAAGACATTGAGGAAGACACAAAAAGATGGAAAAATATTCTATGCTCGTGGATCGGAAGAATTAACATAGTTAAAATGTCCATGCTACCCAGAGCAATCTACACTTTCAATGCTATCCCGATCAAAATACCAATGACATTTTTCAAAGAGCTGGAACAAACAGCCCTTAAATTTGTGTGGAACCAGAAAAGGCCATGAATCGCCAAGGAAGTTTTGAAAAGGAAAAACAAAGCTGGGGGCATCACAATGCCAGATTTCAATTTGTACTACAAAGCTGTGATCACAAAGACAGCATGGTACTGGCACAAAAACAGACACTTAGACCAATGGAACAGAATAGAGAACCCAAAAATGGACCCTCGGCTCTTTGGGCAACTAATCTTTGATAAATCAGGAAAAAACATCCAGTGGAAAAAAGACAGTCTCTTCAATAAATGGTGCTGGGAAAATTGGACAGCTACATGCAAAAGAATGAAACT